>NC_137007.1:38968712-39093712 GCF_032717465.1 Coenobita brevimanus | reverse complement strand
AAGGACCAAAGTACTGAGAGATCGAGGACACCGAGGACGAGACGGAGAGACAAGGAGAGGGAGACCGAGGGCGAGATGGAGAGACAAGCAGGAGAGATAAGATGAGAGTTGTGTAAGGGTAGGTGGTGTGTCGCGGGAGAAGAGGACGTTACTGATGATGTACAGAAATTCCTGTAGGTTCTATTCTCGAGGCCACCCCTTACAAGATGAAGCGTCAGCCAGCAGATAGGAAAGCATCATGCAATGTAGAAATAGTCTCCGGTTTCCCCCCACCGTATTCACACTGCAGGTTATATACAGACTGTCCACGAGTACAGATAGATAGATATATAGAAAGATAAACAGAGATAAATAGACAGATGCATACCCAGGCAGACCGATAGATTGGCAGGCTGACAGATATAGATAGACAGGCAGATAGACAGATAGACACAAGCGCTTAGTGGTTATATCTGGTAGCTAAGTGGTTGCCCCCAAGACACGCTCTGCCTCCAAACTTGACATGGACCTGCTCTGTCATACCGGGCATGCTCATGAGAAATTTCAGCTCATTCCAAACAACGGTATGGCCTGTAGAGGGTTCACAATATCTGGCGAAAAATCGGGTACAAAAGTGGGCTTAACTCGCGCGCTACTGACTTCACGCAATTATAATTTACACCATCGTTTTCAGCTCGTCGTTCTGCGTCTTATCATGTATGGCACGTCGAAATTCAAGGGGGTCACATGTGGACACACACACACACACACACACACACACACACACACACACACACACACACACACACACACACACAACGCTTATTCGCATAATATTACTGATACACAAAAACAGACAGATATATAGAAAGATAAATACAGTAGACAGGTATAATTAGAGAAATGTTGGAAATACGTGGCAGAAGAAGAAGAGAAGAAGAAACCTACACTAAGACACAAATTAATCACCACATACCACTCTCCCTGAAACACACCTTACCTTTCCCGTTGCCGCCCCCCCCCCCGTCTCCTCTCTCTCTCTCTCTCTCTCTCTCTCTTTTTCTCTCTCTTGCTACATGTAAAATCAGGCGTGCAACAGCGCGTGGCGAGGAGAGGAGAGGAGAGGAAAGAAGAGAGGAGAAGAGGGGAGGAGAGTTGTAAGGAAAAAATAAGACGAGGGAGGATATACATTGACAAGAAAAAAAAAAAAAAGACGCAAAATGGGTCACTGTTGAGATCAGAGAAGATACGGGAAAAGGTATACGGAAAAGAAGAAGGAAAAAGAGGTATATGGAGAAGATAGGAGACGAGGAGAGACCTAAAGAGAGATGATGCACAGAAATGAGGGTAGAAGAGTGGAGAAGGGAACAAAAAGAGAGTAGAAAGGAGATGAATGAAGACGAGAAAAGATAAATATATAGAGGACAAAAGAAGAGGGAAAGAGAGAGACAAGAGGGGGTGAAGGGGTAGGAGAAAGACGTAGGAGAGGAGAGAACAGAGCAGAGAGAAGAGGAAAGACTGAGCGGGAAGGAAGGAAGAAGGGATGGAGGGGTTGAGGAGTTACGTGGATAGAGGAGAGAAAAATAGGAGAAGAATTGAATGTCGAAATGTAGTGAAGACAGGAGAGAAGAGAAAAAGAAAGGAGAGGACAGGAGAGGAGAGAAGAGGAAAGGGGAAGAAAGGACAGGAGAGGAGAGGACAGGAGAGAAGAGAGAAGAAGAGAAGAGAGGAAAGAGGGGGTAGAGGATAGGTAAAGTGGATTAATGAGGTGAAAGCCCAGGCCAGATGGAGGGTAGGAGTGGAAAGGAGAGGAGAGGAGAGGGCAGTTGAGAGGAGCTGTGAGAAGAGAAAAGAAAAGAGAAAAGAAGAGAAGAGAAGAGGGGAGAAGAGGTATACTAAGAAGAAACAAGAGCAGAAGACGAGATAGAAAACTAAGCGAGGGATGAAAAAAGGGCATGATATGTAGAGGAGACAGCAGGAGAGATGAGAAGAGAAGAGAATAGGATGAGAGAAGAGAGGAGAGGTGAGGAGAGAGGAGGAGGGGAAAGGAGAGTAGAGGAGAGAAGAGGTAAGGAAAGGAGAGGAGAGAAGGTGGGGTGGAGGGGTAGGTAAAGTGGATTAACAAGGTGAAAGCCCGGGCCAGATGGAGAAAATATCAAATTCTCTCTGCGATGGAGGAAGAGAGGGGAAGAGGGGTGCAAAGGGAAGGAGGGGAGGGGTAGGTAAAGTACAAAGGGAGTGGTAGGTGGGAGGGGTATAGAGGGAGAAGATAAAAGGGGGTGCAGAGGAAGGAGGAGGAGGAGGAGGTTAAGAAGAGAAGAGAAGGAGGAGGAAAAGGAGGGGGAAATGGAGGAGGAGGAGAGACTAACTATAAAGGGAGTGGGTGGAATGAGAGGAGGTTACAAAAGGAAGGAACAACTGCATAACATTAGGTGCCAAAGATGTGGCTGGTGGAAGCATTAGGAGGTTTGGTGAAGCGAGGCTAAAATGTGGTTGTAATCGTAGAAAGAGAGAGAGAGAGAGAGAGAGAGAGAGAGAGAGAGAGAGAGAGAGAGAGATGGGTCAAGTTCCTCGTTTGATCTAAAAGAAAGCGCTCTTATGATATATAATATTATGTCCACAGGATTATTAGAACACCATAACAATTACCCGAGTTATATATGGAACATTTTCATGGCCCCAAATTATATACATTTGTTTGTTTACTGGCAGATAATTATATTCAGCTAAGGGAAATACCTCCCCTCCCCCTTTTTTTTTAATGTTAGGAGTCTGATTCATTAACCTGGGGAAACAATGATCCTACAAATAAAGTAATTCTGCATTCCCCCAAAACAGCAATGGCAGTCGACTCATTTTTTTTTATATAATATCCTCAGTGTCTTTGATATAGCGCCAATGGTCGAGTTTTGAATTTCCTTGAGAATATTCCAGATGCGTTTGGAAAAAAAAAAATGACCATTTCTGAATTAGATACTTAAAAAATTCCCAAACACGAATGGTCAGAGCTTGGATCTCTTTAATAATATCCCAAGTACCTTAAAAAACTGACGATGGTGCAGTTTCGAATGGGCAACTAAAAAAAAAAAATCCGTAAAGAAACACCATGAATAGTCCCCTCTGGAAATACTTTAAAAATGACTGTTAAAACATCAACAATGGAGGGATCTTGAAGCATTTTGACTAGACGGAGGAAAGGCGTGCATATTTTACGAAAGGCTGCAGCTTTAGGAACTTTTAAAGCTGAAAGTGTGATGGTGGGGTGGAAACGGTGGCCCCCGGGGGTGTTGGGTGACCTGGGGGAGGAGGGAAGTGGAAAGGAGTGAGGGGAAGTGAAAATGGGGGGGAGGGAAATGGGATGAAGGGGGAAGAGGAAGAAAATGAGAAGGAAAAATAAGCAGGAAGAAAAGAAAATGAAAAGAGGAAGACGGGGGGATAATACGACGAGGGGTTAAGAGGAAGAGCTGTGTGTAAGGGAAGCAGGCGGAAGAAGGTGAGGAGGAAAAAGTGGTTTAGAAGAAAGGAGGATGACGGGGGAGGAAGTGTGAGGCAGGAACAGGGAAAAAATGCAGAGTAGGGGAGGAAGAAGAGTGTGTAGGGAGGAAGTGGAAGACGGGGAGAAGGAAAAGGATGTAGGAAGACGTAAGGAGGAAGAGAGGGAAAGCGCAGGGTCGGAAAGTAAATTTGAAGAGGAAGGACAAACATGAAGAAAGCGTAAAGGAGGAGGATGAAAGAGGAAGGAGTAGGGACAAAGGAGATGGAGAATGCGTAGAAAAGGAGGAGGAGGAGGAGGAGGAGGAAAGTGCGTATGGGGGGGGGGGCACGAAGCGAGCTATCCCGACGAGTGAGTGAATGAGAAGAGGGAAATAAGTAGGGGAGAAAGGGGAAGAAAAGAGTAATGAAACGAGAGGAAGAAAAAGAGGATGGAGTGGGGGAAAAATATGAAAGAAGGGGGGAGGCAGATGGGTTTTCCGGTGAGGTGGTAAGGTGGAGAAATGGAGGAGAGGAGGAGGATGGAAGGTGGAGATTTGCATTACTGTTGGTGGGATGTGAAATGTGTGGAGAGGTGGAAGGGGCAGGTCTAGGAAGCCAAAGGATAGTGGTTACAGTGGTGGTGGTTGTGGTGGTGGTGGTAGTGGTAATGGTGGTAGTGGCGATAATGGTAGTCATAGTGATGGTTTACTTGAAGGTTTACTGGTAGCAATGGGGAAAAGAAGTGAACAAATGACTCAGGGCAGATTCTGATAACAATGAGCCGTCCCCACAAGACACGAGAAAGCACCTGGCGGCGTAGTGGAGAAGCTCTACATATTGGCCGCCTTACATATAAATACCAAAGAAGAGAATCCAAAGGTGTAATAGTCAGCATAAACCAGTACGGAAGAGGTGGCAAATGAGCCTCCTAAGCCCACAATGATACGGTCTCCGGCAAGGAATCTCAAGGCTGTATAAAATCTCTAGGCACGACACTGGAACCACACTCAACCCGACACTGCCAGAAAATCTATGGACTGTTTTGATCCTACTCAGTCTGCTAACATTTCTCTCTCTCTCTCTCTCTCTCTCTCTCTCTCTCTCTCTCTCTCTCTCTCTCTCTCCGGTATATATCACGTCCAAGGACGCTGAGTGCATAAGAATGTTAGTAGGCTACTACCTACACAAAGAGGAGGCAGTGTTTTTCTCTTCATGTATTCTTGGGCCACACTTTTTGACAAAAGCTACCCCTTACACACACACACACACACACACACACACACACACACACACACACACACACACACACACACACACACACACACACACACACACACACACACACACACACACACACACACACACAACCCTTTCATTATACAGCATGGCATTCGCGGAAAGACTTACTTTATCTCTGTAAAAACTATTTTGCAGTGTTTAAAACTGTGACGAGGAAGTTGAGAGCCTGAAAGACCACCCCTGCCTGGAATAAAAATCACTCCTTTTTTCTCTTCCGCTTCCCCTCTCCTCTCCTCTCCTCCCTCTCTCTCTCTCTCTCTCACCTTGCTTGCTTCCTTTAGCCGCTCCCCATCTGCCTGTCTGTCTGTCTGTATGTATGTATGAATGTATGTCTGTCTGTCTGTCTGTCTGTCTCTCTCAACTTGCTCTCTTCCTTTAGCCGGTCCCCATCTGTCTGTCTGTCTGTCTGTCTGTCTCTCTCTCTCTCTCTCTCTCTCTGCTTTTAGGCGATAAGAATCAGTTTCTCCTTCCCCCTCCCCCATCATCCTTCCCCCTCCCTCCTCATTCCCTCATCTCTTCTCCTCCCCGTCCCTCACCCCCATCCCTCTCTACCTCCCCTTTCTCTATCACTGTAGTGTCGTGAATTGCAGCCCACATCCCCTCTTTTACTCTTCCATCCCTCTCTGGAAAATATGATATACTGTATACATATATATATATATATATATATATATATATATATATATATATATATATATATATATATATATATATATATATTCCCCCTCTCACTTCTCCCTCATTTTCCCTGCCCTCTCCTCCCTGTCCCCCTATCCTTCACTCACCCTTCCCCTTTCTGTATGACCATAGAGCCGTAATAATTATTCTCCTTCCCTTTTCGCCTTCTCCATCCTCCCCTTCCCTCATTCCCTCTCAACCCCCTCCTCTTTCACCCCTCTACCTAATTTCCCTCCACACTCCCCCATCCTATCATCATTCTGCTTCCTTAACTCTCTGCTTTCCTCGTCCCTCCACCACTAGTCACTCATGTAGCTCAGTCTACCAGCACCTGCGTTAATCTTCAGGCTGTTGATATTTTTGTGCTGAACTAATTATTCTGCTGATGGTCTAACAGTGACTTAACCATTTTCCAGGCATCAAAGGCGTTAGCAGAGCAACTGATGTAAAGGGTATGCTTACTGTTCTGTATGTGTCACTCTGTATACCGGGTGTCGTCGGTATGAATCAACCTTGTACGAACATACGCCAGGTGCTGGAGTGGTACTCCTTCACATGGTGGCATCGACATAACTGCGACCTGGTTATGCAGACATCCCTCATTTTCCCCCCTATCCCCTGAAAGGATGATGGTGGACTGCAGGAGACGGTCAATTTCAACCAGCAATCCACAGGGCTGACGTGTAGATAAACGTGACATTGTAACTGTCCTCGTTAATGTATTGTACATACTGCTGTATTCGGGGAATGTTATCAATACTAATCGGCCTTGTACGAAGCATCTGAAAGGACATGCTACCGGCACCCATATTAAAATCACTCCGAATAAACCCACATTAACAAACGAAGCGTAATTCTTCAGTCAGGGAAGGTTTTTAAAATTTGACTAGCAAATGTCTGACTATTTTATCCAGTATATAAGACGTTCCTCTTATTGAAAGAGTTGAGAATGTTATGCCTAATTTCTCCATCCTAAAGTCTCTACAGAGCTTTATATATCGCCTTGAAGTGGTAAGAGCATAATACAACGGACGTCATCGTATTGGAACAGAAAATGAAAACTATACTGTCTTTTTTTCAATTCTCTACAAAGCTAAAAAAAATAAAAAATCAGGACGTAACAGGTATGAAGTGAGACAGAGGTTCTGATGCAGTACTTTCACCTTAACCTGGATCATATTTTCACGCTTTTTGTGGCTGACTTCACGCAGCTCAGTGGCATAATAAAACAGTGCTACGGCCAAACATCAATTCCACAGCACTTCTGTCTGATTCAAGTGTTAATCTCTTGCTACATCACCGCAATCGAGACAGGGAGATAACAATTTTAGGCTCCAAGTTAGAGCAAAAAGACTATAGTGAAAGGTTTTGGTAGAGGTTGGTGGGGGAGGGTCTGGAGTGAGTGGCTTTAGTGTGGAAGTCACCAGGATCGATGACGTGGCTGACACACAAGAGGGGCAACATGACAGCCCGGGTGTAGGTGACGGGTGGAAGGGGAAGGAGGGCAGGTGAAAATGGAAACTGGGAAATGGAAACGCCTCTATAACGGAAGGGGGTGTGGTGGGGGTAGGTGAAGATATAAATGTCTCTAAAAAGGGAGAGAGGATAAAAATGTAGACATGGCCCCGGTTGTTTGCTCTCTTATCCATAGACGACTCTGCACACATGGTCCCCTTTATCCCTCACGTGCTGTCGCCTCGAGATCCTTCAAAAATGAACAGATCTCGAGGCAGAAGGCGCCGAATTCTGTGCCGAGGTATTTTTATGAGGTGCTTTTCACGGGGCGATGGGAAATAGGGGATTGTAGAAGTAAAACGATGAAAGCAGGCTCGTAACTCCGACTCCTTTTGTGAGTTAAATTCATACCTCGGACTGTTTAATTATATATCTGTTTCTCTGTCAATTTGTGCAGTTATGTACCGCTATGGACACTCTGTATGTACTGTAAGAATGTTTGAATGTACTTCTGCGTATAAATCTATGTATCTGCGTATGATGCATCTGTCAATGTATACATGTATGTAGTATGTATGTATGTATGTACGTCTATATTCATCTATCTGTTTATCTATCTATCTACTTATCTATCTATCTGTCTATCTACCTACCTACCTACCTATCTATGTATCTATGTATCCATTTATATATCTATCTGTTAATCCATCAATTTACATATTACCTAGCGCTATATATTGGGAGAGGTAACTTCATAAAATGACCTCCACATATCCGTCCCTACTAAGAAACGACCTCTGCTCACGACAACTCTTCCCTGTGCACTGAAACCTTTTTAATATGTCGTATATCCCTTCATTACGACCATGCCCTTTTTATTTTACAACCGCTATACTTTCTTCACTCTGACTTGGACCAAAATTGCCATCCCTCCCTCTTCCATCTTGAAGGTTGAGTTGTAACAAATTAACGCTTGAATATGATGCTAGTCACGAGGAAGTGCTGTGCAAAAAGGAGGTGGACTCGCTGCAGTGTCCTCTTCTGCTACAGAGCTATGTGGAATAAGCTGCAAAGTACGAAAATTTGGGCCTAATTAGGGTGAAAGGACTGTACCTCCAAAAGATATTATGCAACTTCGGGGAGACTAAAAATAAAGGGAATAAAATGGTCTTCACAATTATCGTCAATAAGAGGAAGTTTTACTAATTTTTACGTCTATCTTGCTACTGCCATTCGATTTTATTTAATTTAACGTTGAGAGTTCATAGTAATGATGGGGTCAGCGCACAGGTGGAACGAAAATTTCACCTAAACTAAATGACGCAAATGGAAAAATACTGAATTATCGGTCATGTGAATATTCTTTTGCTCCGTCACACTTCCGGGGTGGATTCTCTCTCTCTCTCTCTCTCTCTCTCTCTCTCTCTCTCTCTCTCAAAAACACACAAAAATACACTCACACACCCAATGAACAAGTACACCAAGCTTTCCACCCAAGCGAACAAAGATTTACTGAGACATATACAAGTATAAATCAACTGACAGAGAGACACACAAACAGACAGACAGACACACACACACACACACACACACACACACACACACACACACACACACACACACACACACACATACACACACACACATTAGGCCCTATTCTCGTCGGGTTAGGAGGCTGGAGGTGATAGTGCTGCAGTTGCAGCAGCAGCAGCAGCAGCAGCAGCAGCAGTAGTAGTAGTAGTAGTAGTAGTAGTAGTAGCAGTAGTAGTAATAATAGTAATAGTAGTAGTAGTAGTAGTAGTGGTGGTGGTGGTGGTGGTGGTGGTTGTAACCCTTCGTATTAGCATTAGTAATAACAAGTAATGACAATATTATTAACATGAGTATTAGCATCAGTAGTAGAAGAAACAGTATTATTAATGTTTGTATAAGTATTAGTAGTGGTGGTAACTGTAGCCCAAGTTCATTCGAATATGAACCCAGCGAACTGTAGACTGGAGTTACCTCTCACCTGAACCACCAAATTACTTTTTTTCTCGGGTAGAAAGGAAACTGAGAGACGTTTGTATAATTGGTCACTTCCACCGACTGGTTATATTGGTGCCACCACGTGAAGGCGTCCCTCTCAAGCACCTCAGTATAATTATTTCATGCATAGTTATAGCCATATAGAATGCATACAGACAGATACATAGACACAAACATGCACACAAATGTATATTCCTGTATGTGGACAATCATACACATACATAATCACACAAAGGAGAGAGAGAGAGAGAGAGAGAGAGAGAGAGAGAGAGAGAGAGAGAGAGAGAGAGAGAGAGAGAGAGAGAGAGAGAGAGAGAGCATCCAATAAATCAATCCTTATCATGATCAACATTATGGCAGACTTGCATAAAATGTCCCGTCAAACCTACACACAAACAGGAATACGTTTTATTTCATTTTATCAATTTTTTAAACATATATTTTAAATTCAAATGGTGTACTTTGAACACTGGTTTCAATGACGTAACTAAAAGCAATTCATTATGCATATGTGGGTGTAGCGGTATTTAACTAGGCCTGATATGAGTAGAATGTATGGGAGGGTGGGTGGTGTGTCGTGGAAAGAGGTCGTTGCTGAATAGGGACATAAGCTGCCGGAAATTAACTATGTTGGCGTCATTTAGCCTGATTCACAGTCTGGCCTATGTGTGGGTGTATGGGCATTCAACTAAGGCTGATAAGAGTAGAATGTAAAACAGGTGGGTGGCCTGGCGTGGGAAGAGGAGTCCTTACTGCACAGGGACAGAATATACCGGAAATTAGTTACTCTGATGCTTTATATGATAATCTGACACGTCCGTAGGTGTGCATGAAATACAGGCAACGAACTGGAGGTGGTTAATGTAGAATTTATCAAAACACGAGTGGGATGCTGTGGGTAGTGGAGTCGGTGATGAACATGGATAGACGACAGTGGAGGTTTGATGCATTCATCTTGTTCCTATTCTTACTTTAGCTATTCCTCTATTCCTTTCCTTTCCTTTCCCATCCTGCCCTGTCCTGTCCCTTCCTTTCCTCTCCTTTTCTTTGCATTCCTTTCCTCTCCTCTCTTCGCCCATCCTTTCCTTTCCTTCCTTTTTCTTTCCTTTCCTTTAAGAAAATATTGAAGGTTCGCTACATTTACCTTCTTATTCTTACTCTTGATCTTCTTCCTTTCCTTTCCTAGTTTTATTTTTCTTCCTATTTTTCTGTTCATACCCAGGAAGCAGTCAGTGAATCCATGACTTAAAAAACATGACGCAACAGCAATTAGATGATTAGCACTAAGGCGTTCCGGTGATGTGATTAAAAAGCTTGCTCCTAACTTTTACCTTAAGATAAGAGGCACCTTGAGGCGTTAAGCTAATTTTCTTAAGTATTCTCTTTCTTCTTCTTTTCAGCTTTTCTAACAAGATGTACTTTTGTGTTTTTTATTATATTTTTTAATGGATCAATGACTGTGTTGTCGTTATCATTTTTATATTGTTTTTCAGGCATCAGATTTTCATTTACATCCTATATAACAAAATGTGTGAAAAGGCTGCAGCTTCTTAGAGTCATTTTACAGAATTACCAAACAACCTATTCTCATTTGCTAATCTTTTTTGACCTTTTATTAATTTGACAAAGACTGGTGGGATACCACAGTTCTTAGTTTTGCAAATTAGTATGCCATTAATCTGATTAGTAATTTTTATTTATCCACGATTGAACTATCTTAAGACAACGTTTATTTTAAGTGATTATCATTTGCGGCTGTTGTAATTTTTATTATATATATATATATATATATATATATATATATATATATATATATATATATATATATATATATATATATATTCTTCACTAGCTTTATTTTTTTTCTTGTGTGGGTCGATTTGATGTACGCGATCGATAACGTGTCTTCAGAAATTACAGTAACCTAATCTATCCCTAAATACAATAGATTATGAAGGGGACGAGGTGTTATAATGAGGGTTGGGCGCCATCTGTGTGGTCCATGGCGAAAAAGTAAGATCCTTGCATGTCACAATCTCATTTGGTATGGTTGGATGAAGTTAGGTTAACCACGTGCACTGCTGCCTACATCAGATCAACCCAGACAGAACCAAAAAAACAAAGCTAGTAAAAAAAAAAAAAAATCCGTAAATAACATGCTCAGGCTACCGCGAGACGATCACATTAAATTTAAGATATATTGAATATATTGAATTTCCTAAACATAAAATTTCCCTCAAAACTAAATTTAGCCTACCAAGACGCTGAGAAAAAATCACGTAGCATACAATTTCTTTAAAAATCATGTACCATAAAATAATATAGGGTCATGGAAAGAGCGGCTTAAGTCACTGTCACCGCAGCTTCCCAGAGACTACCACCACAAGCAAGGGTATCACTAGGCTGACAATCAACAACATTATATCCCACAGGCACCACCACCACCTCCACTTCTCCGACCTCTCCACCCGTCCTCTCACACCCGTTCCACCGCTTCGCCACCCACCACAGCCTACCCACCTCTCACTCTGGGGCGCCGCGGGACTCCAAGCCACATCCAGGGTACATACGCTTCGCCTCTCTACACCCAGGGCACATTCTACTCGCCTCAGTGCACAGTCGAACCACCACACCACATCCAGGACATATTCGACCGGCTTCTTCAACTCGGGCACACGGTAGAACGATCACTGCGCAACCAGGACAGAACCGACAGACTGCATTAACCCTGGGACACAATAAATCTACCGCACAACCAGGGCACATTCGAACCTCCACCACTACCCATCCAGGACACAGCCAAGCTTCTTCTTCAACTCCTGGACACAACAGTTCTGAGGCGTGGCACACTCAGCTCGCCGTCCCACCGGCATGGCACTCCGTATCTACCACTCTGCAGCCAGGACACAGCAAAGACGCCCCTCATTCCTCCACTCCGCAGCCAGGACACAGTCGATTTGCCGTTCCACATCCAGGGCACAGTCGCTTTCACCAACGCTCCCTCGCCTCCACATCTTAACTCTGACCAGTTCACACCGTCCACCTGCCTGTGCCTTCCACTTCTACTGAATCAGAGACTTGAAAGGCTCCTCATCTCTCGAAGATGCGAGTTTCTGGTTTCTGTACATGGAGACTCAATGGCCTAACCAAGGATTCTAATTTCATGACCACCCAGACAACTTTCTGTCACGGTATACTTTGTTTTGGGCACGCAGGCAGCTTTCACTTTCCTCTCTACCACTTCACTGTTCAGAGTATTTCATCAGTCTGTCTTAGATTATATTACTACCCATCTCAGGTAACACACAAACACATGCGCTGCCCATCTGTATAGGATCTGCATAACAGTTAGGGTCAAAGGAAGTTTTTGCTCAAGAAACTTACGAGAACATTATAGATTAGCCATTCCTGAATTTACATATGTACTGTACTTGCATCATTATTTCGCATGTGACTAAGGCGACACACACGCCGCACTGGTGTGAGGTCAGGAGTTTCCACAGCACCTACTACCACTATGGAGTTAATATTATAAGGAACATGTACTGTGGAATCTCCTAAGCCTATGGGGGTGTGATCCATTATAAATTATTATACCTATCTGAATTAGACTATTATCTGCAAATACTCTCAAGGATGCATTTTTTTTTTTCTGGCGTATGATTACTATGTAAAATCTGAGTGTATGTGAAAAGTCTTGTACAATTCTGATTGTTTATATGTACCGATGTATTTCTGATGTACGTATGTAACGAGTGAGACTTGTGTATCTGCGTATATATTTGACTACTACTACTGTGTATCTGAGTCATGTATGTGAAACGTGAATCTTCTACACTTCTGAATGTTTATCAGATGGATAGGATATTGGTAGACTATGGGTGTACATGTGTAATGATGTGTAATATTTTGAATGTAGTGAACAATCATAAAGATGTACGATGCTCTAGTTTTGGCTGTGTACTTCATATGAATTCTGCACGTAACTTTAAAACATCTGAGTATCTGCTTTCATTAGCCCTCTCGCACTCATCTTTTATTCAACTTTAAACACAGTATTTTTGGTGGACTTATAATACAACTATCTTCCAATGAAAACACGTGAAAAAGAAGAAAAGTGAGAAAATTCTAGTACATGATGAAAGAGAAAGACATACAAGAAAAATTAAATGGACAAAATATATAACACGTAATAGAAAGAGATTAAAATAAAATGAAAATGTAACTAATGGGACTACAAGACGCAAAGAAGAATAGCAAAGAGAGATGTAAATACGAGAAGTAAACATGGTGGAAAGAAATATATATAACGAATACCCTAAGGCGAAAAAAGAAAGCGAGGTAAAAAGGAAAGAATACCAAATATAAAACTGAAGTAAGAAAATATGTAAAAAAAAAAAAAAAGGGGACGGGAAAACAAGACCTAAACAAAGTTAATGTAATAATAATAATAATAATAATAATAATAATAATAATAACGACAGACGCAATCCATAAAAGAAAGATATGGATATAAACACGAGTAACAGAGAGAAAGATGCAAAATAAAGCGTAGAAGATATTAAGAAGAGAGCTTAAGAGACATGAAATGCAAAGAAGAAAAGGGAAAAAAAAAAGATATATAAAACGATGAGTATGAGATATAAGTCGTACAAAACAAAGCGAAAAATGATCTAAAAGAGAGAGTGAGAAGCATATGAATAGAAAAAATGAAAAATATATGACGCAAAGAAGAAAGAGTACGCATTAACAACTAAAAAAAAAAAAAATACGTAGAGAGGACAGTGAGATAATCTGTAATAAACAGAGTATATACCTCATGAGAAATAAAATGGAAGCTGTAACGAAGAAAGAGTAGAGATATGGATGTAAATAAAGGAAAAGAAAATTAGGTAAAAATGAAAAGGTATGAGATAGAAGATGCAAAAATGGAAACTGTAATGAAGAGCAAGATATATAAAATGCAAATAAAGAAAAGGAATATGAGAAAAAACATAAATAATGAGAGAATTTATAAAGGGGTAGGAGGTACAAAAACACTAAAAAGGAGAAATACAATAATTAATAAAGAAAAGAGTAAGAGAGTAAAGATGCAATAAAAACAGACCGTACCGGACGCAATAAGTATGATATTTAAGACGTAAAAACAGATATAAGTAGTAATAAAGAAAAACTACGAATCATAAAAGATAGGGAAGAGACTGAAAACATAAGAAAGGATATATGGCATACAAATGAGAGAGAGAGAGAGAGAGAGAGAGAGAGAGAGAGAGAGAGAGAGAGAGAGAGAGAGAGAGAGAGAGAGAGAGAGAGAGAGAGAGAGAGAGAGAGATGGGGTACTGCAACAAACCAGGGAACACATTTAAAACCACAAGACAGCCACGACCTACCATCCGATCCACCTCACCTCCAACCACCAATGAACATGAACCACCTGCCCGTTTTACCCTGCTCGTCTCACCTCTTCATTCTTTTTTTCTATTTATTTATTTTCTGTTTACTTTCTCAGCTGTAATGACACCTTGGATTGTATATTTGGCTGAGGGGGGGCACAGGTACTCTCAGCTGAATAAAATCGTCTGATGGTAACTAGAGTAAATTTCCTGAATGACTCCTAGATCTATAAAGGAATAACTGAGTCAGCATGAAATAAACAAACACATACATAAATGAAAAACATGAGGGTCTTTGCAGTTTAAATGATTACTAGGAGTGTCCTGACCTCGAAATGTTAAACACGGTCAAAGAGGTACTGTACAAGTTAAAATATATGAATTATAAGTGACAGCAATATGAAAATGAAGAAAAACGTCATGACACAGAGGGTAACAAAAACTGCTCCCAGAACCCCTCATCACAGAAGGTCTAAGTGAAATACGCCCATCTTTCAGTAACAAGAATAATAATGCCGTATAAATAAAGGGGTTATTAAAGATAGTTTCTAACCTCTTCATTATGAAAGGCCTCACTTCATCTGGAAAAAAAAAAAAAATAAAATATATATATATATATATATATATATATATATATATATACGTGGCTAGTTTATTCACCTTAACTTGGCGGGTATTTTCCTTTTGCAGCCTCCTCCTTCCTAGCTCAGTGGCAAACTAAGACAACACCGCGGCCCTACACCCTTTATACTACGCTTACTTATGACCAGTGCAGAGTGGCCTACTTTTAAGCTCCATTTGCACTCCGTCAGGCGATTTCTCGTTAACAGTATCTACCCTGCATCACTTATTCATTTCCTACTCCCACCGCCATAACCACGCCCACACCAGCCGACTGAGCCGTCCAGGCAACACGTAAGTTACTTCCACGTGAGTTTCTAGTAGACTGCTCTTTACGGGTCACCCTGGTGTTAATGTCTTGTTATTGTCCAGCATCCAAAAAGGAGGGATAGATTTTACCAACAGTTAAAATGACCTCAGCACACCAAGAAAGAAAGAAGAAAAAACAATCTTACTAAAGGCGTTAATAACGAGCTGTACTTCCTAGTTAACCATCGTACCCAATTACCCAAAGCAAATACTAATACCGCTGAGTGTTGATAAGGCCCGCTAATTGCTCTATCAGGACGGGTTATAAATGGCACTGCTTATCTCTACTTCTGATGTCGTGAGTAACCTAATGTGTACTATAAAGTTGGCTTGTTTTATCACGTGACGGAACTGTGCCACTCCCACAAATTGATTACTAAGTCGTGGTTCCATTCTATGAGCCTTGATTACGAGGAACGAATGAGTCTCCTTGGTTACTATTCTCCACGCCAGGCAACTTGTCCGTTCAGTCACGTCTTCTAGCGGTCACTTATTCCCTAAACGTAATTTTCTTCCAGTTAATAAATCGTGATCTATGTCAGGCAGTATGTTTATATTTATCCTTGAATTTCATAGTGACCTTCCATGTGTCTCGGGTGGAGTCGTATTTTAAGTAGTTCTGGGGACTCCGTAACGCCAATTCCAAAGCGATTAATTCTCCACACTGCAATTAAGTATCATCTTATACGTTATTGATGCACACTGTTATATAAATACAGTATAATATAAGCTACATACTAGAGAATGCAACTGTGAAGTAAGGAAAATAAATCGCTTAGGAGGAGGTGCTACCAAGCCTCCGATATGAAGCTAAATCGGGTTACTGGGAGGTTGTGGCTCTACAGACAAGTTGGCTGGAGCGGTGTACAATCAGACGGATCCTACAATGTGACTACACGCAACTGATCTGAAAGCGGTTAGATATTTTGTCACGAGAGAGAGAGAGAGAGAGAGAGAGAGAGAGAGAGAGATACACTATCGCATTGCCTTGAATTGTGCAAATGGACAGTTTATACCCTCAACACAAGAGGCCTTGTGGTTATAGAGATCGTCTGCTGCCTGAAAGGACGCGAGTTTGAGTCTAAGCTTGGCCAGGGATCAGTTTGATAATATGAACTTTGCTAAAAAAAAGGCTTCCCTGATCTTCCACAAGACCCACAGACAAGCCATAAAGCCACCCCGGTATTGCCATCACGTCAGTAATAAATGAGAAATTCATCGTATGCATTCAGCAGGGACGGTGGAAATAAGTGCCAAAGTGTTGACATGTGATGGTGTACGGCACATACAGCAGGAGGACTGCTGGACCTCAGAGAAAGAAGTATCAATTATATGCCCATAGTCAGACATATAAAAAAATTGTCTTTCTTAAAATAATTGATCTATCCTATCCAAACTTTTTCGAACCTAACATTAAATCTTTTCCAGCGTGACATAACAGTTCTTAGTCTCCCTCAGCCTAAGCCAACCCAGCTTCACCAAACCTAAACCAACCGAAGTTCTAACCTAACCAAACCTAACCCAACTCAGTTTAAGTTAACCTAACCTAGTCTATCCCATCCCAAGCTAACTCGAGCCATACTCTACATAATGCTATCCTGCCGAAACCAATTCTACCCTAATCAAACCTAACCCAACCTAATCTAGCCTAATCTAAGTAATCTAATCTAACCTAACTTACCCTTCCCTTCCCTGACCTAACCTAGCCTGGCCTAACCTAACCTAACATTACCTACAACCACCACACGTCGGTCGTAAATGGATAGGAAATGAGCACGAAAACGGGCAATTCATTACGCTAATTGAGCCATCGAAGGGGAGACTCAAACCATCGAGTGTGATTGCTTGGGGAGACTGACGCATTTGTATGTAACTGTGTTTAGGGGGCTAGACTGGCACCTTATTCCTTAGATATATAATTATTCAGCACACACACACACACACACACACACACACACACACACACACACACACACACACACACTATAACATGTTATTGCCACATTCACACACACACTACCACAAGTCACTGCCGTATATTCTCTCTCTCTCTCTCTCTCTCTCTCTCTCTCTCTCTCTCTCTCACACACACACACACACACACACACACACACACACACACACACACACAATTTAGATATCGTGCTGAACGCATTGTAACTGCTATCCATCCGCACTTCTTCATTCTCCAGTTACTCCCAGGCTACCTCTTCGTCTTCTCCCATCCTCCATTAGGCCCAGAGACGGACAATTATATCCATTTTACTTTAACTTGGCCTAAAATTGCCATGTCTCCATTTTGCTTGCTGATTTGTAACAAGAGATCAGCACTAGAATATCGTACTAGTCACGCAGAAGTGCTAGGAAAAGGATATAAAGCCACGGCAGTCTTTTTGTGTATCTGAACAACGTGAGATGTGCTGCGAAAGGACGAAAATCTTGGTCAGGTTAAGGTCAAAGAACTATAGGTAATCGATCCAGAGGTACTTCAGTAGCCCTTTTGTTGCCCAGCAGCCCAAGGACGTCATTTGATTTACTCTGACTATCACCGGATGATTTAATTCGGCTTAAGATAGAATTTCCGAACCAAGAGGATTAGTTACAGTGTTCATTAACACTTTTATTATTTGGCAGCTCTACTATTCTGACATACTGACTGAAGCAGCAAGAGTACCGCATTTCACTACTGTTTTGTGATCCGCACTCTAACGTGTGTAAGTGAAGCTTGGACCTTGTTGGAAGGACGCGTGGTAAGATTGAGGGTAGCGAAAGTGAATTATTACCCGTCCCTCCCCCCCGCCCCCGGAGGGGCTCGGGAACGGGAATTGTTTTCACTCGGTTTGTTTGTTTGTGTTTGTTTGTTTGTCTGACTGCCTGTCGTTCTGTCTGTTAACAACTTTACGCGAAAACTACTGGTGCGATTGTGACAAAAATTACAAGAATGATAGGCTATGATCTTCTAATCACCTGAACAAATTTTGGGCCAAATTGGGCCAAGGCCCAGGTTGTAGGTCCAAAAAATGTAAAAAAACGGGGACGGGTAAAAATCGTGTTTTCGCCATAACTCCTTTCAAAATCGTCATATCGACTGAAACCAAACCTAAAGGTGCATCTTTCAAATCTGCATCTTATAACATGGTTCATTACATCCAAGGAGTCACCTCCCAGTTAGTGGTAGGGGGGTCAAGGTCAGGTGGGTCGGGCTTAAAATGTCAAATGGGCATAAAATCCTCAATTTTCACCCGATTTACTCCAAACTTTGTATGTTACATCTTTGACTACATATCCTGTTGTGTTTATAAGTCAGCACTAAAATGTCTGCCGGTGACGAGTTTGCTGTGCCTTGGCACCGTTTCTTGTTTAAGAAGAGCATGCTGAGTTACGCAAAGAATCATACAGACAAATGAGGAAGTGAGAGAAAAGGCATTAGGAAAAATACTCTGAGATGTTTAGGCCATTTGGGAGGAAAGGAAAACGAAAGACTGACTAGGAGAGTATATGAGTGACGTGGAGACGGGAGGCGGTGACCTAAGATGAGATAAAAGGAAGGGGTGGAGAGGCACAGAGAGACGGGGGGGGTGGAGGGATAAATTCGAGAGTTGGGTACCAGATGGCTGAGAGTAGCCTACGTGCAGGCGATTCGTTTGTGGCCACCCCTTACGGGATTAAGGAATCTGGGAATAGCTAAATAGATATACAATACGTCCTAGTGAGGGGAGTAAAAATCAATACATGAATGTAACAAAAAAAAAAAAGAAAAAAAAGAAAAAGAGACGACTTAAAATCAGAACTAGGTGTAATTTTATGGTGGAAGCCAAAAAGGAAAAAGTCATCGTAGTAGATAGATAGGTAGATAGACATAGACAGATAGATAGATAGACAGATAGATACAGACAGATAGGTAGATAGACAATAAAAGAGCTAACAGGAAAAAAAAGCTACAAAAATCTACTTCTAACGATCCTGGGGTACTGGAAGCCTAAGGAATTAATCAGCATAATCGACCCGTCCCAGGGGAGGCATGCGTTCCCTAGCAGCGGCGTGGGGTGGTGCAGGTCGGGAGGTGGGGGCGGGGGGAAGTACTTCATCATTATCATCATCATCATCATCATCATCAGTATCATCATTCTTAGTGTTACTGCCATCTCTTACTGTTTTTGTCATCGTCTTTATCGCCTCTCATTACTCATTACCGTAATCATCATCATCATCATCATCGTCATCATTCGTAGTACTGTCATTGTTACTACTCTTACTGTTTTTATTGTCAACGTTTTCATCACTTGTCATCACTCATCACCGTTATCATTATTACTATAACCATCATCATTATTATTACCTTCATCATCATTATTTTCGTTATCATCATCATCACTGTTACCACTACATCATAATCCTCGCCTTACGGTGATTTATGAATTTAACTGAAGATGATAAAACACTTGAGGAGTGGGTGACACTATTTAGACGGAACTTGAAAGCTTAGTGAATATATTTAAAATACGAATACAAGAAAGACTGATAATGATGATGATGATTTAGACGGGGCTCTAAAAAAAAGTGGATGAAACGAAACAAAATGCTAATAGAAATCGAAAAAGAGTTGGAGAAATGAGTGAGGCGGGACAAAACGGATTGCAGACAGAGCAAATAGGATTGGATGAAGCGATTAGATCGAAGCAATTCAGCAGGAAGGACTGGAAATGGAAAAAGGAAAAAAAGGAGCTTGCTGTCCATTGGAAGAAAAAAAAAAAAGTCTTCGGGTTACAGGAAATATCTTTAAAATTGTGTTAAGTATCGGTATGGTTTTATGTGTTTTGTATTGGGGATATAATTTATTTTATGTGTTCGACTCTGGGCATAGACTTGTTACCTATTCCCTGAGGCCCATCTGTCCTCCAACGCGCCACACACTTTCATATCTCACTCTGCGGGTGCCTGATGGTGCTGGAGAGGGACACCTTTACGTGGTGGTACCGATATGACTGGCCAGCTTCACTACTTATATATACATGCATCCCTAGACTTCCTCCCTATCCCCCAAATGAAGATAATAGGAGAGGGGCTACTTAAGTCTGCAGTCCACTGGGTTCACATTTTAGATGAATCTGAGACCATTACAACAACTACGTTGTCTCATACAGGATGGGTTCAATGGTATTAACCGGTGTCTTTATGACAAGTCGGTGGGTCTCATACAAAAAGGGTTCAGTGATATTAGCGGTGGGTTTTGTAGATCTTTAAGATCTGTTTTAACGAAATTCAAATCGTCAGACTGTGCCCTGGCTCCAGTGTGGGCTCGATCTCGCGTCCATTTGGATAACGGACCTTTTCTCCAACCACATGACTACCACCTTGCCCAAAGTGGAAGATGGTGGTAACATCATCCACTCACATGATGTAGTGTTGCCTATTTCCTCCTCCACCTTTGTAATTCTGTGTCTGCCTACTCTCTTTCTACTTCTCCCTTTCCTTCCTGTCACTTTTATTACTCTTTTTCCACTTCAGGTGGCTCTGTACTGAGCGACAAGTCTATGATTTCCTGTAACCCAAGAAACAATTACAACTCTCGGTGGTAACCGTATAACCAGATCAAAGGGTGAAATGGAGTCTCCTATGGTGTTCCTATTAAATGGGTGGAGATGCAAATTCGGCATTCACCCAGGAACCAAACCTCCACACATTTCCCCGCGCCTTGCCACAGTGAGGCACTATAAACCGCAAGGGAACATCAGTTCACTGTACAGGACAGCCCTGCAGCGGCAGTAGCTTGCCTGTGGTGCTTGTTGCACGCAACTCAGTTTCACAAAAAATGCAATACTAAGGCTGTTACAACCCAGTATTCAAGATGAAGAGGTGGCAATTGTCGGCCAGGTTAGAGCAAAATGAGTATACACATCAGTCCCACTGAATTAATGCTTAACATGCCTGGGGATCCGAAATAATGAAAAAAAGTTCCTGTCCGGACACTTAATCTTAACTGAAATTGTAAAATCTTTTGACATGACTCTGAGCTAATGTAAAGGAACTATTGACCGAAACTATGCAGGTATGCGTGACACTGAAGAGGTTTTATATCCTTAAGAATCATATACGAGAGAGAAGGAGAGAAAGGTTAAGAATGTTGGGGTAGGTCGAGGACTGAAATGCAAGGATGTCTGTCAATCTGCCCCTCCCCCCTCTTTCTCTCTCTCTCTCTCTCTCACGCACACACACACACACACACACACACACACACACACACACACACACACACACACACACACACACACGCATTTCTCCTCCCACACACTCAGACCTAGCACACACATTCTCTCTATCGAAAACCTCTCAGTTAGCACAAACTCTGTGTGTGTGTGTGTGTGTGTGTGTGTGTGTTAATAATTCTACATGTTTGTGTTAATAATTCTACATACCAATCATTTTCCCACCATCTCTCTCTCTTTACAGATATATCTTTCCATGTATATGCGCAGTGCTATGTATTCCATCAATAAATCTGTGTGCGCAGCTGAGAGGCGACACCCAAGGCAACATTACGCAAGCAGCAGCAATCTTCCAATGGTACTGCTTGAACAGTGATTGAAAGATGAATCGCGCGCCAGTGCTCTTCTTGACCTTCACTAGATAACTCCTGAATACTGTTCCGAATTGAAATCATTGATATTTACAGAGGAAGATGACTGTTAAAGTGAAGCTTGATTTTTTTTCTTTCACTCAGCTTACAAGGAACGGTCTGAAGTGGGGAAGTTAGATACGGCCTTCATTCATACCCTCAGTTCGATAGGCCTTGAAGAAAATACAATCGTCAGGTACATGTAGGAAAAAAATATGCAGCGAATAGCGTGCAAGAGAACGTTAATGTGCAATATACCAAGGAGAATGCGGTTCAGTTGGAAAAACTTCGGATAACTTCTTAACACCACTTCCTTAGCGACTTACTTCTGCGCTTTGATATTAATCCCTTCAGTCTGGTGGATTATTTTTTTATTTTGTTATTTTCTATCCCCAGACGATTTTATTAGACTTTGGAGGGATCTGTAGCAGCAAAGGGGTTTAAGAGGATACATTAACGGTGACCAGGGACTTGACACAGTGACTTCAGGAGGTTGTTCTTGGGCCAACCTTGGGTAAAAAAATGCTATATCAACATAGAGTCAGTTCTCAGCCCTTAGGAGTAACTGTTACTGGTGAGCTTATGGGCGAAAAAGGTCTAGCTCATATTTAACTCATAAGGTCATCAGTAACTGTAGCCCTACAACGCTTGGTAGTGGGACCCATGTTTAAATA
Source organism: Coenobita brevimanus (assembly GCF_032717465.1). NCBI lineage: Eukaryota > Metazoa > Arthropoda > Malacostraca > Decapoda > Coenobitidae > Coenobita > Coenobita brevimanus. The sequence goes on along the minus strand of NC_137007.1, from coordinate 39,071,186 downwards.
TTAGTATTAGTATTATTTTTACTCAAGATTACCCTAGAATCCTCCACAGCTCCCCTCTTCTCTCTCTCCTACCCCTCTCTCTCTCTCTCTCTCTCTCCAATCGAAAAGCCTCCCCTAAGCTGAAAAAAATCTTGTGACAGTAGCAACATGAAAACAGAAAATACGCCACCGGATGAGTTTAAAAAAAGTGAGTAGCAGAAAATTGATGATCAAGTCGTAATACGCAGACTAGATCGCTAAGCAGGAGGCGTTAGGAAGTCCCTCACGTCAAGGAGAATAGGGCTGATTGAGAGAAGGAAGCAGGCGTGAGAGGGAGGCGTGCTTAGCCGAACGCTGCCTCCCGCTTCAGAACCCAGCTGGATATTCCTCAATCGGATTAAGTGGGGGGAGGAGGAGGGGGGGAAATAGCTGAGGGTGGGAAGGGAAGGAGGGGAGAGAGGAGGGGAAGGAGTGGGATACGCGAGAGGAAAGGGGAAGAAGAGAGGGAGGGAAAGGGAGAGGGAGGATGGAGAGAAGTACCGTATTTCATGTGGTGAAGGAATGGGAAAGAGGGGAAGAGAAGGGAAGTGAATGCAAGGGAAGGAAGATGGAGGAGCGGGAAAGAGTGCAGTATGCCACAGAGGTGAAGGGGGGAGGGAGAAGGATGGAAGGGAATAGGGTGTGGGAGGGGGAGGAGGAGGGAAGGGAATAGGGTGTGGGAGAGGGAGGAGGAGGGAAGGGAATAGGATGTGGGAGGCGGAGGAGGAGAGAAGGAAAGAGAAGGGAGGGAAGGAAAGATCAAGGGGAGGAGAAGGAAGGGAGTGTGGAAATGGAGGTAGGGGAACAATGGAAAAGAGGAAGAAAAGGAGAATGCTAGGGAAGGAGAGAGAGAAGAGGAGCCAAGGATAAGAGCAGGGTGGAAGGAAACTGGGTGTAAGAGGGAATGAAGGAGGGGGAGGGAGGGAAGGAGGGGGAAGGATAAGGGGGAAAGATGGGAAGGGGAGATGAAGGAACGGGGAGGGGAGGGAGGAGAGTGGGGGAGGAGGAGGTGGTAGGGGTGAAGGAAGGAAGAAATGAAGGAAGGAAGCAGAGAAAGATACGCACTGAGGAGAGGAAGGATATGGAAGGGCGGGATGGAGGAGGGGTGGGATGAGGTGGTGGTGTGTGTGTGTGTGTGTGTGTGTGTGTGTGTGTGTGTGTGTGTGTGTGTGTGTGTGTGTGTGTGTGTGTGTGTGTGTGTGTGTGTGTGTGTGAGAGAGAGAGAGAGAGAATGGGAGGGGGGGGTTAGGTGAATAAGCGCCCCCTACCCCCTCCGTCCCCACCTGATCTTGTTTCACGCATACGCTTTCCTGACGGGATCTCTCTCTCTCTTGTTTAAGCACGTGAAATTACTGTTTGAAATGTAAGTGTCTGACTTTTCCCTTTTTCTTCTGTATGTAGCTGTGGAATAAGTTAAAATAATTCTTAACATTTATTTACTCATTCAGCTATCAATTATGGTTCCCTCGGCTGTTACCTTTACTATTTAACACTGGGTACATTTTTTAACAATTAATTTAGAACAAGGATTTCCAAATGGGGGGAGGTAATGAATTCTCTGCTGGGGGGGGGGAACTTGAACATCCCAGAGGGTGAACAAACAGATACGACTTATGTGGTGCGATATTGGTTATAAATTTCATATACTTTATGGTTAAATGCTTTTTAGTTGTTAATATGTCCTTTATAAAAGTAAAGTCAGAATGCTGGTCGTCATAGTACAGAATTTCTGAAATATTCTTAAGACTTGGTAAAAGTCTCCATAATATCGCTATATACCTTGCTGTTATACATTTACATTAAATAGTACCGCTCAACAAATAACTCCAGTATCTAGAGTTATTTAAAACAACTCCCAAAGGGATGGGGAAATTCCTTCCCTTCAGACCATCAAAGATTTAACGGTAAATCTAGGGAATGACTAGGAAAAGTTGGGAACCTCTCATCTAAACAATATTATAATATTTTTCAAGCAGCTGTAGGCTCTGTTACAACGACAATCAAAATTTAGGCTACCCCTCCACAATAAAATCCTTGCTGAACCCTTTGGTTGTGGTGTAATTATATCAAGCAGCAAAATCCAGCCAACCTCTTTCCTTTGTTCTCGCTGTCTGTACCCCGACTCAGGGAAAGAAATGAGCCAAAAGACTTGGGATTAGAGTAATGAAAAGTCTACGGATTAGAGTACCCAAAGTTGACTGCTGTAACTCAGGAGAATTACGAACCCTCGTGTACCACAACCCGTACTCACATAAGCTTAATACAGGCGCTGGAGGGAATTCGTAGCCAGGACTCTACACCGAACCGGGATCTGTCGTTCAATACTGAGGTGGCTGTTCAAAGGTTTGCCGGGCTACGTAAGATTATTATGACACTGTTACGCATCTAGTCAGACAACCACCAAAGCCATTTCATTGCAATGAAGTGCTTTTTTTTTTTTTTTTTTTTTTTTTTTTTCCAGACGAAAAGCCCATATGGGAGTTCCAGTATGATGGTAATAGGAAACATCTCGATCTTAAACCGGCTTCAAGTTATAGACCTTTGAAAATCCGTGACCTTAATTTGGACCTTTCAAGTTCACACCATTGCCTCCAAAATTTTATCACTTCCTTTTGTGACAAGTACCCACATATCCTGTAATTTCATTCAGCCGTTTTTCCGTAATGTTGCTAGCAAACAAAGAAGCAAACAAAGAAACAAACAAACAAAGGAACAACCAAAAACAATACCTAGCAGGACTCCGTCCCGGGCGAGGTAACTAAGGAAATAAAACAATTGTTTTTTTAGTTACTAGGCGTTGCATGAGAGAGAGAGAGAGAGAGAGAGAGAGAGAGAGAGAGAGAGAGAGAGAGAGAGAGAGAGAGACAAACAGACAGACAGACAGAGACAGAGACAGAGACAGAGAGAAACACACTCAAAAACACTGTAGTTTTTAAGTAGCAACCTGACGTTACGTGAAACAAATTTTATTAATCACACGCAACAAACATTACAATATCAAAGACTGTAATCTAGCAACGTAGCTTAAATCCTCCCGAGGTCATAAAACACTCGGAGTTATTACTAGGGAGGCAGAGGAAGTAAGGTGAGCTTAGCCAATGACCTAGGGTATCATTGAAGCTATTATCCACACGCAATTGCCTCTTATATGACTCGCACCTGACCTGACTCGCATTTACTGCCTTGCTACCTGGGATTTTCTTCCTTCCTATTAAGTACTACACGTTGACCTTGTATATGTTCCCTGTTTTCCGTCAAGTTATATACCTTTCTACCTCCTGATCATATGGCTACTTATCACAGACCTTCCTACCTTCATATTTCCAGCCTACCTACTAGTCACATAACTTTTTACCTACCAGCTACATGTCTACCTACCTAACTACCACGCACCTACCTACCTACCTTCCAACCTACCTGTCACACGACTTTGTACCTACTAACCACACGTCTACTTACCCAACTGTCACACACTTTCCTACCTACATACCTATACTTACTCCTGTCCTTACTAGCACAAACCTACCAACTTACCATATATTATCAACTACATATTCTGCAAGTACTACCATATTCCTATCTAACACACAGCTTCCTACCTTTATGACGTTTAAAACCTTCCAACCAACCTATCATAAATCAACCTTCTTACCAGCCATTATTACTTGTCTTCAAAGTATAAGCATAACCATCTTCCTACCTACCCACCTACCTACCTACCTACTAACCTGCCTATATACCTACCTACCTGACATTGACCTTTCTAGTAGTTCCCACCATACACCGTATTTACTGAGTGCAAACATATCTACCGTGAATTAATTATTTACATAGCTAACATTACAGTCTCCCTACCTACTTACCTGCCTTTTTACCTATCTACCTACCAAACTACCTACCTGGCGCTCACTTCTTTCGTACCTACCAAGTACAAACCTAGTAACAATACATTTTGTTACCAAACAGTTAAACCTACAAGTCTCCCTCCCTTCCTTCTCCCTCCCTCTCTCCTTACCTACCTACCTACCACACATCTCCCTTCAATCTAAATACCACCCCTTACGTACCCACCTACCTGACTTCACCTCTTTCCTACCTACCACACACTTCACCTACCAACTTACCATTTACTTATCCATCTGGCATTTATTGCTTTTCTGTTTACCACACATCACTCTACTTAGAAAATATTAACTGTCTACCTACCTGCCTACTTACCTACCTACCTACGGAACACTTACTTCTCTTCTAACCTACTTACGGGGCACTTATCTATCTACAAAGATTACTACTTACTTATCTGTCACACTTATCTACCTACTGATTATTCTCACGTACCTCCCTCTGCAGATTCTACCATCTACCTACCTTATACTGCCTCCTATATACCTACTACACACCTTCCTAACTACCTGACAATCATTACCTTCATACCTATCACACATCTACCTGCCACATACCTTCCTAACAACTATTGGCTACTCCTACCACCTGATAATACACCTTGCCTTTATCTTCGTAAGCACGTACATACCACACACACACACACACACACACACACACACACACACACACACACACACACTCATATACTAATCAGCTACAACCTAACCAAAAACCTGCCTTCTACTGCACACCCTACAACCTACCTGTTACTTTTGCCCCCCCCCTCCCTCTCTCTCTCACTCTCAAGGGAAGCGCTCCACGAGGAGAAAAAAAGTGACTCAACAAAATCCTACTGACGAGAGACGGAAAGGCAGGCAACAGGAGCAAGGAACTGAGTGAAAGTAAGGAAGGAACTGAGTGAAAATAAGGAAGGAATTGAGTGAAAGTAAAGAAGGAATTGGGTGAAAATAAAGAAGGAATTGAGTGGAAGTAAGGAAGGCACTGATTGAAAGTAGGGAAGGAATTAAGTGGAAGGAAGGAAGGAACTGAGTGAAAATGAAGAAGGGATTGAGTGAAAGTAAGGAAGGAACTGAGTGAAAAGTAAGGAGAGATGAAGGAAGTGGTAACCTGAGGAAGAGGCGAACTAACGAGGTGCGTCATCTGCCAGCTCCCTACTCGCGTGACACTGTGCCGTGTTCTAGTGGAGAAGGTTCGCTGCCGCTCCTTCCTCATATTTTTTTTTCTTTTTTTTTCTTTTTTTTTAATGCTTAGCCCAGTTTTCTCCGTCATGCTTTATGTCTCTTTTTCTGTCTGCCTACCTGTCTCTCTATGTATCTGCTCATCTATCTTTCGATAAACTAGGAATGATCATGACATGTCTGATTTATTAATGCTTCCTACATCCCTGTGGGAAGATTTCTTGTTTTTGTTATCGTCATCATTATTATTATTATTATTATTATTATTATTATTATTATTATTACTATCTATTTAAAAACGGCGATATTTCAAAGGCTCTTTGGCCTCGAGCCTTTAAATTTGGTCCACTTCTTTTGGCCAAACATGGTGACAAGCCGTCAACTGGATCTCCGGATATTATCCAGAACACAGAAAAGTGAATCAGCCATGTTGTCTCAAGAACTGTTTTAAGTTAGGAAACTGAAATTTTATTACAAAGTAGCCTTAAGGCGGACGCAGGCTGGAAAGGAGTATACAGTAGTTCCAATCGGCTGATTATTCTGAGATCGCCCGGGGGCAAAAACTGGGATTTTTCCGGATATTCCGGATGTCACCTAATTTTCCATGAAGGATTAAAGCTACAGCCAGCAAACTTGGTGGATTTATAGACTGTGATGACCTAAAGTGGAATGCACAAGATCAGTGACCTTGACCTCAGGGTCCCTTTATAGCTCGGCTTATAGCAGGCAATGGGTGAGAGAAGATTTTCTGTATGAAAATTTTCCTTGGACAATTTTACTGTGTTCTAGTTATTGTTATTATTATTATTATTACTATTATTATTATTATCATAATTATTACTATTATCATTATTCTTACTACTACTACGGTACTACTACTACTACTAATACTACTGCTACTACTACAACTACTACTACTACTACCACCACCACCACCACCACAACTATTACTACGACAATTACTATTACAGAGAGCGGAACTGAACTGATAAGAGGCGTGTCAGATGGCCTTCTATACCCATGAAAACAGAGTCAAAAGAATGTGACAGCGATAAGCACGCAACATTAGCACGAAAAGGACCCACACACCCATTCACACACGACGCAGAACACACTGGTACACCCCTCAATATCATCATCATCAGCAGCAGCATCGTCATCGTCATCATCGTCGTCATCATTACCATAATCATCAATCATCATCATGAAATTACTCTCACTGCTGTACGTTGGGTGGGATCCAATAGGAAAGAGAGAGAGAGAGAGAGAGAGAGAGAGAGAGAGAATGACAAAAAATCTACCAACTGAATATTCAATTATATTATTCAGTTACGGAATTACCTCTTGCTGCGAAGGGACTATACCCTTTTCATGCTAACCTGTTCTAAACTTGCCATCACTTTATCTTTAATGCTCAGTCGTAACAACAGATTAGCACTAGAACACGAGGCAAAGCACGAAACTGTGCCACGGAAATAATGAAGAGTCTTTGTCTGTAAATGCAAAAATCTGGGCCAAGTTAAGGTCAGAAACAGTTTAAGTTGGATGTGTTAGCTTTCACTACGGTACCTCTTTCGTTACGGAAGCTCTTTCTATGATGAATAAGACTGGAAACAGAAGGAATGGCGTCGACGCAAAAGTGTCCCAGCATTCCCAAGGGACTGCTGGAAGGTCTCCACACAGCTACAGTACACGACATATTTCTGTGTTAATTGCCCTGATGATTAATGAACATACAGGAACACAGAGCCCCAACTTTGTGGTTGTTCGGTTTGACCTGTGGCCACGTAAAGCAAAAGCCTTGGTAAAAAAATAAAAAGAAAAGAAAGAAAAGGCTAAGGGTCTTTGCTCAAGGAACAATTGTACCACGTTCGAAACAAACTGGTGAAGATATACAGGGATGGCACCAAACTGAAACGTATTTGAAAGAACGAGAGAAAGAGAAAGATGGAGAGACGAAAATGAAGATGACGATGACGGTGATGACGACGACGACGAAGAATGAGAATGAGAATACAGTAATATAAGAAAAAGGTGAAGACCTAAAAAGCTTAAAGTTCCTAAAAAAATGCATGATCTGTCATTCTCATATATAATTTCATGTACTTAGGCCAACGAAGTGTGGATAATGTCAGGGTTTTACCGGTATGTTTTTTGGAGCCAACATTAAAGTAGCTGAGGCTTTTATTTACTGAGGATGCCTGAGCTATAATCCTCTTGTTCCTGATCTTGGGTCGAGTTAGTGTGGATCTGTTAGTTTTTTATTTTTTTACTCGGAAAAAACTAATGTTGTACTGACAGATCCAGTACATAGAGGTTTATTGTTGTTGAGATGTCGACTATCAAAGAACTTTAGAATTCTTGGGCCAATTTAGGAAGGACGATGCCGTATTCTTTTTAGATTAATGACCTCTGATTATAATAATAATAATAATAATAATAATAACTAGAATGGCACTCAGTAGAGCACGCACCTCCGGCAAGGCCCAACATGCAGTTCCTCTTAATTCAATCAAGTCTAATCCAATATCAAACTCACAACCCTAAAAAACCCATGCAATATTCACTGAAAAATTTACGAAAATGTTGAAAAACGCCCAATCTCGCAATGTTAAAGAAAGTGAAAAAAAAAAAAAAAAAATCCTACATCCGCACCTTTATCCGGATCCGCACCAAAATTTAATGGAGTCTATTCTGGGCCAAGGCCCATTCTTCAACGAAAGTTTCGTGGAAATTCGTCCAATAGTTTTTGTGTAACCTTGCTCACAAACCAACCAACAAATGGACAGGGGTGAAAACATAACCTCCTTGGTAGAGGTAATAATAAAAATTTTTATTAGTTGCAAACCCTTGGCTTATATGGACGTAAACTTGGTGGACTGCAGGCAGAAGCTGCAGTTTTCCTGCAATTCAGCATCTTCCTTTTGGGGGATTGGACCGGGGTTGAGGCACGTTTGTATAACCAGGCAGCTCCACCACCAGGCAATATTGGTGCCACCAGGTATAGGCGTCTCTTTCCCGCCACTCTCACTGATTGAAACCCACACTAAAAGAGCTTCAGTGTTTGGAGAATGCGTGAGTTATAATCCTCTTACAACAAGACTTCACAGTTCGTGTGTCAGAGATTCATGTTCTTGTACCAGTGGCTTATGGATGACGTAAGAGTTTAAAATCTGACTCGAAAGACTAGTGTTCTGTCTACAGATCCCTTTCCTTTACAGTTTTAGCGATTGTGTAAAACGGGGTGGTCCGTCCCTTCAGCACTGATACAATTTTCTTGTCAAAACATCACCAAATTTTGCCAGTTAACTTCTTTCATTATGTAGGCTGTCATGTGAAATTATTTTTTTCTGTTCATTGCTAAACTGAAGAACTATGGTATCATAAACTTTGTCCTAGATCTGGTACGTCAGTGGTCGGTGAAGTGTAGATCTTGAAAGGTGGCGGGGCATTTAAAGCTTAGGTGGTGGATGTAAATACCAGCTGATGAGGATTTAAAATCCTATATACCGGTAATTTCATGTCATGTTTTAATACATCCTCACCAAAAAATTTAACCTAACTGAACCCAACCTGACACATCTTAGCCTAACTCAGTCTGTCCTTACTAAATCCAACTGGTATTTTAGATAATGGGAAGCAAATGTCTTGCAGACTCTGATGAAGAATATCAGTAGCAGCTTCTGCCTGACATAAATGCTTCTGACTTGGAGGCAGATGGGGGATGATCAAGACCAGTGGCCATGGTCAACACAACAGCCAAATGATTTGTTCCTGGATATTGCCATGAGCACTGAGCCTGAAGGAGAGTCAGAACTCCAGGAAGAAGGGCCACCAGACCACAACATTGTATCTGCTAGCAACTCTGAAGAAGCCATGTCTAATACCACAGGCGATCTACTAGCGGATTCCATTTATTTGTTAGAAATGTAAATTTTAGAAGGAGTTTTCCTGTAGATAGTTCTTTGAGTACCTAGCCAGGACTGCAACTCACTGTGCTTTCCCCTGTTGAGTATTGTAGGGCTTATGTGAATGATGATGTTTTAGAAGCACTTACACTTGAGGTACAAAAGAAATTTGTCAGTGAATGGTAAACCTTTGGCACTTAGTAATGATACCGGTATAATCAAGAAATTCATTGGGATTAATTTTATCATGTCAGTGTTGGTAAACTTCAACACTGACTTGATAAAATTAATCCCTATGAATTTCTTGATTTTATCATTAGTAAGTGCCAAAGGTTTATCACATAAAGGTTGGGTTCTGTTAGGTTAAATTTTTTGGTCAGGATGTATTAAAACGACATGAAATGATGTAAGAGTTTAAAACCTCATCAGCTGGTATTTACATCCACCACCTGAGCTTTAAATGCCCCGCCCCCTTTTCACTGTTGTTCAAATAATACGCTTACGATTTTTATTATTCCTCTTCATCAGTTAACCTTAAACACATTTTCCATGCATTCAGTAAGTTGGCCAGTCCAGTGGACAACAATTACTGGTGAAAACATCTTGTTCTGATCAGCTACATTTAATCATTTAATCACTGGCAGCGAGAGTGACAAAATTGGTACATCACCACATACCTGTGTGTCTGTTCAATGTATTCACTGAATTTTCTAGTTTTACCTAGTTTGTCCGTCCTTTAACTCTCCTACAACAGGTCTATACCAATCAATACTTTAGGCACTTGAAAATGTAAACAAAATAACGTGTAACTCACCCATGACTCGAGAATTTAGGTGGGAAGCAGGACTTTCCCTTCTTGAACGCTCTTCCTACCGCCACCACGATGTAAACGCAGCGCTTAGTTACAGAATCTGATGAGTCAAACACTAAAGAAAACGCTGCTCGAAAGAGAATGGGTAACTAAAGTAACTTTTTGTGCTAGGCTATCAAAACGGATGTTTCAAATTTGACACAAATATACGAATTCAGGGCTGAAACCACAGTGCCGGGCGACCTCTCCTGTGTTGCAGAAACGGTTCATTCAGCATTATCACCAGCTACCGTGCCGTGGTATATTTCAAAATGCATGGAGATCCCACTCCCACTGCCACGTGCATTACCACATCCACATCCACAACAAAAAACTGAGCCGTCCCCGCAACACATAAGAGACGGCCAGATGAGTTTATAATGGAGTGTTACATGCAGGCCTCCTTGTATATAATCATATTGTAAATATCTTGGCAATTCGCCTACCAAAGGAACCTGATGTTTTTGTACCAGTTTGATTTGCAGAATGTTGTAGGCTTATGTTTTTGACTAGGAAGGTTTACGCTATACTGATTACTTCTCCCAAAATTGGAGATATCTATATTCTGTTCACTTTCAGTAGGTGTAATATTGCCATCTCTTTACCTGTAAAATTATGATTAAAAAAAAAAAAACACACTGGAATATGTTGCTTTAGTCACGAATAAGTAGCCTACTATGGGGAGATGTAAAGAGGTATTTCTACCATACTTTATCACTGTATTACGAGAAATAGGCTGCAAAGACACAAAAATATCTGGCAGTTTAAAATGAAAAAAACTAGAGTGTTTGTGAGAAAGCTTGATTCTTGATCCCCTCAGAGCGGTGATGTATTCTGCTGGTTTATTCTTGTTAACACAAGATGATGCTATTCAGTTTTGAAAGGCCTTTATCTGGGAAGGTGGTTATGAAGGCTGCATCAGAGCCGTCTAGTTCGGAAAGTCAATCCTGAGCTGATGAAAATCGTCTGGTTAAAGCAATAAAACATAACATACGTCATCGGAGTGAATAAATTAATCGTCTAACATAACTTTATTTGGAGTCTCCCAACCACTCTGCCACACACTTGTTCTTTACAAGACGCCTCCCAACACACCTACCCCCCATATATATATATATATATATATATATACACACACACACACACCAGCTTCCTGCTCTTACTACATACATAAAGCACTTAAAACATACCAGCTCCATACCTATATATACCTGCTTTCTGCCGTTTACCAAAATACCAAACCAACCACACACGTGCCACTAATAAAGCACCTGACTTCCACCTGTCACACATCTAATATATGGACTGGAAATACACCTGTCATACAGTTAGGAATCTCTCTCTCTCTCTCTCTCTCTCTCTCTCTCTCTCTTTCTCGACCGACCGACCGACCGACCGAAAGACACAAACGGTAAAGTCAGTAAATGCAGAGATACTCGTAAGATGGTGAAGTGAGTTGTGTTACAAAGAACTGTATGCATCAAAGACAATAGTACTAATTGCTAACTTTTCAGCTGACGCAAGTGAAATACCAGCTGTAACATCAGACGAGGCAAGCCTTTCTGTTAAGAGTATGAAAAGAGTGAAGGCCCCAGGAGATGATGGAATAGTAGCAGGTTTACTGTCGGATGCCGGAGCAGAAGCACAAAACAGACTCGCCCACTTATTCACTCAGTGTATAAAAATGAAGAAAATTCTCCAAACATGGTGTAATGCAACAGTTATTTTGCTTTACAAGAAAGGCAACTCAAAAGATCTTAGTAACTATCAGCCCATTAGCTTATTACCAGTTATTTACAAAATCTTCACTGGAGTCCTTACAAACAGAATAACAACAGATTTGGAAGAAAACCAACCTTGTGAGGAGGCAGGATTCCGAAGCCGATATTCGACTACTGATCACCTACACACAATGAATCAGTTAACTGAAAAAACTACAGAATATATCAAACAACTGTGCTTTGGTTTTGTTGATTACGAAAAGGCTTTTGACTCAGTGGAGCACATAGAATTATAAAGTCATTGCGGGAACAAGGAGTCAATGAGAACATTGCAAAATTGCTTGAAAACACATATAAAGAGGAAACTGCTATACTTAAATTACATAGACTCGAAAAAAATTATGACTGAGAAGGGCATACGTCAGGGAGATACAACTTCATCAAAATTATTTACAGCATGCCTAGAAAATATTTTCAGAAAGCTACACTGGGAGAACAACGGAGTAAACATATAGATGGGGAAAACCTAAATCATTTAGATTTGCAGACAACAATGTCCTAACTTCAGAAACAGCAGAGACATTGCAAGATATGTTAAATGACCTAAACAGAGAAAGTCTCAATGTAGGGCTAAAGATGAACCGGAGTAAAACTAACGTAATGTTTAATCCACATACACCAAACAGCGTCATCAGAATAATCGAAGAAATTTTTGAAGAAGTCGAGGAGTGCAATTACTTGTGGCAAATACTAAAACTAACGAAAGATCATTATAGCGAAATAAAAGGCACATTACAGTTGGATGGAAAGCTTTCGGTAAACACAGACATCATGAAAAGTAGCTGGCCAGTATGTATGAAACGAAAAGTATATAATGAATGTATAATCTCAGCTATGATGTACCGTTGTGAGACCTGGAAACTGACAAAATAGATGGAAAATCAACTAATCCGTTCTCAAAGAGCAATGGAAAGGTCAATGTTGGAAATATCTTTAAGAGACAGGAAAATATCAACTTTGGTGAGAGCGCAGACACAAGTCAAAGACATTATAGAAGTTATAGAAGAAGAAAAATGTAGGTGGGCAGGTCATGTAGCAAGAGTAAGGGATAACCGATGGAGCAAGAGGCTGACTGACTGGACTTCAAGAGATTGTAAACGTAGCAGAAAAAGACCAGACAGGAGGTGGAGGAATGAAATATAGAAGTTTGCAGGCAAAATGTGAGGGAGATTGCCTCAGCAAAGAATTCGTGGAGAAGGCTGGGGGAGGCCTTTGTTCAGCAGAGGACTTGCGATGGCTGATGATGACGGATGATGATGATGACGATGATTATATATATATATATATATATATATATATATATATATATATATATATATATATATATATATATATATATATATATTGATCAATACATATCCTTTCTGGCATGGCACTACTCGCCTAAAAAAAGATGCCAAAGCTACCTAACACTTATCCACAAACAAACACATTGCTGACGCATAAACACCTCTGGTTTACGAATACGAAGAGAAGGATAAACAAACTCAGCGACAGATCCAACTTCGCACCCCGGCCACTCGTTCCCTGCATTCAACAGGGTGGAATAGAATACTGGGAGTTGTGTGTGTTTCTAAGTAGGAAAAGAAAAGACACTAGTACACCTCACCCTGCCACGCCTCATATCTGCTACTGTACTATACCTTGCATATAGGCCTACATTACGCAGTCACAACTCACTGTCACACTTGATACCGTAACAACTCTTACTACTACACATCGCGCTACCATTCATCAAACTGCCACTCCCGACACTGCTATAACTCAAACTTCACCTTGCTGCACTTCACACTGCCATAGCTCACACTAGCACACTACAGTCGTACACTGCCGCGTCTTACATATACTCACTATACACTGCCAAGCCTAAAGCTACCATCTCTCTCTCTCTCTCACACACACACACACACACACCTTCCTTATCCCGGTGCACACAGAAGCTTTTCCAACACCTCTCCCATGCGTAATCCGAGGGTAACTGAGAATTACTAGCCACTGGCAGCGCCCCTCGTCCCGTCATTAAGAAGAGTGCCATCAGCCGAGAAAGTAATTAGGTTTTGTAAGCCAAGCAAGGCAAAGCGTTCTCCTCTTCACCATCTCTTGCTTATTACGAGGAAGACCCCCCTTTTTTGTTTTGTTGTATTGTTGCTACGTTAGTATTAATTCTATCACTGTAAGAGCCATGCATTTGGTATATATGACCGAAGAATCTTAAAAAAGAAAAGAAAAAGAAAAAGCTCTCGTTATGTTTCAGTACCTCTCTCACTATTGGTAACTGCACCATACGAGTACACCAGTGGAATGGCTTCGTACTGCGTCAATCCAAACTCAAACGTACCAACAATAAGAGCCCTCACAAACTGGAAAAAAGATGCCACCGTTCTCCTGATAACTTAATGTAAAATGCAAAAGTGTGGGAAAGTTGAATTACCCTCTATTATACAATTTTTTGTGTTTACTGAAAATGGGATATTTATTGACTTATCTCTACATAATACTGGAGATAAAAATGGCTTATTTATCAAAATATGATAGAAATGGAAGGTTGCCATTTGCGTCTATCTCAGCTTAGGGGCAGTCGACATGCGATTATTGATATGTTGCCTGTGTATCGATCACTTTCATATTACTAGGTGTTGGATGTACATCTGCAACGAAAAATGGTAAATGGATATAATGAAATTGTATCTTACATAAAAAATGAAGGAAATATGGTTCTTAAACAATCGAAGATCGTATGAATCCACTGAGCTCTATCATAATGGACAGGCTTTCTCATAGGTAGTTCTGCGTAGTTCGTGTGCCCATCGCCAGGGGCCCAGGGAGGAACTGATGATGTTTATGCACCAAGAGTGACTCGCATCAAGATAACTTTGGTGTGAATCATGGATGAATGCTCTTTAGCAGATGTGGAAAAATGGACGTTTCCTCAAAGGAAGAGGAATACCATGCCTTTAAAAATTTGGGTTGCTGATCTCGGCCCCGTGTAATTTTGGTCGCAAAATATTATTAAGTGTAGCTATAATGGATAGAATCATGTCAGGATTTGCCAAACGAAAGATTACGATCTTTGGAAACTGAATGATAAGTTTTTCCAACACTGAGATTCATAACACTTGGTAAAATAGTGATGAATGCAAACACACCATAAGCTTTCATGGCTCTGTGAAGAACTTTTTTAGCATAAATCTCATTCAGAGCACCAAATATCTAAAACGAACACAGTACTGATATAATGCTTTATGCATGAGTAATAATCACGACAGGATTTTTTAAATATATATATTTTATTTTTAGGAAGGTACACCAGCTCTGAGAGGGTTGTGACCACACGCTGTTTAATGATCCGGAGAACACTGACAACTTTCGGGTGTTTGTGGGGGCTCCTATTCCGAAATGTCACAATACTTTTCTGTTCCTTTCACATTTATCGTTTCCAAGTGTTCGGGTAGGTTGTTTTATTTTATTTTATTTTAGTTCAGGATGGATGTCTCCCTTCTTAACCAGCTCCAGCATATCACGGCGGAGTCCTATTTTTATCGCCCATCTTTACAAGGCGGAGCGATAATGTTTTTGCCCGCCTCTGTGTGTGTGTGTGTGTGTGTGTGTGTGTGTGTGTGTGTGTGTGTGTGTGTGTGTTTGTTTGTTTCCATTATATCTCATGAACGGCTTGAACTATCAACATGAAACCTTCAGGGTATCAAGATATGGCCAGAATCTTGGACTTGGCCAACAGCGTATTCTGGCGGGCGATTGGCATTCGGCTCCCAAATGCTTTTATTTCATTTTAATCTGCTTTCGCTGGCTTTACACGATTTCATTCAGTTTACCAGGATGATGTTTTTTTTAGTTACATGCATCCTACTGTCAGATGATTCAAAAAGATCTCTTTCTCTCTGTCTCTCTGTATCTCTGTCTGTCTGTCTGTCTGTCTCTGTCTCTGTCTGTCTGTCTGTCTGTCTCTCTCTCGGCAAAAGTAGGTTAGGAGGACGAGTTCCCCGGCAGATGGCAGGCAGCGGACCCACGGAGGGGGCCCTAAAATGGGATCGAGGGGGATGAGATCTTTAAGCCCGAGGAAGGCTGCCTTGGCTCTCCCTTTGGCGTTCCCAATGAAAAAATCGGCGGCATCATAGCGAAATTTACATCTTTCGTCTTTCCTGTGCTTATTTTTCCCTCCTTCCCCCAGATAATAATATCGTTTCAGTAGTAGTGGTGGTTGTTGTTGTTTTAGATGTTGTTGTGGCTCTGGGCTCATCTGAAATGTGAACTCGGTGTTTTGCAGGCTTTAGTCCCTCATCTCCTATAGCCCACAATTCTCCTTTCGGGGGATAGCAAAGTAGATTAGGGACATTTGTACTGCTGGACCGGTTATGTTTGTGCTACTACGTGAAGGCGCCCGTCTCCTGCACCCTGAAAGCGTTAAGTGGAAGTAATGCTGAGTTACAATGAACATATCTGCGTACATGGAGTGGGAGCAGCAAAAATAAAGCGGTGGAGACGTCATTGCAGTGAAGAAAGCATATATTCTGATCCTGGCACGTGACACTCATACTTCTCTCATCCTTTTAATCTATAATTTTGTGGAGAAAATACTGAAGTCCCATAAGAATGTTGGCACCTTTAATTCGTAAAATCTTTCCTCTTCAGATATAAGCCTTAGCAAGACCTCAATTAAGGGGAGGAAAAAAAGGAAGGAAAAAATGAAGGCTATGTCTGACTTCTTTCTAAGGCCAAGTAAAATTTTCTGCAGATAAGACAAAAGCAAAAAATACATAACAAGGTAGGAAAGACAACGATCATTCTACGTCACTGTCATCGCCCAACCCCTTTCTAAAGCCGATTAAAATTTTCTGTGGATAAGACAAAAGCGAAAAATACATAACAAGGTAGAAAAGACTACAATCATTCTACGCCATTGTCATCGCCCAACCCCATCTCCCCTAGATTACATTTGGGCTGGCCAGGATCTGCGGACATGGGAAGGGAAAATAGAAAAGCAAGGAGGGACTATTAGCGTGGCTCGGTGTAACAAGGGGATTGGGATCTCGTACTTGTCTCGCCAATTTTCAGGCATTATATTGTGTGTGTGTGGAGAGGGGGATGCGTGTGTGTGTGTGTGTGTGTGTGTGTGTGTGTGTGTGTGTGTGTGTAACAGAGAGAGAGAGAGAGAGAGAGAGAGAGAGAGAGAGAGAGAGAGAGAGAGAAAGGCGTGAAAATAGGAGTCGGAGTTGGTCCCCTTTAACTGGCGACTCCCTAAGGGCCGGATCGCCTACCGGAAGTACCCCCACCCCCTGCCGCTGTCTCTCTCTTTCCTGCCTCCTTCATTCCTTTTTTTTTTTTTTTTTTTTTTTGTCTCCTGTCTCTTTCTTTCTCCTCTTGATCTCTTTCTTGCTTTCCCTGTTCTCTTACTGTCTCGCCTTCGTCTGTTTTGCGGTTTACACTGTCTTTTTCTGGCTTGTCCTTTCGTTTTGTCCGGGTGTTTCCTTTGGTGTCCTCTCTCTCTCTCTCTCTCTCTCTCTCTCTCATACCCAGGGGGCAAGACACACTAGACTCAAGAGCAGGAAAACAATAGAGCATGAAGGCTGTGTGTGCAGTGAGAGAGAGAGAGAGAGAGAGAGAGAGAGAGAGAGAGAGAGAGAGAGAGAGAGAGAAACCCATCCAATACATAATAATAATAATAATAATAATAATAATAATAATAATAATAATACAAATTACAGTCATAACTTGACTTTTCAGTTCACTTTATTCTAGTTTTGTACATGCATGCACCTCGACTTGCTTTTTAATTAGCGGAGTTGCTAAAATTTCTTGCACAAGAAACTCATTCGTGCGATGTTGCTTTGCTTGTTTTTTCAATGGATCATGTTGATGGAGCTATGGATGTCTTTGTATTTGTCCCCAGGGCCACGAAACGTAATATTTTGGGAAGAACTAGTTTAGCAAGATCGATTTTGTATACCAATATCTCCTTAACATAGCGGGGTCTCTCTTGGTTCTGATATAGCTATGAGATGACAAAAAGCTCCTAACCGCAAGGACAGTAAAACGCGAACCAAGTGTCTTTTGCCCACACGTGGAAGGAGAGTCGAACTTTGATCTTTTTACCTTCAATTACATTAGAACATCACGACCCACACACTCATTAAGGCGACTCTATTCCACAGATGGAACAGTTTGAGGGTGGAGCGAGCTTTCTCTGTTTTGATTCTCCTCTCCATTTGCCTGATGGAATTTTCTCCTACACGTATATTTTCTTTTCCCGATCTGGGCTTAGTGAGGGTGGAGGCGTATTTTGGAGAGGGAAGAAAAAAGGTCAGTGCTTGAATAGGATTAAAGCTGATTGTTTCCAAACCAAAGTACTGTGAATGATTTCAGATTCGCTGAATGAACTATACACTTTTCACCTTAACTTGGCCTAGATTTATGTCCTTTTGCAGTTTATTTCACGTAGCAAAATGACAATAATTCAGTGTTATAGATCTTCATCCTTTTCATAGATCTTCGCAGCTAGCATCATAATCTAGTGCAATTTTCTTGCTACAGCTTGGTCTTCAAGAAGGAAAGATGACAATTTTAGGCCAAGTTAGATTTCAAAGGGTATAGTATGACGGTAGAAGGAGGGAAGAAATGATGCCATTGTATTTAGGGCCTTACGGTCTTATTTTCAAAACAAATCGAGAGGTTGACTGTTCAATGCCCTCAGTTTCGCTTTCAGGAAGTTGGCCCTTTATTTTTGCAATTTTAACATGCCCTTCCATTCTGCATGGCGGTAGGTAACACACACACACACACACACACACACACTGAAATTTTACTGCAGTCGTTGGTGGTTATGCCTTTCGTAAACAACTTCGCCTGTAGGATATTCAGGTTAACATCACAGCATCATTTACTGGTTGCTATGCTTGTATGATTATGAAACACGGTAAAGTAAATCCCCCTTTCGTCACCAGGACATATACTGGGAAATTGTGCAAGTAAAAGAGCTTATGGGATGCTTTTTACTGTGAAATCCTGTCATCATTTATATTTCAAACCAGTAATTTCCCCACCCTAAATGTAGATGGAAAAATAGTCAGGATGATGATGATGACGATATTAAAGAGGGGAATAACATCATAAATGATGATGATTTACCACAGAATAAATTAACAGAGTGTTCCGTTTACTCTCTCTCTCTCTCTCTCTCTCTCTCTCTCTCTCCAGGGACGTCTTATAGAGCCAAAATAAGACGTGCTTGGCCTCTCTTGACAGCAAGGTCGTACCGTCCACCTTCCCCCCCCACCTCTCTCTCTCTCTCTCTCTCTCTCTCTCTCTCTCACACACACACACACACACACACACACACACACACACACACACACACACACACACACACACACACACACACACACTCACATTTATCTACCTCTGTCAGCATGCATCCCTTCATACATAAACTCAGCTCTCAGCACACTCCCTCCCCCTCTGTCTCTCTGCATCCGCCCTCCCATTTTCTTCCTCACGTTCTCCATTCCTTTTACGAGTGGTCCTTGAGCCTCACGTCTCCTTCTACTAATCTAAATTTGTCGGTTTTCTTGTCCCTTTTTGCTCTTCGTCATGTTGCGTGTCTTCCATGATATTTCTTTTTTTGGTCATTTTTTCGCTCTGTTTTATATTTTATTCCCCGTTAATTTTTCTGGTCCTTTTTGCTCTATTTCGTGCTGAATTTCTTCCTTATTTTCTTTTTTTTGTATATGTTTCTCTTCGCTTAATATTTGTGATTCCGGTGTTCCATCTCCAAAGGCCGCACCGTCCATCAAAAAGCCGTGTTTACTGTTCTGTCGTTTATCTTTTGAAACAGTGTATGAAACGCTTGAACACCGTCTCCTGCAATTCTCGTGTGTGTGTGTGTGTGTGTGTGTGTGTGTGTGTGTGTGTGTGTGTGTGTGTGTGTGTGTGTGTGTGTTTACCGAATTACAGAAAAAAGGAAGATTAAAGGTTGCTGGTATACTGCTATTGACCCTTAAAAATGGTGTCGTTTTGAAGGATGTCATTGCCAGGGAGAAAAATGGTTCCAGAATTTAAACCCCGCGGGAAAAAAAAACAAAAAATAGAAAAAGCCTTGAAAAACAGCCTTACCTTGGGAGATATTATGTGGTGCGGTGTTGCGCTGGGGCCTCGCATGTGTCGGTGTGATATGGCGTGTGCTCTGTAATGTGCAAGAAGAAACTGGTGCTAGATTACATGGTCCCTTACTTTAATATATCTTACGCTCTCTCTCTCTCTCTCTCTCTCTTGCACACGAAAGAATTAAAAGTTTCTATCAATTTCCTTAACTTATCAGGTAAATTACAAACTGGAGGTGTTAGGACCAGATGTATTATACACTGTAATAAAAGAACAGAACACTCTTAATTCAATAGCAGCCTCACGAATCAGGGCAAAATTGTACAGTGGCAGTGAATTAATGGCCTTTTATTTTATTTTCTTTTTTTCAACCTTTGCTGCAGAACAAATTATTGTGTACGAATGAATCTCTCTCTCTCTCTCTCTCTCTCTCTCTCTCTCTCTCTCTCTCTCTCTCTCTCTCATATTTTTTGAATCCGATAACATGTTTTTTACTTTCTCTTGCCTTTTACGGACAACGTTAGTCAGATATGGAAGGACTATAAAGCAGGTTAACACACATGCAGCTTTTGTATACACCTCTTCCCTTTGGTTCCTTCTTCCTCGCATTAAAAAAAGGCCTCAGAGCTGATTATAGTAGTTTGGAGGCAGTAGGAATAAAAGAAACCCATCATCGGCCTGACGGGGTTAATCCCAATAACTTACGAAGCTAAAATTATCCAGAGATAAATATATAAGCAAGCATTTCAATCTCTTCCATCACGTAAGGAAGTTTTTGGATTTTCTATGTTGCTGTCTTCAGGCGATTTTTTTTTTTTTTTTTTTTTTTTTTACCAAGGGATATATTTTTCGACCTGGGGTTACCTATAGCCTTCAGTGACCTCTCTGCCTGGGTATTTGCCTCACGTAAAGAAAGAGTTTGTTAGCGGTTACCGTATGTTAGCGATTATGTTTTCTGTGCGAATGGAAACGATGATGATGATGATGATGACAACTATAACAAAAACAACACCATAATAATAATAATAGTAATAATAATAATAATAATAATAATAGTAATAATAATAATAACAATACTCTTTGTCTCAGAAGCAATATTATCTATCTATCTATATAAGTACGTATGCACGAGTATGCATATGGAAAAATATTCATAAATAATAATTCTTTCTGTACAAAAATCTTAATACAGCTTATTCGTATAATGACACATCTTCAATATGAAAAGAATTCGTGCCCTGAAGAGCTTACTGAAAACTGAAGGCTACAACTACCCCCTCCCCTCCTTTCATAGTTCCTGAAGCTTCTCCCAAGATGAATGAAATCGTCTGAAGGTAGCAAGAATGAGCTAAAATGACATCATCGTATTGAAGGAGTTGCTGGAATAACATGAAGTAATATTCACTTTCCCTCTGCTTGAAATCTACTAACACATTTCTGAGATCTAGCTTAAAAATCAAATATTCTAATGCGTTCCAAAATTACACTTCCCCCACCGTATCGCTATCTGCCGCGAGGGAAGAGATAACACACTGCTGGGTGAGTTAGATTAGGTTAGGTTAGGTTAGGTTAGGTTAAGTAAGGTGAGGTGTGTTCGCAGGCATGTTCATATTGCATGCGAGTGTATTTTTACTCTCTCTCTCTCTCTCTCTCTCTCTCTCTCTCTCTCCGTGTGTGTGTGTGTGTGTGTGTGTGTGTGTGTGTGTGTGTGTAATTAGTTAGGGGAGATTATCAGTGCTTCTCTCGATGGTTTCCGGTAGAGGTCTCGGCGTTTACTGGCATGTGTGTGTGTGTGTGTGTGTGTGTGTGTGTGTGTGTGTGTGTGTGTGTGTGTCTGTGTGTGTGTGTGTGTGTGTGTGTGTGTGTGTGTGTGTGTGTGTGTGTGTGTGTGTGTGTGTGTGTGTGTGTGTGTGTGTATGTGTGTGTGTGTGTGTGTGTGTGTGTGTGTGTGTCAGTAGTTTGAAAATTTAGAGAAATTAAGCAATTAACGGAGACTTCTTTTGGAGACCGCTTCTCCTTAGCTGAATAAAATCATCTAACAGCAGCAATTACAGTACTTAATTATGAAGTCATCGTACTGAAGGGATAAGCAGTAACAGTACTCCATATTACTAGTCATGAATATCTAAAGTACTGTAACAAAATGAGAAGGCAGTAAAATATAATATAAACAGAGGCTCATGGAAAAAGAAAATATAGTACAGAAATACGTGTATGTATAAATCATGAATGGCAGAAAAATATCAGATTAAATAAAATAAAATGAAAAGCGTACAGCAGCAGCAACAGCTCCGAGGTTCCTATTGAAAGCGTAGCAATATCTGAATCCCTTGCCGAGCTAAATGATTGAGAGAGGAACGGCTATGTAGGCCACAAAACAGTACTGCATATCAAAGCGGCTCATCTGGCCCCGTTGACGTCAGTGCAGAGCTGCGGTGTGGAGGTCAGGGAGTAGAGTTATGGCGGCGCTTGGAAATTATGGCTATTTTGTGAAACTAAGATTTATATGGTGCCCTTCCACATTCACACTCCTCTGCCTTTCACATTCACACTCCTAGCTCTTTACAATTTTTTTCTTTCTTGTTTTGTGTGAAGACCATGCTGTATGTGGGCATTTTTTTTTTTCTTTCTTCTTTCCTCTCAGCGATTTCCTTTTTGGTGCCATTCCTTCATTTTTTCACCAGTTCGCTATAAACATGATACATTTGTTCCTTGGGCAAGTACCCCCAAATGTATTTTTTTCTTTAAATTAAGACTTTCATAGGGCATTTTGCGATCAAGGTCAAACCATACACACACAGACTTTGGAACCCTGTGTGTGTGTGTGTGTGTGTGTGTGTGTGTGTGTGTGTGGAAACTGTGGGCCAAAACTGATATTGTGGGCACATTATGGAGACTGGTGGTGACGGGGGCAGGAGCAATGATCAAATTTGTCCACACCAGGCATGGGTGCTGGTAAAGTGGGTGAAGGAGAGATGAATATTATTGATATATCTATATCTATATCTGCTGTATATCTATATCTATATATCTGTCTATAGGTAGGTACAGTAGATGGATAGATAGATAGACAGACGGACTAGAGGGGCATTCTTTCCGACAAGGGCAACGTAATTTCCAAACCACTCTTCATAATGGGTTAGGTTTTCTCATCACTGATTAGGGTTTCGCAAAAAGTGTTTCCGGATCCAGAATCTGTCATACGATCCGGATCGGTCCCAAAAGTTAATCGATTGTTCCCTGGGACATGGGCTATCTACCCACCAAATTTGGTCCTAATCTCTCTTTTAGTTTTTGAGTAATTCTGCTGACAGACAAACTAACGAGCAAACAAACAAAAACTGGGGTGAAAACATACTTTCCTTGTCGGAGAGAATAAATGAATGGATAGCGAACTAGCAAGTAGTTAGACAGATAGATAGATAGATAGACAAGTAAATTTAGTAGTGACAATACCAGAAGAGTGATCTATCTGTCCACACCAGGTGTGTTTTTTATAGATAAAAAATAAATAAGTAAATCAATAATAAACAAACATATAAATGATGTATATCTATCAATCAATCAAAATATCAGTCTGTCTATCTATCTATCTATACATATATATATATTTTTTTAATGTATCCGACTCTGGGCAAAGGCTTCAGGGCCTATATCTTAGGGGCAGTAGCCTATCCCAAGGCCCAGTAATCCTCCTACACCTACACATGTCACCACTTCGGCGCTAACACCCACCGTCCTTATTGAATACATGCTAGGGCTGTCTCATACAGGAATGGTGTATTGGTATTAGCGGGGGTTCCTTTATGACATGTCGGCGGGTCATCTGGTAGATTAGGAAAGTCTGCTTTTATGAAATTCAAATCCTTAAACTGTTCCCTGCCCCAGCCAGGATTCGAACCTGGGTCCATCAGGACTGCAGGCCGCCTATCAAACAATCAGTCTATCTATCTATCTGTCTGTATGAGAGAGAGAGAGAGAGAGAGAGAGAGAGAGAGAGAGAGAGAGAGTCCCCGAAATAACTTCAGTAGTGAAAGCTGAGAGAAGCGACTGACCACACACATTTTGACCTTTGCAAGTCACCTGAGCCAACAGAAGCGTTCACCATTTACACCACCCATCCAAACACCAATTAAGGATCTTCTCTAATCTATTTTAAGCTCAGTCGCTCTACCATTGTGCGGTGCCAGTTCAAAAGCTAATAGTGATGAAACGGGTAAATACTCTTCTTAATTTATACATGCTAATTAGAGTGAGAATGTTGAGGTCATGGTGGTAAGAACTATGCAAGGGAAAGAAATATAAAAAAAAACTATAAGTGTATTTTCAGTGTGCAGTATTTTTCCCCAAATCACACATGTCGCTTTTAGATTTATATATACAAACAGGCATTCTCTCTCTCTCTCTCTCTCTCTCTCTCTCTCTCTCTCTCTCTCTCTCTCTCTCTCATATTCTCCTGTCTCTATATCTCATTTTCACACACACACACACACACACACACACACACACACACACACACACACACACACACACACACACACACACACACACACACACAGAAAAAAGGTGGGGCCATTCATATGCAAGTGTTTACAAGAACGGAACAAAAATATACAGTAGTTACTTCCAGACGCTTAAAAGTTTCCTAAAATGTTCGCACTCCCTCAACACTCTGTCTACTAATATCGCATACACTTCACATCAGCTACCGCCAGACGATTTTATTCAGCTAAAGAAAAAAAGATGAGGGTTTAGATCAACGCCTATGGATTGTACGTGGCTTCATTAGGACACATTGTTTTTCCATCCAGGTAACCAGGTTTACGGGTTGGTGAAGAGAGGCAAATGGGGCAAGGGAGGAAATACAGCCGAATAATACGTGTTTCATTAATTTGTTCTACTTAAATGCTGCTACAAAGAATAAAAGTGTCAATATTGAGTGAAGGTACAGCGATACGCAGCCTTGTAACATGTCACCAACACTACTCATGCACAGGTAACAGTCGTACACAGACCCTGCTGACTGGATTTGTGTTCATCATTCACTCCAGTCATAGTGTTTTGTTTACTCAGATTACAAACTTTAGTATAGTTCAGTATACTTTTTTGTTCTGTTAAACTATACCATGTAGACCAATTTGATTTGAGATAAAATTCTCTTCTCCCTTCTCCCCCCCCTCTCTCTGTTTATATGTATTTGCCTGGCTTGCTGTCCATCTATCTATCTATTCGTCTATCCATCTATCTATCTATCTGACTCGTGTGAGCTGCGGCCTGAAATTATTTAGCAGTCTCCT
Organism: Coenobita brevimanus; assembly: GCF_032717465.1. Classification (NCBI taxonomy): domain Eukaryota; kingdom Metazoa; phylum Arthropoda; class Malacostraca; order Decapoda; family Coenobitidae; genus Coenobita; species Coenobita brevimanus. Next base: position 39,046,136 of record NC_137007.1, on the reverse strand, counting down.
ATGGCAGCTTCCACGTCGAGGCCTTTTGTCTTTTGTAGCAACATTTTTTCTGGCTGGGATGTTGACCTAGCTGAGAGAGAGAGAGAGAGAGAGAGAGAGAGAGAGAGAGAGAGAGAGAGTAAAGGAAAATAGAACAGCGTAGTAAGAGATGATGATGATGATGATGATGATGATTACTTATGACTAATCACTGAAATTATACTGAAGGAATTTAACACTTTTTTGTGACTGGATCCAGTGTGAACGGTCACCTTATGCTTATCTATACATCCAATCTGCATATCTAAGATCACTGAATGGGAACAAAGTAACATTGTCATTTAGCGTTGGGAATACCAGATTTATACACTTTATTAATAAACAGATATTGCCTGATTCCTATAATACCTTCAGTGCTACTAATATTCCTAACTCCAAAAGTATTGAAACTCTCGGTGTTTTACTTAACAGTGCCCTCAGCCGGACCTCACGTTACATCACATGCTAAAACCGCCCTGGGATTAGCTACTCATTCCTTACATTACGTAAATGCAGGAGTGACCAGCCAGTCAGCCAGTAGCATTAAGTAAACAATTATCGTCACCCACACCTCGAATTTAAAACCCTGATGGATTCACATTCCATGAGAAAAGCTCAGCCCACTAGATCAACAGGCTTCCTTATGTTGGTTATATGATTAAAACGCTACGTAGTGCAAGGTTTATGAAGTACTAGATATGATTTGTCTTGTCACTCAGTGTAGAGTAACCTGAGAGTAGCACTACATCAAGTTAATGGTTGTGGGCGCTGTCAACTATCACTGTCTACTGGCTCAAATAAAAAAGAGGAGATAAAATAATATCAAATAAAATAAAAATAATCTCATCCATGGAAAAATTGCGAATGAATTACTCTTAATCATTCATTTCATTTTATCAACCGCTCTTTTTAAGTGATATTATCTAGTTTCATTCCCAACGGACCTTATAATAAATGGGCAGTATTAAGCACAACTGATTATTATGCGATTTTCCATTTAACTCCGTGAGACTGCTATGAGATGTGAATATTATATGATTAAAGAGATAATTCATTTTTTTAGTTAATTTATTCCACTTAGGTGCTGGAGAGGGACGCCTTCCCGTGGTGGAACCGATATAGCTCGGTGGATCGCCTGCCTCGTAATACAAAGGGCCCTTAAATCCCCTATCACCCTAAAGCAGAATGATAGACTGCAAAATAAGGGTAACTTCAGCCTGCAGTCCACCGGGTTCACGTTTAGATGAACCTGTGGCCACCAGAACAACCTATTATTTTTTTTTTTTACTGAATTGAGTTGCAATCATTTAACGAAACGGCCTATGTGTTAATATTTATTCATTTAATTCAGTGTTGTCTGAACTGAAAGATTATTTGGCACGACAATGATGATGATGATGATGATGATGATGATGATGATGATGATGGCTTTGTCTTATAACTATTCATGTTTATGAAACTTTTTCTGAACGACTTTACGTTTTTCCTCTTCCGGGTTGACTGAAATGAAAAGCCCCCCCCCCCCACCCTCTCTCTCTCTCAAACAACCCGGACCCACTCGCATCCATTATTTCACGCTCCGGCCACCCCTTGTCCCTCCCCCCACCCCCCTCTCTCTCTCTCTCTCTCTCTCTCTCTCTCTCTCTCTCTCTCTCTCATCCCAACCCCATATTTCTCCATCTCTTCCATCCTCCCATGACACCAGCCGAGTGAAGGCAGATTACGGGTGTTGTGTCAAATCTGTGTCGTATTTAGGGCGGCTGATCCTATAGCGTGATATGGAAATACTGTGCTTTGGATTCGGGTCCTGTTGGTCTTCGCTTACTTTTGACATGAATTTCTCTTCACCCTCTCTCTTGGTTTCAGTATTAATCTTTTTGGTAGCTTAATGAAGACTGGTTTACATTCCTCCATCCCAGTGAATCACTCATGTCTCTGTCAGCATATACAGTCCAATCACACCGATATGGCCAACTCAAGAAGCACAGTCCATTAACTATCCTTTCAGGCAATTGCGAATAAATTTCCATTCTCCTTATGCAAAATATTAAGTCCTCAAGAAATTTGCCCCTAGCTCATCATCATCATTATTATTATTAGTATTATTATTTATTATTATTTATTATTATTATTATTATTATTATTATTATCCAAACAGTTTCCCGCTAAAATATAAGGTAGGTATCATACGAGTAGGTAACAGTTAAAAAAAATACTGGCGAGAGAGAGAGAGAGAGAGAGAGAGAGAGAGAGAGAGAGACAGCGGAGGGGGGGAGGCTTGCGTATAAAGAATCCCCTGGAGGTCGCTTTCAGGGGATATGAAGTCTGAAGCTGAGAATATACCAGTAACAATAATAGTAAAGTTACTGTGAAAAAGGAGGAAGAGAAGGAGGAGGAGGAGGAGAAGGAGGAGGATAATTATACTACTACTATTACTACCATTACCATTACTACTACTGTTACTACTACAACTACTACTATTACTACTACTACCACCGCTGCGACTCCTACTACTACCACTGCTACTATTAATTCTCATCATCATCATCATCATCATCATCATCTAATAACAATAAGGACTTCTTTTTTGAGTAATTATATTGGTCGATTAAAACTCAGGCTCCTATGACTCACTCTCAGCTGAATAAAATCGTCTGGCGTGAGATGGAAAAGAATATAGAGTTGTTCCCACTATGAGAAGGTTAAGGATGATTTAATTTCAGAGTAAAGGCCTACCCAGAGAAAATTAAGGGCATCCAGAAACGACCGAAAACCCATAGAATCTGTAGCGTTGAAAATAGCTTTAAAAAATGGCCTGGGAAAAAAGGTGGTAAAAGCAGACGATAAAAAAAGACAAAAACAATCAAAGAAATAGAGAAGTGCAGCCAAAACAGCTAAAAAAAACTAAAAACAATATGGTAAATATATAGGCTACAAAAAAGGCCAAATCAGCTAAATAAATGGTAAATATATAGACTCCAAAAAAAGGAGGATTGTAAGTGTATGAAAACTGCTGAGAAAAAGTGTTGTCGAAATAGATGTACAAAATAAAAATAAGACCATAAAATAGGAGAAGAAAAACCAAGACAGATAACTAGAAAGAGAACTGTTGAGAAAAACTGTTGCCCAAATAGCTGTACAAAAGACTATGAAAAAAGGGGAAGGTAAAAAGAGGGGGAGAGAGAGGAGAAAAAGAGAGTAAAAACAGAAAGAAAAACTGCTGAGAAAAAGTGTTGCCCAAATCACGGCAGCCTTTCCCGGAAGAGCTCTGCCAGTGTAAACAAAGCACACGTACACACACGCACACAAGCGTACACATACAGTAAGGACACACACGCAAAAATACATGCACTTGCTCAAATATACACAGACACAACCAAAAATATACTCGCACACACACACACACACACACACACACACACACACACACACACACACACACACACACACACACACAGAGGGGCGGCTTTTAGTGTCTGGAGGCTATTGTCCTGGCGAGTGGGCCTAGGGGAGGAAGGACAATATTGAGGACAGTCTGGGGCAAAAGTTCGCAGTCCATTCCATTGCCTTTGCTTCACACTTTTTGCATGGCCGTCACGTTCCTCTCTGACGGCGGCGAAGAGAGTTATCTACGGCGGGAAAAAAAATAAACGAATCTTCTTTGATCTTCGTGATATTAACCAACGGAGGGAAGTGGGAAATAGAAGGGATGGGATACAGGAATTTTCGTCCTCGACTGTACCTTAGATGTGAACAGGTTTCGGAACATACACACACACACACACGCACACACATTCTTTCTCTCTCTCTCTCTCTCTCATGCTCTTTTTCATTCTCTCTGCGTGGCTATTGTTCTAATGTGAGGGCCCAAGGCAGGGATGAAGCAGGGGCAGTGTGAAGTACCATGGGGGGTGACACCTTAGGGAACATGCTCTGTCTGTCTGTCTGTCTGTCTCTCTCTCTCTCTCATGCTGGCTTGTTACACCGGCGCTTGCGAAGTGAGGCAGGATGTTACGTTCTGATCTACGTGTGTGTGTGTGTGTGTGTGTGTGTACTTCCTCATACATTGCAGCTATAAAGACTTCGATTAAAAAGAGAATAAAAAATTGAAGACGGAGAGAGAGAGAGAGAGAGAGAGAGAGAGAGAGAGAGAGAGAGAGAGAGAGAGAGAGAGAGAGAGAGAGAGAGAGAGAGAGAGAGAGAGAGAGAGAGATCGCCTGAAGACAATAAAGTGGGGATGAAGGCTGAGGAGTGCAAAGGGGTGTCAGAAATTGAGAAAAAGAAAAAGACGATAAAGGAAGAGGAAGATGAGAGGGAGGATGGAGAAAAGGGAGGAAAGAAGAGGAGGAAGATGGGGGAAGAGTACGAGGGGAGGAGGAGAAGGAGAGAGGAGGAAACAGAAAAAGAGTGGAGGTAGCGAATGAGGAAGAAAGGAAAAGAAGGGAAAATAAGATTAAGGAAAGGAAAAGTAAAGGAGAAGAGTGAGATGATGACCAGAATGGGAGGAAGAGAGCAAAAAGGAGAGGAACGGAAGAAAAGAGGGAAGGAAGAGGAGAAAGGGGAGAAAGGAAGAAGAGAGGGAGAAAGGGACGGGGAGAGGGGAGGAAGGGAAGGAGAGAGGGGAGGAAGGGCAGGAAAGAGGGGTGGAGGAAGGGAGGAAAGGGAGGAAGGGATAATGGGAGGGAAGGAGGGAGGGGAAGGAAGGTGGAGAGAGGGAAGAGGGAAAGGAGAGATGGAAGAAGGAAAGGTGAGAGGGGAGGAGGGAAAAGTGGGAGGAGAGAAGCGGAAGGAGGGAGGGGAGAAGGGAAGGGAGGGAGGGGAGGAGGGGAGGGAGGGAGAGGAGGATGAAATGGAAGTCTAAGATACTGAGGAAAATGAGAGGAGGAAGAAGAGGGGGGGGGGAGGAGGAGAAGGAAGAAAAGAGTTAGACAGAGGGAAGAAAGAGGACTGGTAAATAAATAAGACGTGTTTTGCATAAAGGAGCAATGCAAGAAAGATTAAGAAGAGGAGGAAGATGAGAAGAATTTAGGAATAAGAGGACAACGAGGAGGAGGAGGAAAAGAAGAAGAGGAAAGGGTAGAGGAAGAGGAAGGCGAAGATGAAGAAGACTCGAGGAGGAAGAAGAGGAAAATTAAAAGAAAAGGGATTAGTAGAGGAAAAGGAAGGGGAAGTGAAAGAAGAGGGGGAGGAAGAGGAGGACGCGAGGGAAGGTGTCAGACGGGATGAAAGAAACATTTTTACTCCTTCCCTCCGGAGGCTGTTGTACAAGACCCAGAATGTGCCCTTCCCCCCCCCTCTCTCTCTCTCTCTCTCTCTCTCTCTTTGTGTGTGTGCCAGCCTCTCTCTCGGTGTCCCTTTTCCCTCTCTTTCTTACTTTCCTTCATTCTCATTTTGCCCATCACTCTCAACCCGCCTCCCTCTTCGCATGGACGATTTTCTTTTCAGTTATCTTTCGTCTTTTCTCCCCTCTTTGATACACACACATACACACACACACACATTTTCTCCATCTCTCCTCCTCCATACCCCTCCTCTTTCTCTCTCTCTCACTCTCTCTCTCTCTGTCTGTTCAGCCTACGTTTCTCTTAATGTCAAGAGAATAATCACCGAATCTTTAACTCTCTCAGATATGAAGCAAAGTTAGGATCAAATTCTATAGCTAGTGGAATAATAATCTACAAACACATCTATCTATCTATCTGTCTGCCTGCCTATCTGTCTGCCTGTCTATCTTTCTAGCTATCTATCTGTCTATCTATCTTCCTGCCTATCTGCCTGTCTGTCTTTCTGCATAGGCTTGTTTCGGTTGGGTAAATTATAAGTTCTAGAATTTTTGCCGTCTATAACTACTGACTTTTGATATGCTAAAAAGACTACCGGATCCTACTAACCTATATCTAGTAGGAAAATAATGATGATGTAAACAGTGTCTCAAATATCTGATCTTAATGCTTTCTTTCTTTCTTTACAGACGCGTCTAGAATATGTTTAACAGAAGAGTGCGTGAAAACTGGTAAGTACTGTTTTATTATTATTATTATATTATATTATTATTATTATTATTATTATTTTATTACTATTATTATTATTTTCAGCGTAAATCGTTCCATGCATCGCCGTAGTTAATTTTGTTTCCTAAGACGATGTTATTTAGCTTAGGGAGAGAAATCAGAGTGTGAAGGGTTTAGAGAAGCTTATTTTCCACCCCATAGCTGTACAATGTTCACTTTAACTATGCTTCCCTTATCTTAACTTGGCACACATTTGCGTCCATTTTTATTTAGCATATTCTCGTAGCGCAAAAGGAGGATAAGACAATACTTCGGCTCTACATCCATTCCACAGCTCTTCTTCCTCACTAACAGCACACATACACACACACACAATACACCCCCCATACGCACGCCTATCAAAACACCACCCTCTCTCACTTTGTGAACACGGGTGTAACAGTACGTCAACGTAGGGAAAGGGTTAACGAATCTTGCCGAGTGAGAGATGGCAAGTGATCCTACTTGTCATCGCTGGGGAGTGACGGGTGGTAGTGACAGGGTCGGAATGAAGCTGCGGGGATCAGGGTTTCAAAAAAGGGCCTGGTCAAAAAGAAAAGAAAATCGCCCAGAACCTTCGTATGCACAAAAAAGAAAAAAAGGAGAATAAAAAAGGAAAAAGAATATGAAAAAGAAATGTGGGAATGCTGTGGAGATGCCTTTCATTCATCATCCAAACTCTAACCTCGACTTACGTGAGATGGTAAGTATCGATGATCAGGAAATATCAAGCACAAACGTATGCAGTTATGATGTTGATGGTAATGATGATGGTGGTGGTGGTGCTATGATAGTGATGATGATTATGAATGAGGTGGAGGGTGTGAATATTCATGTATATATAACTGTAGAGGAGAGTAGTGTGTCGGGGGAGGGGGGGTTGTAAATGAGTAGGGGATAGAAACGACATTCAGAGGTCTGTTCTGTCGTACTGCGTCTGACAACAGTTAAATCAACCGACAGACAGACTAATGTATAGACAGATGGATTAGTTCTTTGTGGAGTAAGACAGATGGATTATTTCTTTGTGAAGTAAGAAGGCTGACCGACAGACAGGTTAACAGAAAGATGGAATGACATGCATAAAGAGATGGAAAGATATCTAAGCTGATATTTTAAATACTAGTGTATATATATTTATATATATCTATATTTATCTATCTATCTATCTATCTATATGTATGTATAATATACTTTATACTTTATATGTAGATAGACATAGATAAATAGATAATTATACAGACTGATTGATATAATGGTAGATGGATAGACACATTTTTGTTACGTAATAAGGTGGCCATTATTTGACAGGCCTTCACCAGAGATTACTGAAGGTGGTGGGGTAGGGATGAGAGGGTGAAGGGAGGGGGAGGTATAGGGGAGGGAGAGGAGAAGGAGGGGAGGGGAGGTGAGGCGAGGGAAGGAGGGCGGGAGGGGAGGTGAGATAGAGGAATGTGGGGGATCTGTGGGGGGGGGAGGGAAAGAGGCTACTAGGGCTGGAGGAGGTGGGGAGGGGTGTGGGGAAGGACGAGGTAAGCTGGGGATATGGGTATAGGTAGGAGTTAGTGATGAGGTAGCTAAGAGTAGGGTGGGATTGGGAAATGGCAGACGGAGTGAGGCTGTGATTAGGGGTGTATAGGGAAGGTGGTGTGAGTGTGGGAAGGGACGGATTGGGGTGAATAGTGGACATGAAGTGGGGTGTGGGAATGTGGGAAGGGTGGGGAAGTGTGGAGAGGGAAGGGAAGTGTGGGGAGCGGCGAGGAAGTTGTGGGAAGGAAGAGTGGGTGTGCAAAAAAGGAGTGCGGGAATGTGGTTAGGAAAGTGGTAAAGACAAGGGTCTGAAGAATGTGGGGAGAGGTGAGGAAAGTGTTGAAGGGTGTGGGAAAGGGTTAGGAGCGAGGAGGGGAGTTAGGGAAGGTGTTGCAGGGAGTAGGAATGTGTGAGAAATGAGCAGAAACGGAGATGGTGAAGATTGTGGGGAAGAGTAAGGAAAGGTTAGGAAAATGATGAAGGGTGTGAGGAAGGGTGAGGAATGTGGGGATTGGGTGTAAGGAAGACTGGGGGTAGGGTGTAAGGAAGGGTGAGGAATGTGGGGGTAGGGTGTAAGGAAGGGTGTAGGGAGGGGTGGGGTTGACTTATATGAGGGGCCGTGATATTGCCTCGCGTCCTATTATTTCCACCTTCAATATCCCGCCGCCATGACACCATCAGGCCTGCTTGCTGATCCGGGGGGACGGGGTGGGGACTGGTTATTGCTTACACACACAGACATACACATACATACACGCACACAGATGCCTGGACACACACAAGGCAATCACACAAATATAAATACAAGAACACACTCATACACAGGCACACATTCACAAACACACCACATTAACAAAACACAGACACACACACACACACACACACACACACACACACACACACACACACACACACACACACACACACACACACACACACACACACACAGGAGCGAACCATAACACCCTCGCTCTCCGCGTTCGGATGTAAATCCGGGTAAAAGGATGAAGGAATGAAAATGTGATCCATTGTCGCTGACCGTTGATGAGAGCTCCCAGTTTCAGTTGTCCAGTTTCTGTATTCTCAGTTAAGTAGTTAGGGTAATGATGATGATGATGGTGATGAAAATGATAATGAAATAAAAATAATACAAGGATAAATATAATACCTTTTACCGTCGAACTGCCAAAGACCTACAGGAGCAGCAAAGAGCAAGCAGCTTCGAGGCGCGTGAACCTATCCTCCCTACTGGCTCATTCAGCACTATTTACAGGACCGTCGAACAGGGAAGCTTAGCGTGGGAGAGGCGTGAGAGACTTTCCAAACTGGAGAATAAGATAATGAACCTTTCCTTCTCACTGTCTCGTTTAGTATTAACACCAGAGGATATGGAATACAACACATTTTGTTATATATTTATTCCCATGAAATGATTATATTAAGCCCGGGAGTTTTTTTTTCTCTTTTTTAATTGGTGGTAGTCAGTCGTAAAAAACTTCGAAAAGAGGAATCATTCTCATCTCGCTGTCTCATTTGTCACCAGGGAACACTGACTAAGGATGTGTTGCCCACCAGTAAGATAGTGTCAGGTATATTCTCACCATTAACTGACGATTAAATATGTTTTGGAGAGATTTCTCGAAGACAGCGAACATTTCCTACTACTGGTTTATTCAGGACTAACAATAATAGAATATTATGTAAGGACTTGTGATTCTGCTATGATTTTCCAGGTTGTGTTGTCTCGCGCTATTGGCAGGTACGTGTCACAACAAAGAAAACGATTGCACAACGTTAACTCATGTCTTTCGAGACAGTAAGCACTGATGTAATTAAACCTCGCCTCCATCAAGCCCAGCCTCTTCCAAGTGCCGCATCCTACTAAATATATCCTCATCTGATACACACGCAGGGATACTATAGTAAAAGCATACATACAGTATAGTTTTTTTTTTTTTTTTAAATGTACGTATTACCAACGGCACAAATGCTGAAATATTTGCGAAATACCTTAGCAGCAGAAAATATGGTCCGATAAATGGGAAACACACACACACACACACACACACACACACACACACACAGAGGCAGGCAAAAACATTAGAAGGCAGGCAAAAACATTAGAAGGCAGGCGATAACAACTTTCACATCTCTCATCATACCACCACTTCTGATCAAACTATCGTGTCTGTCTTGATAACGGTATACGAGTACAGTATATTGAAATGTTAATGCCACTCATAATCAGACTTTTATCTCCCTTTATAGTTAATCCCACTCATAACAAAACACTTCTTTACTTGTAGGTGGAGACGCCCACTACACACTCACTCGATATATTACCTTCAGGTGACTCTGCACCTTCAGGTGATTTCCTGTAAATCAGGAAACCAGTTACTACGTTGGATGGCAACCATATAACCAACTAACCCCCGGTGGTTTAGTGTGTTAAGGAACTCCAACCAGATGGAGCCCGTACATGTTTACATTCGAGGGTGAGCTGGCGTTCATTACTCACATAATACCACTCAGGAGCGAGCGAGACTGGCCACTTCTGCCTTAAATGTCAAGACTGAGTTACCTAGCCTTGGGCCCTACGCTCCTTGTAAGGCAAAAAAAGGGCTGGAGAGACGAATAATCAGACAGACAGAAAGATATATTGGGACAGTATTGATACATACATACGTACAAACATACATACAGACAGACAGAGAGATATACGGATGGAAAGAAAGATAGAGAGACAGAAAGACAGAGAGATAGATAGATAGACAGAAAGGTACAATTCTTCCATTTGAACAATACACGGCGCTGTGGTAAAAAGCACCAAGTCTTTGAACCCTGGGATATCTTCTTCATTTACATCCAGCTTAGGACAGACTTTTGGGACCAGAGGGATGATATATAACATTAATGGAGGAGTTTTATATATATCATTAATAAACACCTTTCAATACAAGAAACCCCCAAGTTGAATAAATTCCCATGGTTGCAGCAAGAATTGCTACCAAGGACTTCACAGGTTTTAAAGTGTTTGCTCTCCAGACTCCAAATTCTTACACCTCTTCCTCCTACAAAGCAAAATTCCACCTTCCCACAGGTCCCTCCTCACCTCCACATACATCCCTCCTTCCATTAGTCTGTCTCCAAAACTTTACACTTCCCTCCTTACCTCCACGTCCTTCCAGCCTTCCTTCCTTCCTCTCTTCCATTCTCAACCCTCTCCTTCATTCCAGTAGTCTGCCTCCAGAACTTAACACCTCTCCCTCCTGCCACAGCCGCGTCACTACTGGAGGCCATGGATCAGACGGCAGACCCCTGCCACGACTTCTTCCAGTTCGCCTGCGGGATGTGGAACAAGAAGCACGTCATTCCAGAAGACCGCTCTTCCATAAACACCTTCGAAGTGATGGCCGACCAACTGCAGAAGATATTAAGAGGTGGGTAGATGATGGTAAACTTTCAAAGGCAGTGTAGAACCCGGAGAATCAGGGTTCCAGCGGGTAGATGTGCGAAGTTAGATTGGCAGATAAAGAACCCGGAAAGTAGGATAAATTCTTCCATAGCCACCTTCCTTCGAAGTTATTGTACATCAACTCCAGAGGATTCTAAGAGGCTGGTCACTGCAAGTAGATTGGGTTCCAAAAGGTTAATTAGTTTAGGGACTCTGTAGGTAACCTGGATTGCAGCAGGTAGAAATTTTTCTAAGAAGGAGGATCTCGTTTGTTAGAAAGGCTTGATACGTGGAGTTCCAGTATAGTTTAAGGTCCAACAGACTAGATTGATAGATGTAGGATTATGTCATTTTGTTGAAGTAGATATTCAGAAGTAGAATCCCAAGATTTGGGGTCTTGGCAAGTAGATATTCAAGAGTAGATAGAGAAGATACATTTTTAGCTGGCAGTTAAGTAACTAGACAGGTAGAATAGATCCAACAAATGATATCATTCGAAGATAGTATGTTCCACCACTTTTAATAGATTCCATGAGGTAGATAACAGATTTTGAGGTGAAGCACCGTTAGGCAGACTCGGTAGATATATATATAACAGACCCGACAGGCAAAACAAGCTCCTCTTTGGACCTGGACATCTTTACCAAGCCAGGGTAAATAGTTTGGCCTTAACTCCGCCATGGTAGGCAAGGAGCCGAGAGAATACTGCCCCAAGTCATAGCCATATTATAAGGAGACTCACCTATTAAACCTCTGTCTCTCCCTCAGGTCTTCTCCAGGAGCCTATAACACCGGCTGAGGGTGAAGCCATCAAGAAGGCCAAGCTCTTTTACAAAGCCTGTATGAACACCAGTAAGTGGAGGTCGTCCTCTGGGAGTGTCATTATAGCAAAAGGCTTCACAGTCTCTAGTAGGCCACTGCACATTTTCAGATCTTACGTGATTCTCCTCTCCTCTCTCAGACCATTATGAGATTACTGAAGCATATACGGTAAATATACTGTGAAAAATGCTTGATGATTGTGATTTTACTTTCTCTAAATCGTTCATTTCCTAAATTAAAAGAGGTAATTGTCATCCTCTCCACCACAGGAAGCTATAAAAGATCATAAAGGAATGTATATGAAATGAAAAAGAAAAATGAGTCTGAAGCTGACTTATTAGTTTAAAATTTCCCAGTGAAAGCCTTCTATAACTGGACACAAATTCTGGGGTAAGGGATAAACATTTAGTGTTCTGTCTTCAGGTAAAAGCTTCAGTCCACTGAGGGACCCTAGTCTGGCAAACTGTGCCCCCCTCACCCCAACAGTTTTCTCACTATATACCGTATAAGATACACACATGATATGCAGAAATGTTAGACAGTAATGTAAGCACGATTTTGCCAGAGTTTATATCAAAGTATGTAATTAAATTTATTTGCACATATCTTGGAGGAAAATTCTAAGAATTATTTTGGGTACATGTAACTGAGGTCTTCCACTACGTCATTTCCGATTCATAATAGGGTCACAAGCGCTTGCTTATTCAGATTAGTAGCATACACAAATATCGTTAGATACAGAACCTTATTAATGGATGCGTCACGATTTACGTCTATAAAGCTGAGTATGGCAAGTCAGTATTTCTCAGTTTCATGCCGTTGCTACTGTTGATTACGTCTGAGGATTCTACTTTCAGAAGACAAAAACAATCTTCATGGAACACAATTATAAATCAATCTGACCGAATGCAAAATGATCCGAAAGTAATTCGTGTACGCCCCCAGCCCAGATCGAGGAGACGGGACACTCCCCCCTTCAGTCGATAATGGACTCCCTGGGTGGCTGGCCGGTCACCACCCCCAACTGGACCATACCCAACTTCACCATGGAGACCCTGATAGGCCGACTGCGGGGCGAGCTGAACCAGGGCATCCTCATCGACCAGTGGGTGGGCCCCGACGATAAGAACAGCTCTGTTAACGTTATACAGGTGAGGTCTGGTGCGATTTAACATAATACAGGCTACGTGTTAGGTTACCTCGACTCTCTCATATATAAATTTGGGTAATTTCCACTCGTGTAGGTGAGATCATTAGCTAATTTTACGAAATAATGGGTGATGTCATGGCTAATTTGCTAAAGAATTTTCCAAGTTAACCATATTGAACTAAGATTCAGGGTAACTTCTTAAAGGGTCTAGGCGTTGGATTTCTTGGAGGATTTGTCTGACACATTTCACATTCAACTTTTTTTTTTTTTCTAGCTGCCACGCTGAATTTATGTTGATACGTAGCATTGTCCTTTCATATGAACGGATACACTGCTCGATCTGAATGTTGTACCGATAAAGTTATTAGACCTACATGAAAGCTTGATATTACTGTACACTCGTATTATGGAAAACACTATCTGTTCCCAGGTGAAAACATGAAATTGAATCTGTTATCTCGGTCAACAGGCAGTAATTCATGAACTATGTGTATTTTACGTAATCGTGCAATGTTATATATCTGAGTCATTTTAAACTGTTTGTGTATAATAAAACAATCTATACCAACAAAACAGTATGTATCATCCGTAACTGTGTATACAATGAATCACTTTCCTGTTGTTGATATGATACTATAAATTGGCTTGGAGGAGTTACACACACACACACACACACACACACACACACACACACACACACACACACACACGTCGAGTAAAGCTTAAAACCCTCTTTTTCCTCGCGAACACGGGTATAACAATAATTTTCACAATCTGCTTCAGTTTGTCGCGTAAACTTCTTCCTAATGTTACTGTAATGTGGCTTGGATGAGTGCGATTCTGTGGCTATGCATCTTCCCTGCACCACTGTACTCCGTGTGTGTGTGTACGTGTGTGTGTGTGTGCGTGTGTGTGTGTGTGTATGTCTGTGTTAACCGTTGTGGCGTTCTCTTCAGCTAGACCAGATGGTTCTGGGGTTGTCCAGCCGCGACTACTTCCTTCGGACCAACACATCACGCAGGGCACTCGACGCGTACCTCAAGTAAGTGCATGGAGAAACATTTAGCATCAGTTACTGTATTATCTGTTAGAGTTATTGTACCCTACTTATGGTCGGAACAACTCTATAACATTCTTTTCCATGGTAGTCCGCACAGCACTCGACGTTATCAAAGGTAGGTCCAAGGAGCGTAATTTGATACTGGTACAAACTTACATGTGATTATTCCAAGTTAACTTTTTATGGTAGAAATAGCTTCATTGTTCTATTCTAGCTAAACTATGATGATTGTATTCAGCTGATTTTATCCACAGTAATAAATTTTACCATAGAAAGCTCCCCCCCCAAAAAAAAAAAAAAAAAAAAACACTACTCTGATACAACGCCGGAGAAAAAGAGAGAATTAAAACACAGATAAATTCAACGATACTAGGACTCAAAAAATAACGAAACTACGATACAACTGCCTGGAAAAATACGATAATATGATACAAGGGCTGGAAAAAACACACGAAGAGGAGTGGTCACAGGAGAGACCTAAAACCCAGCGATAAATTGAACGCTACGAGAGCATCTAAAAACCCAGCCTCCTGTGTCATTAATCAAGGGTATCGTGCGTCATTTGTTCACCGCCAGTCCTGCCAGGCCCAACGCTGCTTCCCTGCCACCATTTCATTACCTTAGTGTCATTTTCTCAGTTTCGTTGCCATTGTTTCATTACCTTCGTTCAATTTCCCTTTTCCGTGTGTTTCATTATCTTACTTTCATTATCCTTGCTTTACTGATGTTTCAAGTAATCTGTTATATTCGGTTTTGAGCTAATTTTCTAGTTTCATTTTCCTATTTACATTTCTCTTTTCCTTGCGAGTTGTATAGCATGACACTTTTATCAACGTATATTAGATTTAAAAGGACTTTCATATCAATTTTCCTCTCATGATACTAGGGAAAAAAAAGCAAAATAAAGGGAAACTATATCCATCCATCCATCCATTGCCAGACGCCATGTATCCCAAACGGGGTGGTCAAGGGCTTAGAGTTAATTGTTTTACAGGGAGGGGCACTAATCCTCCACCAGATTGATACCAACTATCCTAATAACATATCAAGCGACATAAAATCAGATTTCACACCAGTTCCCTCAACCATTCACTGGACACGAAAAGGGAATGTCACACCAGTTATCTCAGAATTAGGCATAAAGCAAAAATTCATACCATTTGCTGAAGTACTATTAATATGAGGCATAAGGAAGAATTTCATACCTTTTACGGATAAAGAAATTTCATACGAATTTTTAAAGCAACGTCCTCTGCAGAAGCATCATTTTATCCCAGTTTATTTCTGCATTTTTTTTTTTTTTTTTTTTGGGGGGGGGATATTTTCAAGGACAGCTGCAGTAGGTATATGTCGATAGCCCTTAATTCTGTGGCCGAGTGCATGAAGGGCAAGTGTCCAAAAATGCCGAGTTTGAGTTTGGCTCGTGAAACACTCTTCAAAGTGTGGTACAGTACGTTTCTGTGGTCAGTGAGGAAGCTTCCACCCGTAATCCTCTTGTATCTTACAGTCAAAAGCTGAAGTCAAAAAGGATATTTAACGTCTTCTCTTCCTCTTTCTAAGAAATGAGTTTTTTGGACATTTACCTTTCTGCATGACGCCTTCTAGATTTGATATTTGCCATCGCTTTCTTTGGTATTCTTGTAGTCCCTCACTGTAGTTATATATACTCATCGACTAAGCCTGCCGAGTATATGTCACCTGCGTTTATCTTGGTTTTATATTATAAGCTCTGATCTAATGGGTCAGTACAATACAGTGTATAGTACTGCAGGATGCAGCGGTACTGTTCAGTGTACACCGCTGCCCATTGTTACAGCAACGTGAGATAGTGCTTCGAAACACCTCCACACTATTATTTTGCAAAGGGATGTGGTGTTGGGGTAGGATGATACTTAGCAGTTCCTTCTCACTACCATTTTACAGTGATATGAGAAGAAAGGTGGGATAGTGGCCTGCTTTGAAGTGTCTTCCCATTTTGAAAAGTGACGCGGGTGGTGAGGCTTACAGAACTTTGAAATGCTTTCCCACCACCATTTTACAAAGTGGTATGGGTGTTGGAGCTAACCGTGACGCAAGGACAAGGACGGTGAAGCAGGACGTCCACTCTGCATCCCCAAACCGGAGTTGCATTAATCAAGGCAGAGTGATGGACGAGGAGTGGGTGGGTGTGAGGGGCTGGCCTGGACTCGCCACGCCACACCATTACACATTCAGACACACTCCCAGCTCTGTCGTCACCTCAGCAAAATTCTGTGGCGGCGGCGGAATGGGTTTATGGAGGTCGTTTTGAATTCTTTTAGTCAGCGATATCCTCCTTTATTTGATTATAATCTTAGTGAGGTAGGTAGAACCCAAAGTTGTAGTAGAGGTAGCAGCCTAATTGTAACCCCAGGTTAATAGAAAATGTGGTTAACAGTGAGTTCTAAGACTGAATCGTCACTGATGAAATGTCTGAAAAGGGTCATCATTTGCGGTACTCATCCGCTTGAATGTCAGATTTTTCATTCCTGCACGAAAATCGTCAATCGCTAGACAGAACATAATCCTTAAAGCCCACAAAACCAAAATGAGGGCTAAGGAGGGCTGGACGTTAACTGTAAAACTTTGAGGCTTTATTAATTCAGTGGGGCGGTCAGTGCTACGCTCTCTCTGCCACCGGTGATAAAGCTGATGGACTGGGTGGTTAGGGCGATGTACTGTTATCTTAGGAGGGTTTCTCTTATCTCTTCCTAACCGATTACCCCTCTTATGTTCGGGACAGCTTTAGTGTTTTATTCCAGTTCACGCCAGACAGTTTTATTCGTCAGGAAGTGAGTCACAGGAGCCTAAGTGTTAATTTTCACCTTTACGCTTTGAGTGTGCAAGAGTTTCCCCCACCTGAATAACATCGTCCGGTGATAACCTGAAGAAATACTAAAATGAGCTCCAACATTTTTTCCCCTGTATCTTATTTATGTAGGATTTATATCGATATAGTTGCAAATATGCGATGTAATTGAATATAATCTTGATATATACGGAGATAAATTGACAGTGGACAAGTGTTATAGAGTTTACTTTGCTAACAATACTGCTACCCCAGGACTCTTAGTGAATAAATGTGAAAAATAATGATAATACCCTCATTCAAAGTATAATTTTGTTTGTCTTTACCAGATGACTGTGTTATCGGTTTCATTGGTGGATTTATTGAATGTGTCCGTATTCAGCGGGCACTTTCGTTTATCTTTATTGGATTCCCATGTTAATGGCTTTCCTCGTGGAGTTAATGATATTGTCTTTATTGAGTGTGTCTGTTTATCTGTACTGGATTCCAATGTTATTAATTTTGCCTTGTAGATTGAATGCTCATTACCCCATTCAATTTGTAAGTCTGTTTGTCTTTACTAGATGACAATGTTAATGGATTTCCTGGTGGCTTTAATGACAGTATTCCTGTTCAGTGTGTCATTCACTTTATACTTACTGAATTACTGTGTTAGTAGTTTTGCCTGTGGGGTCCTTAGTCAGTGTATAAGTCTGTCTTTAATAGATGGCAGTGTTAGTAGTTTTTCCTCATGTAATTAATGATGTTATTAATCATCCTGTCATTATGTCTCTACTGGATTACAATGTTTATGTTTTTTTTCTCCCTCGAGGGATTAATAATAGTGCCTTTATTAACGTGTAACATTGTGTGTGTCTGTACTAGATTAATGTGTTAATTTTTTTACTTGTGGTCAGGTTCATGACAGACGTGGCGGAACTGCTGGGTGCTGACAGAGAGGAAGCCGAACCACAGCTGAATGAGGTGCTGGCATTAGAGACACGACTGGCTAATGTTAGTAACTATCTTATTTAATCTGTTTATTTGTCTGTGTGTCTATCTGTCTATATAGCTTATCTGTCTATCTCTCTGTCTGCTTGTCAATCACTCTCACTCACTCACTCAATCAGTCAGTCAGTTTAAATATCTATAGATCTATTTGTCTGTCTGTATACCTGTCTGTCTGCCTGCCTGTCTGTCTCGTCACACACACACATTAAGATAATTATAGTCAAGTGTTATATTATCAAAGTGCTGCATGAATCATAAACCTCTACCACGGAGCGCAGTATTGTTGCATCGATAACAGAGCCTAAGGAATACCATAGCAAGAAACGTTCCATTATTGTATCCTATATATTAGAATTTGTGGGTTTTATAATACAAGCAGCTTATTACTATGTTCTCTCAATCCTTTGCGCTATCCTTGTTGTCTTATTTCTGCCAAAATTTATATACTTTACAAAAAAAGGAAAAAAGAAAAACGAAGAAAAGTACTTCTCAGTGCTGTTTCTTAGTTGTCCTATCTGTGAATCTTGGTTATGAGAAATTTATCGTTAAATTAAGGACAAGGTATGGAGAGTGCAGAATTTGCAATGTCTCTCATGTCTATACTCATTTCACTTTAACTGGGCGTAATAGTGCCATACCTCCACCTTGAATGCTGAAATATAAAACTGTATTAAAACTAGAATTTGATGTTAGTAACGAAGAAGTGCTATGGAAGGGATCTGGAGCGGTCGTATTGTCTTATTCTGACACTAAGCGACGGGAGACAGGCTGCACAAGGGCGAAAATATCCACCAGGCAAAGATTATAGAGCTGTTCTTATTGCCAAAACATATACAAGTTACGACAGGCAATCGATCGTAAATATATTCGAGAATCCCACGCCCCGATGCCCTTCCTAACGTGAACCAATGATCCCTGAGCTTAATGATCACTTGTATTTATCTCTTCGTTTACTTTCTCCAGGCCACGATGCCGGAAGCAGACCGCCATGACACGGGCAGCAACTACAGGAAGCTCAGTCTGGCCAAACTGATGGAGGAGGTGCCAGAGTTCAGGTGACACAAAATTTACTGAGCTAGAAACTTCACTGAGTTCAAGTTGTATGTAAGACTGATTGCTACAAAACTAGAGTGAATAATAAAGGAGCTCTGTCTGGCCGAGTTTATGGAGGAGGTGCAGGAGTTCAGGCGACACAAACTTTCTTGAGTTAGAGCTCATGTTGTGTGTAGGATTGCTTGCTTTATGTTTTTATCTTTACACGTACACGTCAAGCAGCCAAATACTACAACACTCTGTCTGGCTAAGTTGGTGGAGGAGATGACAGAGTTCAGATGACAAACCTTACTGAGCTAGAAAGTGTACTGAGCTCAGGTTATTATGTAGGACTAGCTTCTTATTAATGCCATCTTTACACATACAGCTACTAAATACTGCAAAACTAAAGTGGATAATAAAGAAGCTTATTCCTGCCGGGTTGATAGAGGAGGTGCCAGAGTTTATGTGAAAGTTACTTTATAGAGCTAAAATTGTTTGTAAATCCTATTGTTTACATTTTACTCCCCCCCCCCACACACACAGTCAGGGTTAAAAGTTGTATCCATAAGTCAGTAAGGAAGTGCAGTCAGGGTCAAAAATTGTGTCCTTCAGTCTATAGGGAAGCACAGTCAGTGTCAAAAGTTGTGGCCGTGAGTCAATAAGGAAGCACAGTCAGGGTCAAAAGTTGAGTCCGTGAGTCAGTAAGGAAGTGCAGTCAGGCTCAAAAGTTGTGTCCGTGAGTCAATAAGGAAGTGCAGTCAGGGTCAAAAGTTGTGTCCGTGAGTCAGAGATGAAGGAAGTTACATACGCTCATCATCACTGACTTTTATGGCGCTATTTTTGATTCCAGCTTTACCTCCATCTGACACAGCTATTGACCCCGCCTGTACAGTTACCAAGCACATGTAAAACAATGTTCATAAATATTTTCATCTCCACGTTTACATTTACAAACATACACGTAAAAGATTGCATGATTGTACTTTTATTTTCATATTACAGAGATCAGACACCTCACCACCACACCAGAGTGAATTTCAGTGTCATTTACCACCAGACCAATTTATTTGCGATAATAACTCTATGTTGCAGATATTATTTTGTTTATTGCAGAAAAGTCCTAAGGTCCTTCATGAAAAATTCCCCATGGGACGGTTTTGTAATTTTTTTGAGTTAATGTGTAAGGATGCTTGTTCGTTCTTTCATCCGGCTACCAAACACTTCATAAATAATCTCGAATGAATCATAAAAAGTAAAGAAATACCTACCAGACAACGACTCATTGCTATACAGAGTTTATATCTTGTAAAAATTTGGTTAGGATCCTAATACCTGCCTCATAACCAGGTGGATGGACTACTTAGGCGCCTTCCTGGAGAAAGACCTAGAGCCCGACGAACCCATTGTGGTGTACTCCATGCCATACCTTAAACGACTGGCAAAGATCATCATCTCCACCGATATCAAGTACGAGTTGTTATTGTTGCTATTGTTGCTTAAACTCGGTGTGTCTAGCAGAGCAGAATCGTCGACCACAGGTAAGCAACTACTTCTGTGGAGCCATTCTACGGGTACAGTACAGTACATACACCGTGCAGGGATCCGGCACCCGCTTGTGGTAGACAGTTCTTCACCAGTGTCGGACCAAAACTTTTCTCACGGCAAGGTGCAGGGAAATAGTAGAAGGCTTGGCTCCAGGATGGACGTCGCAGCTGCTCCATCCATTTTGCACAGTGCCACCACATGTAGGCTCCTTGTCAGCGCCAGTACGAGTCGTTATATTAGAGGCATGGAGTTGGAAGGGGAATGGGAACCACCTTTACGCTGCAGTGACGACCATGTTATCTGAGTCTTGATAACACAAGATTACACTAATAACCAAATAACTGTGAAGGCTGATGTTGCTAATCTTGCAATTTGTCCCCCAAATCGATCTTTTATCCATTGTACCTTTATTCTGTGGTATGGCTTACTATGCATAGATCTGATATAAGGCAATGTTATATTTTCATCTCATTTGCAAAAAAATTGAGAAAACACTTCCTTAAAGCTGGTGATTCAGGGGATAGTTTGAAAGTGAATACCATGGAGATAGTTTTTATAATCGGAAAAATTTAAGAGTTATAGAAGGTATAGTGGAGAGAGAGACGGGGAATTATAGCAGCTAACGATTTCAAACCAACTATGTCTGCTTTTATAAACAGTCATTTTTGCTACTACCAGCGTAAGGGTTGTAAACAATTTCTCATACTTTTGGTTTTTAATATCTTTTTGTAGCTCACGTCTAGATGAGCATGGGGCGACTACAACAATAACTATAACATTGTTAACAAATGTCTTTCATTCACTCTTGGTTTTCTGTAATTCAAGTCTTTCTGAAGGAGTACCTGTCTTTCTCTAGCGGTAACCCAAGCCTTTCTTCAGGGGTAACTTGAGTTGTGTCTTCCTGTATGTCTCTCTGTATAGATAAGCCATATTTTTCTGCAGATGTATGTCTTCCTGTAGATGGGTAACTTATGGGTAACTTATGTCTCTCTGTAAATCGTGTATGTCTGCAACACATGTATTTCTGTAAGGGTAAGTAAGGGTAAGTCCAGTCTCTGTGTATGGATAACTCTTGCATTGTCTTTAACCCACATATTTCTGTAGGGGTAACTGAGGTCCCTGTGTATGGCTAACTCACGTACATTCTCTGTAACCTGTGTATTTCTGGTACTTATCAATTTCTGTAAGTCACTCAATATAATTATGTGCGTGTTCCAGGGTGCTGTGGAATTACGTATTGTGGCGCCTGGTTCTGGACGTGACCCCGCACCTGAGCAGAGACTACCAGGCCAGAAGACACGAGTTCCAGAAGGTGTTGCTTGGGATACAGTCGGACAGGAACCGATGGAACCTCTGTATCGATTGGACCAATAAGAGGCTTGGCATGGCCGTTGGGGCGCTCTTTATTAAGGAAAATTTTAACCCCGAGAGTAAGGTGAGGAACAGGGTTGAGTTGCGTTTTGACTTATCCTTGTCCTAATATCCAAACATTCTAAAATACGTTTCATCGCGAAGCTCATAAGTCCCTACCCAGTGGTTTCCTTCTTTATTAACTTTTGAAATGCCCACTCCCGTCCTATACTGTACACACTAAGCGCAAATGGGTTATGGAATCAAGAGAGTAATGTAGAACTGAGGACTGAATCTGGTCATTGGTTTATCTCCTTTGACATTTCAAGTATTCTAAAATCGACTGGACTAATCGAAGTCTTGGGTTGGCTGTGGAGGACGTTATTCAGGAAAACTTAAACACGAGAATAAGGTGGAAAATGTGGATGAAATTTCAGTATTTGTGCACATCTAATTAATAATTCTTCTTAATTTTTTATCTGTTTGTCTTTTGTTGATATAATAATACTGAATGAATCATTCAGAGGCTCTGAATGACCATAAGGGCACAGCTCATTAAGGAGAATTTTAACATAGGAAGTAATGTGGGAAACAAGGAGAAATATTCTTCCCTGTGAGAAGTGGGATTTTGCTGTTGGGGCGTCTTTTCTTGGTTTTCCTGCTACTATGCAATTTCTTAACATTTCTGTTTGCGTTCATTTGCAAGTAATTTCAACTCTGAGGGAAAAGTGTGATATGAGGATGAAATTTATGTTATGATGTATCTGTTTGCTTACTGAATCTGTATAACTTTTGCCGATATTTCACAATCTGAAGGACTTGCAACCACGAAAAGACAAGTATCGTAGAAGAAACGAAATAAAAATGTATTCCGTATATGCAGTCGTCAATATTAGATCACTCTTGCAGTTACTGAACGAAGATTGCATTAAAAAGAAAGAAAGAAGGACATTTAGAAATGTTAAAATAACATACCCCCCTATACACACAGACAGACTACAACTGGAACCACTCACAAGCCACTCTTGCAGGCATTAAAACATACTATGCGGTACTTGACATTTGATGTTGGTGACTCAACTCCACTTCACTAACTACACAAGATAAAATCGATTAATAATCCATTCTGCCCACTCTGTAATGTATCAATATGCAAACCTCTCACGCCACTTAATGCAGCTCATTCCGTTGGGTCACGTACAGATGAGTCTAGGGTCACACTAGCAGCGAAGTACTTTGTAAAGAACAACAGCAAAACAGTGCACCAATCCACAACAGGAGAACGGGCCATGTGCCCATATAAGTGGAGTTGGCACTGACGTATTATGAGGGTAACAGACCTAGATTAAGTCTCAGGGAGTAGTTGCTCAGTATTCATTCAGTCATACCAGTGATATATGACGGACCCACAAAGGCACTTAGTACTAAAGGAGTCACTCTGCTGATTCAAATTACGGTTTACTGTCCATGTATCACAGCCATAGAGTAAGACAAGGAGGGCCAGTGCCTTGAAAATGCGAATTTTCGTTCTTCTACATAGATAACGACAACGCTAAATATCCGCGCTGACTGAATTCATAACCCCTTAGGCCAGACCTATGCAACAAGTAAACCCATCAATTGAACGACCGTTGTTATGCACAACACTACCAGGAGAAGTGAATCATTCCAAGACTTCCACGTTCTCATCACATGCATAGACAGACTGAACTGATTCAACCAACAGGCCACAGAATGCCTGGACCTTCGTCTTGGCTTAAGGTCTCCCACTTTGCAAATTATAGTTTTCCTAGGTTAAAAAAAAAAAAAAATGGGGCTGCCCTCGGGGATCCCTTGCTGCTTAAAACCTGTTATGGGTGGAGGTGAAACTCCTGTGCATATTTCATATTTCATGCCCTATGGTTAAAAAAAAAAACACTGTACATGGCTAGGAATGCCGGTGTTATCTGGGCCCCCTGGTGTGGCCACCACGTTAGGGGTGGGTTTAGAGGTCACACGTTGCCTAAGATCTGGTCTGGGTGGCACACAGCTTCAAAATTTTGCGTCCCTCCCCCCCATCTGAGGACGCCGTGATTTCCACTCTGCCTAAAATCTGCTCGTGGTGGAGATCTACTACTATGCACAATTTTGTTTTCCTAGGCAAAAAATTGGCCATGCATATTGATATTAATTGGCACACCTGGGGGATCCCCCCCCCTTGCCCCACGGAGGACGACCTTCGTATTTCCCACCATGCTTATAACCTGCTCTTGGTGGAGGCCTATCGCTGTGCAAAATTTCGTTATCCTAGGTAAAAAAAAAAAAAAATGTGCATGCATACTTTTGTTGTCCAGGACCCCTGACTGCCGCCCTCAGTGCAATGGTGGGTGGCCCTTGGAGTCCCATCCTGCCTATAACTGTTCTTTCTGAAGGTCTACCATTTTGCAAAATTTTGTTGTTCTAGGCACTCTCGGACTCCCCCGGTTGCCAGAAAACGGGTTCTTTGAGAACCACTTCCTCCTCCACTCCTGCCTCCATCGATTCTGGAGAAGTACCATGCGATGTCCACCCACTTTGAGGAGTGAGAAAAAGAATGAATTAAAAAGGCAGCTATCAACATACAACTGATCATATTCATAGGAGACATGTAGGCATTTATTTTCGCATATTTATTTTCCATTTCAGATCGGAGTTTCTAATTCTGATCAATTTATCCATTTTGATCAAAGTTTCAGATTATAATTAAAGTTCCCAATATTGCCTTAACTTCTTCATTGTAACCAGAATTCTTAAGTCCTTAGGTCTTATTATATTTAATTTTAGTTTCTGATTAAAGCAGGTAATATGACTCTTCAGTAACATGAGACTATTTTGGCACTACATAATCTCAAACTTACAGCAAACTATTTCATCCACTTAAACAAAATTCCCACTCACAGGAGACGGCGTTAGAGATGATTCACACGCTGCGCTCCGCCTTCTCCGACCTGCTGGAGGAGAACGACTGGATGGACGATGAGACGAGGGCGGTGGCGAGGGACAAAGCCAACGCCATGAACGAGAAGATTGGATACCCGGAGATGCTGACCAGACCCGACGAACTGGCTGTTGAGTACGATAATGTGAGTCAGATGAAAGTGGATGGAAATGATAGCTGAGTTGGAGTGTACGGGATGATGTTTCACGTGTGTTCGGGAGATAGATGTGCACGCTGAGGGGAATCATTTGGCAGTGGTAGAATGTGATACCCTGGCCCGACTCTTGTAATTGTGTGTGCGTGTGTGTGTGTGTGTGTGTGTGTGTGTGTGTGTGTGTGTGTGTGTGTGTGCACAGTTAAGGAAAGTACTGGGAAAATATGTTAAAATTGGAGGTATGCATGAGCTGGAATAGTATTATTGGCTTCTAGGCAAATTTCAAAATGCCACTCAATACACCGTGCATGTTAGGAAATAAATTCATATCAGCTGATGTATATATTTATATATTTTTCTTACAATGCCGATATTCTTGTAAATATTTTAGTGTTATAAAACACAACATTTTCAGAAGACTTGAATACGTCAGGAGTTTCCATTTATTTATCAATGCTTAATTATTCACGGCTTTTTTTCCTGATCCAGAGTCTCAGTGACTCTATATATTCCAAAACTGTGTGATGGAAATATAACTTCACTATTTTGTGTTCTTAACATTCTTAAATTTTATTTTTATTATTTTTTTTTTTTTTCAAACCAAACCGCGACCCTCAGCAGCATCCTTGCGACCCTCATTTAGATCGCGACCATGGGTTAGGGAACCATTGGCTTAGAAGAATGGCTGCAAAACCACTCACATTCCATGACATTAACTCCTGTAATATCCAAGAGTTTTCCCCTACCTAAATATAACTGTTTAGGTGCAGCTAGATTTAAGTAATAAGGGTGTTGAAAATTAAACTATCCCTGTCACTCTCTCAGCTGACCATCGTGGAGAACCAGCACCTTCAGAACATCTTCAATTGGCTCAAGTTCGACGCGAGCAAGAACTTGGGTCGTCTTCGGCAGGACGTGAACAAAGAGAAGTGGTCCACGGCTCCTGCTGTCCTCAATGCATTCTACAACCCCAACTTCAATGACATCGGTGAGAATACATGAGGTTAGGTTAGGCTAGGTTAAGCTGAGTAAAAATGGACTGGATTGGGTTAGGGTGAGTTAGGTCAGTTAGGTTGAACTGGGTTGGGTCGCGGACACGGATACGGAATGATCAGTGAATGCTTTTCAATCTTTTCCCATATACTTGATTTTTAACTGGCACAGGTAAGGACATATAGGCTGGCAGGGACTACGGATTAAACACAAATGAATGCCTGACCTAAGGCAGGGTCGTCATAACAAAGGAGATAATGCACCGCCTCCGCCATCCTCAGTGCATTCTGCAACCACAGTTTCAGTGACATTGGTGATATGAGAAGCAAAAGAAAGCTAATATTCATACCTATCAACTACACGGGTGCCATTCAGGCCGGCAGTAGGTATGGCTAAACATCATCCTTCTAGACCACGGTAGGGGAGGAAGGGAGGAACAAGAGTAAGGATAGGTAATATCAGACACTGGATGACGTATAGACATCAAGTAATACATCCTTTCATTGGTAAGGAAGAACTTACCTAGCCGTAATTTGGTGTGTAAAATTCTTGTCCATGTGGGTTGTCAAATTTCCCTGCTTTAGTAGCTCCAACATTTTTTTTTAATCAGCTGTTGAGCCAATCGTTACATGCCATATTATTTTGAAATTGTCATGAAAAGTGCCTTCCATTGGCATTAGACTTTTTTTTTTTTTTTTTTTTAAGAAGCTAGATACAGCTGAAAAACTCCCAAAACATAGTTATACTATAGCAAAAGAGAGCACATTTCCTCCCTCAGCTATTAGGCCACTTATGGTATGTTGTGACTTTTTGAAATTTTCGTGAAAAGTGCCTTCTATTGGTACCAGGCGTTCTCACCCCCCCCCCCAAGAAAAAAAAATATAGTCGAAGAACACAAAACACACACTTTTCACATTTTGTGGTGCGGACGCCTATGTCTTGATATTTATACTGATACCAGAAGTTTTGTATAGCCACATCGGTGAGGGAGGAAAGGCAGGGATGAGGTTAAGCAATATCTGAACCTGGGGAAGTATAGCCACTCAGTCGGTTAATGAGATCTTGCGCCCAGTTTCCTCAGTATAGGACGGAACTGGGCATATTCAAAAGTTAATAAAAAAGGGAGCCCCGGGGTAGGAACCTATGAGCTTCGCGACAATGAGCCGATGGGCGGAGGGCAATACGCTTAGTACCCTTCCAGCACAGTCCCTCACACAGGAACCCTGGGAGATAAGTTTACTGGTAACATTGAAACCTAAGGATGTCATCTTGCCTCATTAGTTCAGAACTTAGGCCGTATAGAAGGACTGCCAACCGAAGCTAAGTAGCGGGTGTGATAATACCTTTAGTTCATCGATGTATAGATTGTTTTATTCTTATTACTGTCAAACAGATTATTTAGTTTAGGAGAGTGTCCGAGGAGAGAAAAGTTTTAATGAGAGCTGTATGCAATCCCACCAGTTTGAAAAGCTTATCATAGTGAACAAAATGTCAGAAATTAACAAGAATATGAAGATTATGTCGTCGCAGTGAGGATAAGGTTCTTCCCCGTTCATCCCCAACCGCAAGATTCAGAACTATTTTGTTAACAGCCTATTCACTTCACGGTAACTAAGCTATGATCAAAGCTTATCGATCCTTTCACCACGATACCTTCATACCGTGAAAAAAAAGAAGAAAAACGGAAGCCTTTTGGGGAAGAAGTAGGAGTAACACACACACACACACACACACACACACACACACACACACACACACACACAATGTCGTCAAATTACGTTATGTCTACAACTGTCTTCGCTTCCCCAGTGTTCCCCGCGGGTATCCTACAGCCGCTCTTCTATTCTCAACACCTGCCCAAGTCTCTAAACTACGGAGGCATTGGTGTTGTGATCGGCCATGAGATGACCCACGGCTTCGACGACAAGGGAAGGCAGTTCGACAAGGAGGGCAACCTGAAGCAGTGGTGGAATAATCGCACTATCCAGGCCTTTAGGTGGGTTGGAATGTGTGTGGATTAATGTGGGGGTTGATGTGGATGTGTAAGAGTTGATGTGGATACATGGGGTTGGATGATAGAGCAGATACAAAAAATAAAATGCGAGTAGGTCTGGTGAAAGACCAATGAAGTGTTGTTAACCGAACTGTAAATCCTCAAATTGTTCTCTGCCACAGCCGAGTATCACGCTTGGACCTTACAATCAGTAGTACACACTCCTTGCGATCTATTATCATCAATTTTACATAAAGCTCACTAAGTGTAATATAACATAATATAGTATAACCTAACCTGACTCTCCTTTTCCCCTCTCAGAGAGCGGGCTCAGTGCATCATCGACCAGTACTCAGGTTACAAAGTGGAGCAGGTGGACCAGTTCATCAATGGCCGTATGACCCAGGGGGAGAACATTGCAGATAATGGTGGCATCAAGCAGGCATATAGGGTACGTTGGTCGTTAGGTACTGAAGGGGCATGTAATGGGCAGGTTGGGTTTGGGATACTGGAATCACGCACGCCAATGTGGTGTTTCATTTTTATAAAAGCAAATTGGACATGAGATACAATGTGCCCGAGCGGAATCCAATGATTGAAGGTAATTCTGCTGGCTCCAGACTGTGTCAGTAACACCTCGATAAAATAATAATGAGGTGACCCCAGTAGCATTAATATCATGGAAAAGTATGTCAGGCAATGGTATATCGAGAATTTTTTTATATGCAGTAGGTCAAAGTTATGATAATGCAACATAATTATCAAAATTTGGTATAAGAAGAGAAAACAGTCTGAATATCTCTAAGGAGAAATTTGGCTCAGAGAGTGCATGCTTGCTTATATATATATATATATATATATATATATATATATATATATATATATAGAGAGAGAGAGAGAGAGAGAGAGAGAGAGAGAGAGAGAGACAGACAGAGAAGCCAATAAAAGCCTAGCTATGTCATTCCTTCCTTCGTGTCATCAGCTCATCTTATCTGGATAATAGCATAAAAGGTGCACTGAGTGATGATAGGGATGTCATCATTACGGTAATAATCCTAACCCTATTTTTCAATACTGCAAGTGAAGGTTGACAGAATTCACAAACAGGAAACTTTAAGTACCAAACTTTATGACATTACCACTGAAAAACGTTGTGAAATTGACTGCACATCGTCATTCACTAACTCTTCGAAGTTCAGAAATACTCAGTATATGCTAAGTAGTATAATAAATCATTACTAGTACACTCACAACCATCCATCCCACAGGCCTATCGACAGTGGGTGGAGAGGAACGGCGAGGAGAAATTGCTGCCCGGGATCAAACTTAATCACGACCAGCTCTTCTTCCTCAACTACGCCCGGATCTGGTGCGGCACGATGCGACCCGAAGACGCCCTCTCCAAAATACGTTCCTCCGTGCACTCCCTGGGGCCCATCCGCGTCCTCGGCCCTCTGTCCAATTCGGAGGACTTCGCGCGTTCGTACAACTGCCCGGTCGGTAGCAGGATGAACCCAAAGAAGAAGTGTTCGGTATGGTGAGGGACTGGTACCGGATCGCGTCGTTTTACTCAGAGTTCAAATGTCAGCCTCCTTCATTGGACAGTCGGAGGAACCTTTTACTTCTGCGTGAACAGAAATGGATGCTTTCAAGTTCACTTCGTGTGGTGACTTAGGCCGACACGGAGGGGAAACGGTCTTCTTACTGGCAAAACGCAAGAGGAAAACAAAAGATATGTGTATTAGGCATGAGGGTAAATGGTTTAGGTCTTACCAGCAAAATGAAAGAAAAAATAATGGATATATATATATACTAAATACGGAAGAGAAATGGTTTTGCTATAACTGTGAAAATGAAAGAAAAAATATGGTTATTTGTGTTAAATAAGGAGGGGAAATGGTCTTGTTCTTACAAGCAACATACGTGGAAAAAAATTAACAACATATATTTGTACTAGGGTACTTTGCTTTGAGCTGACGAAGGGGCATAGCGTCAGGTAAAAAAAAAAAAACAAAAAAAAAACAGGTATTTGTACTCAGACATTCAACTTTGAGTTGATGAAGTAATATATCATCGTCAGTTATAGATCTAAAAATGTCTTAGAAAGATTATCCAACATATCATTATTATTACAGATAATAAATAAAAGTCTAAAGGGAGATAATCCACGGGCAAATATTATGTGTTCAGGAGTGAGAAAAAAGGGCGGGATGGGGACGTCTTACTGCGGGCCGAGATGTACAGTAGATTCAAGATGTCAGTGTCTGGGAGGTGCCACTTGCAGTACAGGCTGTCTCAACACTTCTCAGTATATAGTATTTAACATCACCATATTTTTTCAGGGGTAGGATCCTAAAGCATATTTACAAAGGTTTACAAAGATAATATTATCAAATGTGTTAAGTCTGCTCCTACTTAGCCGAATAATCAGGGATTTCATTAAAGCCAATTAAAGTTGTATCATACATACACACATACATACAAACAGATATATATATATATATATATATATATATATATATATATATATATATATATATATATATATATATATATATATATATATATATAATTTTATGACAATTTTCTGACTAGGTATTCAAATAGGGTAAAAAATTTAGCACTGTAATATGGTGAAGTACAGTGTAATGCTGGCTAAGTAGGGGCACATCCTCTGTACATATCTCATTATACTAAAAGAACATTTTTCTATTTTTATGTATTATTCTTCTGAGAAAAAAAGTTAGCTGTATTAGAGATGATGTTGTATGTTAGCAAACTTCTTTAAATGTTTTACTAACTCCACTCCTCTTCCACCCTAGTTCTCTCGCTGGGTTGCAGTCAGGGTGATTTTATATAAAGCCCTTCAACCCGGAGACGTGATTCTAATTTCATTTTTTTGCCTTTGGATGACTTTATTCAGCTTAGGAAGGACGTCTGGTGGTGAAGATAATTGCGAAGGCTACTGAGTATCTAATTCTCTAGGTTCGAATAGACCCTCCAGAGCTTAACGAAATCGTCTGGAGATAGCAAGAATGAAACTGAAAGACACCATCGTAGTAAAAGAGATAAATGAAAAATAAAATAATAATATGACATGCTGCACATTGTTTTAACCAATACAGAACGTGACAAATCGTACTATCTTATTCTTGCTACCGCCAGACGATTTTACTCAGCACTGGAGAGGACATCTGGTAGTGGAGAGCTTAACGGAGACTGTTTCAAACCCCTTCCCTACAAGAGGCCTCCCCTAAACTGGGTCAGATCGTCCGGCGGTAGGGTGGCAGAATATTAAGTAATGTCACCTGATTCTAGGGGCTATTTCCCTCATTCCGATGACGATTTTTTCCCACTTTATTACTTGTATTTATAGACGATTTTATTCTGCATGGAGGAGGCTTTTGGAACTGCATGAGTCAGATATAAACTTCATATTCCCTTCCAGTCAGACAGGTCCTTCCCAAATTCCCTAAAATCTCTGAAGGCATCAAGAACGAAACTGAAAATACGTCACCGGATTGAAGGGGCTAATGTCAGATGAAGAATTATCACATCACCTGTTATTCACATCAAAGCCATATTATTCAATCTCAAGGGAAAGCTTTATCGGACTGAATAACACCAGCAATTATTCAAGCGGTTAGAAGTTACGTAGAGAGAACTCCAATTATTACCAAAGATACAGGCAGGCCATAACATAGATTATTATTATTATTATGCAGCACCAGCGAGACAACTATTTCCACATATCTCTTTGGCCTTAAATGACTAATCCTAAAATATTTTCCACTATGATAAAAGATTAATAGTAACCCCTCCCTCATCATCCACACACCACCACTCATCTCTTGTCAGTAATAGTGTAATATTCCGTTTTGATAATTACGAAGCCAAGTCAGACACATTAGATTATATTTATGAATGAGATGCCTTGGGTAGTTTCGATTTGTTAAGTAGATTCTCCAGACCCGTGTTCATGGCTAAGTTTGATTTTCTTTTTAACTTTATCAAGACTGGTAATTTCGGGTGATGTTTTGACTCATGGCGGCGTTGGGATGTTAAAATTTAGGAGTTTCTCAGCCCGAAAGTTGCCGTGCTGGTCACACCCAAGTCTCCACCACCTACCTCACGTTCTCCCACCGCCGAGCTGTCGACCACCTGTCTTACTGTCTTTCTGCAGGGTGTTAGGCAAGTCGCTGTGATGTAAAACACACACACACACACACACACACACACACACACACACACACACACACACACACACACACACACACACACACACACACACACACACACACACACACAAATTAGTCACACTGCCTTGCTTACTGCATACCGCAACACCTCAAATACATTTACAGTTTCATACTTTACAGTCTCATTTTACATCTGTCTGTCTCATACTGTCACACATCTCCTACTGTCACACTTTACACCACAGCACGTCACACTACCATACCTCACACACATCTCACTTCCACACCACATACTGCCGCACGTCACACCTTACTGCCACGTCTGAAAATGATACACTTCACATTAGCTTCACAAGCCAACGTACCACACGTCACACTCCACACCTCACACTGCCACATTTCGCACTATCACGCCTCACCCTACCACAGTTCACACTATCACACCCTCTACCTCCATCACAGTCACTTCCCTAACACTTCTCCTCTTTAAATGCCAACAACTGAGTTTCGTCTTTAAGTGTATTTTGATGAAGAGCTTCTGTATACTCAGATCACTGCCTGGTTTTCATGATTGCCACACTGAAATTACAGACTGGTTTACATCATTTTCACACTCAGATCACCCTCCGCAATAAGATCATAGACTAGTTTTGTGATTGCTGCAGTCAGGTTCAATACTGGTGTTCCTGACTGTTGCATTCAGACACTGGATTGGCATTTTGAATATACACATTGAGAATCCAGGGTGTATTTTTTTTTTTTTTTAAACTGGCACACTTAGATACCAGTCTTTTTTTTCAGTTCTTTCATTTTTTTTTTTTTACTGCTTTCAAATCCCGTACTGGCTTATGTGACTAGCTCTTTCATCTCACAAACCACCATTTCCCTCAAATTCTGGCCGGCGGTGACAAGCGCCCCATCGTTCTGCCTCATTATATTCCCTCATAATACCATATGTAGTCTCGCTCTCCAGGGGCGGGGTTCTCGTGGTCTTAGGAGGCTCTCTGATATCTCTTCCTCGCAGGATTATTTCAATCTACGGCATGCTAATATTCTCTTGTGTCGTATTTATTCGATCACCATTCATCATCATCCTGACTCTCTTTCTTGCTTAAGGATGATGTGACACAGGATCCAGGCCAAAGAAAAAGTACAAACGTGGGAGAACTATCAACAGCATGCCTAGTGACACGAATCAGAGTCATCCACACGTCGTTTAAGCTCTCAAAATCTTGATTCTGTCAAACAGGCCCTAAAATCTTGATTCTATCAAACAGGCCCAACCATTTACATAATATACAGTATACCTATATTTATATCAATCTCTCTCTCTCTCTCTTTTTTTTTTCTTTCTCTCTCTCGACACACACACACACACACACACACACACACACACACACACACACACACACACACAGCGTGCAAGAGAATAAACAAGATCTAATGTCCAAGTCAATCACCAAAGAAGAGGCGCTAAGAGAGCCATTCAAGTGCACGAGAACGCGGCCTTCGATACCTGATAACTTATAGCCATTTCACGTTTTATATTATACACTGTCGCCAAACTGATGATGGATGGAGGCTGTGCCCTCTCCTTTTAATAACCTCTTGGGGACGAAGACGTTTTTTCATATTTTACTCCTGCTGCTACCAGACCATTTTATTCAGCCTGGAAGGATTTAGTTCAGGAAGGCATTCTCTAACACCTTCAATTCGAAAAATCTCTCTTTTGCAGAAAAAAATCGTTTGGAGACTGCAAGCCTAACTCTACATGCGAGGAGGACATTTTCATTTGTTCCTGGTCCTACCATAGAGTTTTAATCAGCTTAGGAGAGAACTATGGAGCTGAGAGAACTAATGAAGGCTATATCTAACGCTTCCAGTTCGAAAAATCTCTCCTAAGCTGAGTCAGATCGTTGGGACGCAGAAAACCCGACTAATTCGAAGTCTCTTCTAACATGAATAAGCTGGCGAAAGAAAAATAATCAAATTCGGAAGAAAATCTCACCTGAACTGAATAAGATGATCTGGAGGCAACAAGAATGAAATAAAACAAGGCGTCATCATAATGAAGGGGTCAGTCTCTGCCGCTTCCTCCATTACCCAGTTGACACACAAGAGATTTATTTTCAAATTGTGTACTTTTGGAGCCAAGTGGCGCGAGAGAAATGACTGTGACGGCTAGAGCTTTGTTTCTTTGATGTTAGTTAGGGATAGGATTATGTGGAAGTGCTTTCTAGTTTGTTTATTTTTTGGTACCACTCTGCTGTTGAAATGCCATTGGTTAATATAAGAGAAAACTTAAGTAGAATCTCTCTCTCTCTCTCTCTCTCTCTCTCTCTCACACACACACACACACACACACACACACACACACACACACACACTCAGTAACTGAGAAACCACTGCATTAAATATTATATGTGCAGACTTCCAGCAAGCTTATATTTCAAGTGCTTTACTTACAATTATGTAAACTTGCAAAAAATATATATATATATTGGAGAGTAAAAAAAAAAAAAAAAAAAAATCTCTGTTCCTGTGCGAGTGGAACAAATGTATTCACTCTTTGCAGGTATAATAATTCTTTTTGCTATGTAGCCTATCAATACTACAGGTGTGACAAACGAAACTTTTTCAGGTGGCTGCAGATTAGATATTTATATGAATGTCTGCCAAGCTACAGGAAATCTTTTACTTCTCACCACATCTTTGCATTTGAATTATTTATTATCAGAAGAATTACTTAGAATCCTCTCCACACCTCTGTGCTTTTTTTTTTTCTTGATACCTGAACAATTAATTCCAGTATTTGTATATATTAAAGACGTATTAGTTTACCTTTATGTAATTTACTTTTAACTACTGTGTATCAAGAACTCTGTCAATTTCACATCTTGTGACTCTAACAGGAATATTTAGTTTATACATAGGTATTTTACCTGCGATTTTCCATACCTCAGTTTTATAATGCCTGTGAATTTGGAAGGAATATTTTGAGATAAAATGAAGTTATTTGAATGTGACTAAAAGCAAATATTTAGTTCTTACACAAATATGTTTTATGTCTATTTCATTGCTGTAAATTTATAAAAAGCTTGTTGAATGAAAATATATCAAGTTTATGCAAGTGTCTGTAAAAATATAGGAGATATAATTACAACATATCAAGAATATAATGTGCACATATTTTCAGTGATAACATATCGACGATTATAAATTGTTGATTTATAAGGAGTACTTTGAATTCTGACATATCAAGACGATTTTAATGTCTATGGAATGATTTGCAATACTGTGAATTGTAACATATCAACAATATAATTTAACATCCTGGAAGGTGTAACAACTTATGAATTTTAACACATTAGGAGTGGAATTTAATGTTTAAGGCTATGAGGAATAATTTTCATTCCCTTTACAAGAAAGCTTCGAACTGGAGGGGTTAGATATAGCCTTCTGTTACCCCTTCATACAAAGAGGCCTCACCCAGTTCGAATACTATAACCAGAATAATAACAAACACGTTACCGAATTGAAGAGGTTTACTTTCGTGAGCTTCTTAAATTGCCGTCAGAAATTAGTAGGACTGGATACACTATGAACCATTATTTCTGCTCGTCCTTACCCTTTCCACTGAATGAATGAAGCTCGGAACCAGAGCTTCACACAACAACAGAAAACCAACGTTCACTGTATACACTGTAGTCTAGTTCGAAGGTTTGCCAGTCTGCGTGAGAAGCATTTTATGATGGCACTGATACTTGGGCAGTCTGGCAAAGCTTCGAATTATTACCCGAACGCTGGACAATTGGGCTTCGTTAAGTTTCACAGGGAATAGAGACCCATCGTCCAGTGTTAAGGTGGCAATTCGAAGCCTTGCTAGACCACGTGGGAAGCAGTTCATGATGACGCTGTGTCCTGGAATGCCTCAGCACTTCCAGACCAGCTCTCGTCCCGGGCAGACGTCTTGATGCCTGACCAGCGAGCGTTTCTCAGTCCTACTGCTACCGCCTACGACCCGTTGAGGGGGGCATCCAGCAGTAGTACCAAGCCGCCGGGAGTCACGAACATCATAGGTGCGGTGGTGTGGGTCAATGTGAAGTCTGGGTACGGCTTCATCAAGCGCCGGGACACCAGTGCTGATGTTTTCGTACACAGACTCTGGATCGTTGCACGGAACCCCCGGCACATTCGGCGCTCTCTTGGCGAGGGTGAGACTGTGAAGTTTCGGCTCCGTCAGTCACCCAAGGGTCCTGAGGCTTCGGATGTCACTGGGTAGGGAGGTGTTGCTGTACAGGGCTCTGTCCACGCACGGCGGAGCCCCACGGTCCAGAGACGCCAGTCTCGGGGTCCTGGGTGTTCTGGGGAGATGAATCTCCTGGTTTCGATGTACGTCGCTACGGTACAGGCTTTTTGTGGGGGTGACAAGGCTCCCTCAGATCTTTGAGGTGAACGGGCTACCAAGACTTGCCATCCCCCGGAGCTTTGTCGGCGGTGTACGTTCAGCCCCTCGTCCAGAGCATCGTCCCTGGCGGCCTCTGTCGCAGCCACAGTCACGGCCACTTCCACCTCAGCCCACTGTACACCGCGGAAACGGCTGTGCCTGGATGGTCCCCTCAACAGGGCGACTGGCTTGTCTGGCTCCCCGCCTACTGACCCGGCACCGACCACGGCCATGGAGCTAGATACTGTAACCACCGTTGCTGAGGTACACCCCTTGCCGTCAGCAGCCGAGGGGGAAAGGGCTGCCGTCTCCTTTTCGTCCGACCACCGTGAAGTCGGCCCCCCCCCCCCCGGTTTCTCCACCTGCTGCTAAGGGTGTGGACCTTACGCTAGCCTTCACGCCTTCTGCTTCTCCCTCTACACCTGCGGCTGTTGTCGATCCGCCGCTGGCAAGCCCTTCACCTACCCTTATTCTGCCATCTTCTGCTGAGTCCGATGATGCTCTGTCTACTCGTGAGCTCCTCGCCGCGCCGCCAGACTCGAACGCGGCTTCGCTGCAGCGTTAGACAGGCTCCTTGGCGACTCCCAGCTAGGCTGTCCATCTCGCCTGAGGGACTCTGGAGATCTGGAGCTGTATGAGGACTTAGATCGTGATTCCGAGTACACAGACTTCACGGACTCTGATGGTCAGACTTGACGGGCTTTTTGTTCTGCAGCTCTTCTGTTTCTTTCTGTCTGCTGCTCTTGCCTGCGACTTTTCTGACTGCTCCCTGCTTTGTGTGTGTGTGTGTGTGTGTGTGTGTGTGTGTGTGGGGCTTCTCTGCTTTTGTTTTTTTCGCCCATCCCTGACGGGCGCTCTGTTTGCCCGTGTCCCCACCTTTTGTTGTGGGGACGAATATTCAACAACAGCAACTGGGGAGCCTGGCAGAGTTTCGAATTACTACCCAGACACCGGATGGCCAGGCTTCGTTTACTGTGGAACCCTTGTCTGCAACTTCCCTCTCGCCAGTGGTGATAGCATAGTTTGGGGAGTAATTATGGCTCGCGAGTGTACACTTGCGGACGAAAGTATGGTCGCGTTTTTAGTCGAACATTTTTGAAACTATTGCACACCACTCCATTTTTTTAGAATAAAACAATTACTAAACTCTTAATACTCTGAAACGTTTGTTAGGCTCCCAAGATCGCATCACTGTCACGAAAGTTATCGCTCACTATCTCTTTATTTATCGTTCTAAAGTGGATTGATATTTACGTCCACAAAAGTCTGCATTTTCGGTATCTGTTACCCTACGGGAGTAAAATCGTCTGGCTACAGTAAGAACTAAGTAGTTAGGTTCTCTGGAGCTGTGAAAGGGTTGCAGACAGTCTCCATTAACCCTTTCATGACCTTGGACAACTTTAGCTATTTTGTTCTGACTTTCTCCGTGCTGTTTTGTTCAGCTGAATCCCGTGAATCCGGTGATGTCATGATTATTTTTATTCTTGCTACCTTCAGACGATTTTATTCATCATGAGGGATATTTTTATTTGAACTGGAGGAATTAGATGAAGCCCTCATGTTATCCCTCTCATTCCTTATTTATCTACGTTTATCCTGTTCACATATTTCCCTTTTCTCACCTCCTTTCCGCTAATTTCTCTTTTCTTCCCTTCGTTTTGTCCTCTTCCTTTTTCCCTCCCTCCCTTCCTACGTACCATCTTCCATTCATCTCTTCATCCCATTCCTCCACTTTCTTCTCCATTCTTTCACTACACGAGGTTTGTCCAGAGATGAATACCCAGGTCTGTAGCAAGAATAAAATACACGATAGATCACCGGACTGAAGGGAAATTTGAGTGACTGATGGAAGGACAGGCATTATTTTTGGATTTTTGGAAGTTTGGCTCTCGCGGTTCACTTGGTTCCCTTGCTAAAAAATGAGGCTTGTAGTTTATAGTTGCTCCACGAAGAAGACTATTTTCATTTTGTACTGATTTATAAACATGGAGACAAAAGAATATAAAAAGGTTTCTATTGCACAACTTACTGCTTTGTACATAAATATTTCAACTATAGTAACCCGTTTCAGACATTCATGAAATAAAGCGTCAGAATCTTTCATTTGTTTGCTTATCCTGGTGAATGATTCAGGAGTGGAGGTAGTAGTACTAATAGTAGGAGTACTAGTAGTAGTAGTAGTAGTAGTAGTAGTAGTAGTAGTAGTAGTAGTAGTGGTACTGTAACTTCAGGCTCATATGGACTTGAACCAGGTGGAGTGCAGGTCGAAGCTGCCCGTCTCTGGCAGGCCACTATCCTCCTTTCGGGGGATAGGAAGAGGAAGATGCAGTACAAGCTGAAAACGCGTACTCTCAACTCCAGGTGTGTGTGTGTGTGTGTGTGTGTGAGAGAGAGAGAGAGAGAGAGAGAGAGAGAGAGAGAGTGAACATGCTGAAATCCTTAAGCTAATTATTCCCTTCTTTAGAAAAAAAAATTATTAGAAGTTTATTATTATTATACATCAGTTAGTAATGTGGCCAGGCGTCCAAACTCTTCAGTCCACTGGAATTTTACTAGAACTGTTTAGCAAGACCTCACCTAATTTTGAATCAGTTTTGGAAAAGAATAACAGAATGCCACTAAAAGTATATGTATGATTGTTCTCAAGACAGGAAATTTGAGAGAGAGA
This sequence comes from Coenobita brevimanus, assembly GCF_032717465.1. NCBI lineage: Eukaryota > Metazoa > Arthropoda > Malacostraca > Decapoda > Coenobitidae > Coenobita > Coenobita brevimanus. Next base: position 39,006,895 of record NC_137007.1, on the reverse strand, counting down.
GAGAGAGAGAGAGAGAGAGAGAGAGAGAGAGAGAGATGAGTGGAAGTGCAGGCCGAAATCTCCACATCGATCCACCCAGGCCCAGAGGGGGTTAGTTCACGCTCCGTCCACCAAACCCAAATGTCGCCACCGTCCAATGGCCCTTTTGGCTCCGCACTCAAAAGTCAAAACCAGAGACCCAAGGAGAACCTCCAGTCCGATGATGTATTTTTTATTTTAATCTTGCAATTACCAGACTATCATTATTCTACTGTTTAGAAAGTTTAGAACTGAGTAGGTTTCATAATGTATAGCCTTCATATACCTTCCATTATACAAGTAAGTCTTTGAAAAATTGTGGCTGCATCCAGCTTAGGGGAGACTTCGAACTGGAGGGGGTTAGATATAGCCCTCATTAACCTCGTCATTTCTGAAGATCTTTTGCTACTGGTGGCAAGAAAAAAAAAAGGGGGGGGGGGCTGCTGCTGTTGTTCCTGTGACCCCAGATTCATCTGAAACGTGAACCTGGTGGCCTGTAGTCTTCAGTTGTCCTACCCTGGCAGGCCAAAATACTGTTTTCGGGAAGATAAGGATAAAGTTTGCGGAAAGTTTCCATACCTGAACAGTGGAGCTGCTGGGTTATATTGAGGCCACAAAGCGAAGGCATCCCTCTCCACCACAAGGAAACATTGAAAGAATGATACTGATTGGATTAACAATACAATTTGTGCATATTAACTAAACCGCTCACTTATACGACACGTATATTTATTTCAAAACTGGAGTATACAATAATGAACTATACAATATATGGGTCTACTGGATTTGAAATAATGTGGGCTATAGATCTACTGTATTCAGTCTTATAAAACAAAGATACTATACACACAAAAAGTATACTTGCGGAGCAGTATTTACAGCTTTCTGATTCACCGATCATTAATATATTGCAATTTTATAAGCACAAGTGGTCAGAACTGGGACAAATTATTACTATATTCGTAGAGCGGGAAGACCCATCCAGCTTTTGAATTTTCTCCATAAGTCAACGTAGTAGCTAAAACATCCCCCTATAATCGAGTTTCAAGCTTCTATGCAGCTTACTACTTGCATCATTCACAGCATTTGTTTCAGCTTTACTCTTTCACTGTTACTGACGCACTTCTGTATTTTATTTAGGCTAGCACAAGACAATATATTTCTGATGGTGGGGCTGCTGGTATTCAGAAAGTTAAAGTCTAGCTAATAAACCCTTTGAAAGCTGTAATTTTCAACTAACATATGTCCTCTTGTTTTAGGTGGAATGAAACCTCTTGGTGCGTCACTAACAACAAAAGAGCTAATGATCTCTAACACTGATTATACGACAATTATTCACGACGACATTCACAAACAACTTAATGATAAATTCCGTCTTTTGTAACTCATACCGCAAATACATTATAGTAGGTACAACTTACTAATAAACCTACCACATCATTAGTAACTACAAATAAGCTCTAAGATTCAGAATAACATCATTAATTACACTAAGTACAATAAGCACATCAACTATTAAGTACAAAGCACCATAATGGAAGACTTGAGATGTCTATGTGGAAAATATAAGTCGCCACGCCAGGGCATCTAAAAAGAAAGCCTTATTAATCTGCTGCTTTGAAAGCTAGTTCGTGTAATGGTCATCAGTGTGGTTTATAGAACTGTACATTACTTACAGGATTTTACTTGCACACTGTCTCTGTCTCTGTCTCTGTCTGTCTGTCCGTCCGTCCGTCTGTCTGTCTCTGTCTGTTTCTCTATCTGTCTCAAGAACAGTAAAACTACTAGCATTATTTATTCACACACCAATCACTATGTCATTTCACAACAGACACTTAACCACAGATTCTCTCCTTAACCCTCGCAACCCGGTGATGTGCTGTGCTGATTTCTCATCGCTAGGAATTTTCATTCAACTTTGGACAAATCTCTGGTGGTGAAAGAATTAAAGATTATAAAATCTTTCGTAAGCTGAAGAATATCGTGTGATGATGGCAACAATAGAATGTAAAATACGTCATCGGGGTGAAATGGTTCTTCAATCGAGCCTTTGTGGCTGACAAAGCTGATCAAAACCTTTTCCAATTCACACTAACTCTTAAATGCACAGTAATTTGGCTTTCACATTCTGTAACTTGCACAGCCACACCAATGTAAAGTACATTACATCCAGCTTTCACAAGTTTTTGAATTTCCACATCATCAGAATGTAGTTCATAAAACAGCTATACCAGAAAATAAACAAATATGAATTTCATTTAAAAAAAAAAAAAATGAGTAGCATAAACTTCACAACACAACTTAGGGTATCTCTGGTGTGGTGTTCTGGCAATATAAAAATACGTTCTATCGACTGCTTGTTTTACAACCATATTGATACGGTACTAGTTTTTCATGTATATCTGCAATCTTAAATACGGATGTCAAGCACATAGAAGTACAGATATTTATTTATGAACAAGTTTCAGAATAACCTATCCTACTGACGTAAGTATTGCACATGTCCTCACAAAAACTGACGGAGAGCCAATGTCCTAAAAAAAACAAGTTTTCTCACTTTCAAGTCTACCTTGTATTACAAACAAATTCAGTTAAAAAGAAAACAAATGTATTAAAAAGGCAAGGACCTTAATCATTAGGAAAAGCTTTCCTTGTAGTTCTTTTATTTTCCCTCGCCCCCCCCCCCCAAAGAAATAAAATAAAATATGGAAATACATTAAATATAAGTTGTTAAAAAGCCACACAGCAACTGAAAAAAAGATCCATACAGATCTAAAACTACAGATCAGACTGAGATAAAACTTATATTTTCACAACCTTCTCCTTGAGCTCTGATGGTCTTTTCTCTGATAAGTGCCCACTTTCACTGTCATCACTAGAAGACCCCTCCCCCTTCTCAAAATTATAACACTGATGGTAAACGATTTCCATTTTATTCATCATTGCATCTCATGACTTTGAATATTTTTTAGCACTTTCTGAACGATCCATTCTTCTAATGTTCAGACTCTACTGATGCTCCTACCACCAAGAGTAGTCGTTCGCTTATTATAAAATGTCCTAAGTCAACTTAGATACGACTCATGACTTGCTTCGAACTTTCATCTCTTCTCAAACGTTCCAAACACCCAAGAGTAAACACTGTCCTGTTGTCAGGTCGAATACAGTTTCTTGTTTGCCTTGAATGTTTATTTCCCCCCTCCCCCCAGTCCCCGAGCACAGTGGAGCAGTCGTCCCCTCTATGGAGTTTCTGAAGACGACAGTAAGATGATGCCTTCCTTGCCTACAACGTTTAATTCTGTTTGGGGCTGCCGTTCTCTAGTTACAAAATTTATTAAGTCCACCCGCATACGGTACCTTGAGTGCCTTGGACGTTCATTCTTTCATGATGTTCCTCGTCTATAACAGTCACCGTTTTTCCATCGCAGAATCTAATTTAGGCCAGGGAGAACTCAACCTTTCTCCTCGAACGTTCACTCATTCTCGACGTCCCTGATATTCAAGAGTTGTTCTCCCACTGCACGATCTTATAATCTAGGGAGATCACGGCTCTCGAACGTTCATTCTGACTTGACTTTCCCGAGCACCGAGGAGTAGCCGTTCTCCTTGAGCCACTGCACAATGACTTCGGCGTTGGCGTTGGTCCAGGCGATATTGTTAGCCGTTCTCTCGATACCCTGGTCCACGGCTCGTTTCGCTGCCCCAAGATTATCGGTGTTCTTCTCCCGGAACTGCTTTATCTGTGGGTTAGAGGTAAGATTAGATTAGATTAGATTGAGTTAGGTTAGGTTAGGTTAGGTTTGGTTTAGTTAGGTAGGATTAGATCAGGTTAGGTCAGATTATGCTATTTTATTTTACGTTATGGAATGTTACGTTATGTTAGATCATGTCTTGTGATGTCAGGTTAGGTTAGGTTGTCAGATCAGGTCAGGTTAGCACACATCATGTCCTGTAATGCCACGTTATGTTTTATGCTATGCTAGAACAGATTAGGTTAGGTCAGGTAAGGTTGGATTAGGACAAGGTTATGCTGCGTTGCATTAGGGTGTGCTTGATTCAATGTCTGATTAAGATGGGTTAGTTTCCATACGTTTATTTGGGCACAGAGTAGGCAGGGTTAGGTTAGGCTGCATTAGAAAAGGTAAGGATAGGTTAGGTGGGGCTACGTAACCTAGGCAAATTATGTTGCATTCGATTAGGAGAAAAAAAAAAAGTGAAGAAGTGCTTGATTCTAATGGCTTCCAAGGCCAAGACAACATAACCAGTGTCATGCACGCAGCCCCCTTAAACCTAAGAAAATACTGGCAAAAGTTTTAAATGAGCCCCTCCAAGTCCACGAGCGAAACTATTAATAAACCATGAGAATAAAGCCCAAGCCACGAGAACATCACCCAAGCCACAAGAATACCGTTTGAGCCATGAAAATATCGCCCAAGCCACATGATTATCGCTTAAGCTACGAGAATATCCTCCATGCTACGAGAATATCGGCCATTCCACGAGAATATTGCCCAAGCCATGAAAATATCGCCCAAACTACATGAATATCACTCAAACCAAAAGAATATTGCCCAGTACATAAGGATATCGGCCAAGCCACGAGCAGCATATCGCCCCAAACCAAGAGACTATCGGCCAAGCCACGAGAATATCGCGTAAATTAACGTAAACAATCATGGTTCATTTACCTCCTCCAGCTGTTTCTCTGTGTTAAGGTTGGTGGTAGCCTGTTCTACGAGTCTCGGTAGGATGAAGATGCCGGAACCGTAGCTGAAAGTATGGAAAGTCATTAACATTTATAATTCTAGTTTATTATAGCTATGGGAATGGTTGTCGATGATGTGCGTAGACACTTATCATTGATGGTGATAGTAAAGCGGTATGACTATGGGAACAGTATCTCCGTAGCTGACTGTTGACAAAGAAGTTGAAATAAAAGCGATAGTTTTTTGTAGCTGAACTTAGACCAGGTAGCTGACATTAGTTATCAAACCTGCAAGTATAGTACTGCAAGTGTTTTTTTATTACTGAGAAAAGAAAATTAAAACGTATCCAGGCTCGCCTCTATACAATTTTATGAAGATGCGCAATTCAGAATAACTGCTACTACTACTACCACTACCATTACTACCATTTCCCCCCACAAAAATCAACTTCAACCATTTGGGAATTATATTGTCAAAATCATCACCATCCATCTACAACTACTACTACTACAACTATTGCTACTGCTACTGCTACTGCTACTATTACTACTTCTACCACTACTACTACAACTACTACTACTATTACTACTACTACTACTTCAGAGCTCACTTGTCAATAATGCCCTTCCAGTTGTCCTGAAGGTAGCTGCTAGCCAGGTCGCGCCCCACGTCATTCTTAGCCACCGAGGTGAATGCCGTGACAGCGTCCTGCTTCCTGATAGGGCCATCCGAGCTGAACGACATCTTTAGATACCTGGTCCAAGAGAAAAAGGATCAGTCATTTAACTAATCAACACCACGCCGTATAGAAAAACCAACTGGTGTGGATATTTTATAGGAAAGTGTGAAAGTAGAGAAAGAGACTATCATAATGTAACCTGAAAAGGAAAAAGAATGAATTAGTACTGGTTATGAGATTTTTTTTTTTTAATACCCACCTCTTGTTTGTCATTTGATTATCAAGCCTATTCTTGAAACTCTTAATGGAAGGGGCAGCATCTACATTACTAGGTAGCTTAATCCATTCGTCTACTACTCTATTGCCAAAGGAGTTTCTACCTGTTTCCTTACTAAAAAGGAATTTGTCTTTTTGCAGCTTATATTGCGTTGCTCAGTGACAGAATAATACAGTGCTACGGGTCTACATCCTTTGTTTGGTGACTATCATCATATTCTAGTGTAATTCGACTGTTATAACAGGATTAGAGATGATGGGATGATAATTTTTGGCCGTTAGAGCAAAATGGGTATAGTCTAAGCAGCTAAAAATAATCCGAGTTGTTGAATGGCTAAAGTTGTATAGTTTAGGCATGCAAACTTTCCCACCTTGACAAGATCCATAGTTTCCTTGTGCAACCAAGAGCAGAGAGCAGTTTCCGCTTTTCCAACGCTGTATCGGACTCCAAATATCGCTCCCACCCGAAATTCCATTCCTCCTCCCCTCCAGCAGCAATGGCAGAGCAGTACACCATCGACTTCAGGTTGGGTGTGATGATGCTGCCATAGAAAAAGTTTTAAATAGCTGAAATAATTGTGATTAAAATTTCAGGTGTAGTGATGGTTTTGGTTCTGTTCATAATTAATCATCAGATGAAACTCCAGGACATTACAACCTGCCAAAAGAACTCAATGAGATTACAATGCCCCTCCTCATAAGCAAAAACACACTATAGACTACAAAGGAAACGAACCTTATCAGAACTTTATACGCTTCCCATACACGGCACACATAAAATCATACCACAAGAGCACTCCCCCCCAAAAAAAAAAAAAAAAAAAATACAAAACGCTCCACACACCACAGTCAGACCATGAGACCATTCTATACAAAATGTAAACACCCCCATACATAAAATTAGACGACAAAGAACTCTCCACAGAGTACAAGAACACTCGCACACAAAGCATTCAGATCGCAAGAAAGCTCCATACGTGAAGAGACACCCTCTCCAACCTCTGCACATTCCATAATAACACTCAGAACATTTTCACAATAACACTCCACATAAAGCTACCTCACAATAACACTCCACATAAAACCATCTCAATAACATTCCACAATGCCATCGTGCAATAACACTCCACATAAAGCCATCTCCCAGTAACACTCCACCTAAAGCCACCTCACCACAAAGCCCAAGTCGCTGTGCTGTACCTGCTGTTGGTCGGGTTATCCATCCACTGGCGGAAGAGGGTGGTGGACCTGGAGACACAGTCGGGGTGGTCCAATTCGCAGGCCCACGTTATAGCCTTGACCCTCTTGAGCTGGTCCAGGTGGGGGTCGGTCATCTTGTCTTGGAAGCCCACCGAGTTGTACAGAGGGATCACCAGGTCGAGCAGGTACTTCTGAATGATGGTAGAAACAGAGCTATGTGAAATGGCATACTGTCTTGACGAAAGAATACTTGTAATTATCATGACCAATTTACGTGGAAAGAAGGATCAGCAGGTTGATGATGATGATAATGATGATGCAGTTTATTGAATAACTTTGTCTTCATGAAAGATATATATATATATATATATATATATATATATATATATATATATATATATATATATATATATATATATATATATATATATATATATATATATATATATTAAATATGACCAGTGGAGATAATTTATCCTGATAAAAGGCTGCTACCTAAGTGGGAAAAAATTTCCCTTGAAATTGTAAAAGAAAAAAAAAAGTGCGAACACAGTATGCAAAAAAACAAGTTTCTTTTATCCCAATCAGAGATATAAGCAAAGTCAGAAAGTAGGTGTGCCATTACCTCATTCCGTGATTGCTGAAGTAACATACCCCTAGGGCATCATTATCTCTCGACCCCTTGCCCTTGTCACATCATAACTTCCAGACCGCACTGCCTGAAAGCCCCGTAACCTTTAGACCATTCTTAACTCCTGGATTGCTTACCCTGAGTGCCCCATAGTTTCCGGAACGCTTGAACATGTTGTTGAGGTACTTGATGCCGGTCAATGCAGAAGATATCGGCACGTAGTTCTGCTCTTTGGCCAGGTAGCTGATCACGCTGAGAGCAGTTCTGTACGACAACTGGCCTGTAGGTGGAAACCAGGGAAGCTGTAGTGAAAAATGTGAAAACCTGAAGAGAAAACTGAAGGAGTTAGGAGGAAAGCTGTAGAGAAATCTGTGGAAAAAAGTCTAAGAGAAGAAAATGTAGAATCAACCTGGGGCCTAATCCTGCATTTTTTCCTTTTCTTGCTATTCTCACAGTTTCAGGAGAAAACAAGAAAATGCAAAAATGAAACGTAGAGTAGGAGTCCAAGCTTATTCTATGCTTTGCTCATTTGGGCTTCTTTGGCCATTCATGAAGAAGCCTAGGAGAGCAAAATGAAGAAAAAAAAAAAAAAGCCGAGCCTCTATGCTAGATTGTGTGAGTGGCAAGGAAAACATCCAAATATTACCCCAGACTACGACACACAACAGGGAGAGATTCACAGACAGATCTACGGTCGATTCCCTGACGGGACTTTAATTTGTTTTTGCAGAAAAAAAAAACACACTAAAAGAGTTACACTCCCTTTTCCTTGTCCTTAAAAAAAAAAAAAAAAAATACTTATTAGATAGAAGCAACCGTAAGTTATCAGTGATACCGGCCCAGACCCATATTGACGTTTCATTTTTCAGTTCAGGGCTCACCCATACAAACCAAGTCGAAGGACAGGGAAGAGACTGAAGTTTAGCTCCAGTGTGTATTCCTGAAAAAACCAAGGTAAACAAGAAAAAAAAAAAAGGTCATTTATGCTACATTTTTCCCCCTTTAGTGTTACAGCCTACCTGCACGAGCAAGGTTGAAGGCATCGTCAATGATCTGAGCACGATTGTTGACGGCGATGGCGTTGTGGTCCTGGTTCAGTTGCTGCACCAGGAGGTTCCAGTTGTTCTGATCGTAGTTGACGCGGTAATAGCCCGTCTCCTGGAGGTTAAAGATAACCCAAAGGTTCTTGGCAGGCAGAGAAGATACGGTCACCTGCGTGTCAGAGTCCTTCATCCACACCTCAGGCTGTGTGGCCTCAAAGTCTGGGTTATTCTGGCCCGTGTAAGTCAGAGGCACCCACCAGCGGTACTTTCGGGTGTCGTCGGACTTGCTACTCTTGGCCAGCAAGAATCTATCCTGAAAGTATAGTCGCGTGTTTGATAAGGATCGTATGCTCCTGTCATCGTTAATCATAGGTGAGTTGGCTGGTATGGACACACTACCGAAATATAAGGTCCTTGGACATCTTTTCTCTTTACCAACAAGAATCTTTCCTGATGTGGATGAGATGAATATGGACACGCTACCGAAATGTAAGGTTCTCAGATCTGTAACTCTACCTTCAGGAATCTTTCCTGAAATTATGGTGACGGGTTAGTATTAGTATTAGTACTGAATTAGTACAAGTAGAAGTAGTAGTAGTAGTAGTAGGGTAGTAGTAGTAGTAATTGCAAACCCAGCAGACTGCGGGCTTGAAGTTGCCCTTCTACAGTCCAGCATCCTCCTTCCGGGGGATATGAAAATATCTTAGGGACATTTGCATAACCAGTCAAATGGAGCCACCCGATTACACCGGTGCCACCATACAAGGTGCTCCTTTCCACTACTATTATCACGGGTTAGATGGATAAATTTAACACATAGTAAAGTTAAGTTCTTTGGTGTTGTCAAACTTGCCAGTCTTTACAACCATGAATCTCTTTTGAAATGAAAATAATTATGTGTGAAATGGTTAACACGGACACACAATTCAAACAGACGGACCTCAGGTATCATTTCTCGTGGTCAAGCAGAGCTTTTGAACTACAACTGTATGACTGGAAGTCAGGTCGCTATTGGAATACTAACTTTAACTTTGCAAAGACTTTTGCTCTTTTGTAGCGTATTTCACGTAGCTCAGTGGCAGATAATGTTACGGTTCTACCTTCTTCTCATGGCACTTCGTGATCAGCACCATATTCCAGTGCTAATCTCCTGTTACTGCCCAGTTTTCATGTCAGAGAAATGGCAGATTTACGCCCTGTTAGAATGAGCATAGTATAGTCTGTGTGAAACTCAGACTAGGACTTTCTTCCAGGCAATGATACAGATAGAGGGTCAGCACACACTAAATCTCACCAGTTCATAGATACATGAATATTAGAATGGATAAGAAAAACAAGCTATAAAGATGGAAGTAGCCTACTGACCGCAAATCAGTCTCCTCATCCCTACCTACCTGAGACGACAAGCCGACCAACAAGACAGACAGATAATTACGGTGTATGGATGAAGAATACACGAGGCAGAGTCAAAGTTTATTCCTGACTGGTTTCACTGTAAAGTTTCATTATTTCTCTGATGAAGGTTTACAACACTAGTCAGGAATAAACTTTGACTCTACCTGGTGTATTCTTCATCCACCAATCACCAACCAGTCACAATGCCGCAGAAATTAATATATATATATATATATATATATATATATATATATATATATATATATATATATATATATATATATATATATATATATATATATATATATATATATATATATGGATTAATAAACAAGGTATAAAAGGTGGATCAGACACGGGCTGATCACATAATTAGTCGCCCTGTCCCTACTAACTGAGACGATAAGCCGATCAACAACAGAGACTTAGATATAAAGGAAGGAAGGCTACTGAACGTTAAAAACATATAAAGATGGATTACACATAAGTTCAGCACATATCGATAATCGCACATGGAGTGACACTAATTTAGCACAGATACACAGACCACACAGGCCTTACCATAGTCCATCCATACCAACCTGGGACACAGTGGCTGTAGTTCCGTCGGGCGACCTGGTGACGGTGATGATGGGGTAGCCCATCTGCAGCGTCCAGGTGTCCATGATCATCTTTACCGTCACGTCCCTGGGCAGAGTTCCATCCTCGTGAGCCGCCATGGTCAGGTACTGCCATAGGTCGTCTTGTTCTGCACTGTCATAGGTCCTGCAGAGAACATTAAAGCTTCAATAATGGCTCCTCAGGCGGTGTATATAAATGACCTGAGACTTAGTTCCATAATGACCAAAGTACGTTTTGACAAAACACACAAGTACACCAGCCCTGTATGAGACAGCCCTAGGAGGTACTCAGTATGGACGGTGGGTGTTAGCGTCGAAGTTGTGACATGTGGAGGTGTGTAGGAGGACTACTGGGCCTTGGGATAGGCTCTGAAGCTTTTGCCCAGAGTCGGATACATTAAAAAAAAAAAAATCGTTTGGAGTTTGTAAAAATGAAATAGGCCTATATTGCGTTCACTGCAGCGAGAGACAATAAGCTTATATGAAGTCTCATAAGGATAAAATGAGCCTGGTTTGCTTTATAGTTATAGAATTTTGTGAATAGATGATTAAAGTGTAATTTGATCTGATTTTGTTATCGAGCAGCGTAAATAATTACATGTACGTTTATAAAGTAGGTCATATAAAAAGAAGAAGCAACCCGTATAATAATAACATAGAGATTAACAATGAAAATATAAACAGGTAATAAAATATAACATTAGTAACTAAATTGTTATGGATATTTCCCATTTAGAACCAACTAAGTCTTTATTTTATCCTGAACACTATGAACTATTTTATTCAACCAAAGGGAAATCCCAGAGTCTGAATGGAATACAGGGAAATTGATAAATATGAGGATCAGTAAGATACTGTATATATAACAAATCCTGGAGAGAATCGACAAAACTTACTTCTTCCTGAGGTAGTTGGTGAGGCCCTTCCTGAACGTGGCCTCGGTAAGGAAGTGGGCCATCATCCGGATCACTGATGCACCTGACGAGTTGGAGACGGAGGTTGGGTTTTTCAAATTAGGTTAGGTTCGAGCAGTACAAATACTTGGTTTTATTTTGTGGCAAAACATGTGCCAATAGGACAATGCATTTAAGAAAGCTCATTTTGGGGGTGGGGTGGAGAAAGAGGAAGGTTTTATTGCTTTTGATATATGTTTAAACAATATGATGCAAAAGTTCTACAGGGATGCACTGATCAGGTCCATTTTCATCAATCCACTGCGTTATAGTACCCACGTTATGGATGGGGATGGGGCCTCTTTTTCCCCAACTTACCATATCATGTATTACAGTAATATGTATGAACTGTAATACTTGTTGGTGAACTCTGAGTAATATTCCTCATTCGTATTTTACTGATTCTGTTGCACACAACAATGGAGAAATTAAACTTTGTCTTTTGATTACCCGTCATGTTTGTACACTCTTGGTGCACTGCGACTTATAAACGGTTTGGGGAACCTATCTAACGCTCCCCTGAAGGCAGCAGCTTACCTGCGGACGGCGAATCTGCTCTGCCGGACGGATATGGGGTTTAGCAACAGCAACAGTCTTGATTAACGTCTTTAAAATTCTTTAAATAGCAGAGCGTGTCCTAGCAACCTCATATTTTCTTTGACGTTCTTCTGTATCAAGAAAACGGTCGCCACTCCCCCTCCCCCCCAGAAAATATTCTAATATTGATGTGTAAAAATTACATTCTCGGTTGCATTTAGTAATAATAGTGCAAAGACTAAGCAAAAGAGGCTGCACCGTGAGCTTATGTGGGTAGTCTCTGGACTCATATTATCCCATAGCTTCAACTTCTATGTACTAGCCCCTCCTATACGCGCAGTAATATGGGACTATTTTTAGCTTCAATAAACAACTTTTTCATAATTGTTAGCTTTCTATCCTCCAACACAGCACAACAGAAAGTAAAAGCCTTCAGCATGTGAATATATTATCACTCTCTTTAGAACCACATCGCCAAGACAATAGGCTGTTACTCAATCTCAGGATGCTGCTAATTGTAGGTTTCTGCTGACGGTGAGGAGAGGGGAAAATATGAAGGTGAAATCTGAGTAACTGCCTTCTTCCTGTGCAACGTATACAGTAGGATTACCATACAGAAGCGGATCCAGCAATGAGTGAATGTGGAGACCCAATATTCTTTGATGTGGCACTGGTGGTGAGACTGGATGTAATAAGTAACGCTGAAAACGTCACATGTAACGATATACTTGAAAGAGTTTCATTGTCCTGCACGGCCCTAAACTTCTAAATATCCTTCAGAAGGTCAAAGTCATACGAGAAGGAAAGGGAAACATGCATCTCTCCCTCTCTCTCTCTCTCTCTCTCTCTCTCTCTCTCTCTCTCTCTCAATGCAAGTGATCTGGACTCTGCGGACACATGCTTCCCATTCTTCCTCCCTTCAGTCAGCCTCTTCACCAATATCCCATACATAATCATTGCGGGATGCTGTGTGTGTGTGTGTGTGTGTGTGTGTGTGTGTGTGTGTGTGTGTGTGTGTGTGTGTGTGTGTGTGTGTGTGTGTATTTATTTTGCGGCAGAAGAAAACGAGATGGAGGGGCAAGCTTAGGGAGTAGCCAAGGGAGGGGGGAGTGGGGGTGGTGTGATGTGGGTGGAGGGGAATGGGTCCTTCCTGTGTGAGGACATGACCCTATAGAAATCATTTTGCCAAGGTCACCCCTCACAGGATGCAGCATATGGCGACAGACAGTTAAAAATACATACATACATAGACTAACTGACAGAGAGATGGATAGATAGAGAGAGAGAGATAGACAGATAGATAGACAGACAGACGGACGGACAGACAGATAGATAGATAGATAGACAGATAGATAGACAGATAGCCAGACAGACAGACACACATAGAAACATAGATAAATAAATGGAGGGATAGATAAACAGATTGACAGACAGACAGATAGGTAGATTAACAGATTCAGAGAGATATACAGATACACTAAGCAGCACAGGAAGAAGGGGACGTGGGCGTGTCAAGGTTGGGTGGGAAAAAAGTGTTGGCAGATAGGGTGGCGTCATTTTATTAAGGGATACCATCAGCGTTGTCGAAGGCTGCAGATTATGATGTCTATTGATGGTGATGGTGAGGAATGATGGGCCTCAGGGAATAGATTGATTAGTCTATACACAACGTCACACACACACACACACACACACAACTGAAACCAAACATAATGAAAAAAAGGAAAGAAATTAGTCTCTGTCTCTCAGTCTCTGTCTCTCTCTCTCAGCACCTACCCTTAGAATAGGAGATCCTGTCGAATATCTCATTGATCTCGTCGGGATGGTTGACAGTGATGCTGATGGGATGGGAAGACTCCAGACAGTCGAGGGAAAACACGTACTGGAGGTCAGTGGTGATGAAGGCTTGCATCATATTCCATGTGGGTTCAGCCTGGAGAGAGAGAGAGCAGTTAGTAAGAGATGGTAGAGTGATAGGTGCAAAGAGCGACAGACTGAGAAAAAGATGGATTGATGGCTAGATGAATAGACAGATAAATAGATGTATAAACAGACAGATAGACAAAGATATAGGTAGATGCATAGACAGAATGACAGGCAGATAGACAGACATACTACTAAATACAGACAGCCAGACAAACAGAGTGTGACAGGAATAGGGAAGAGAGAGAGAGAGAGAGAGAGAGAGAGAGAGAGAGAGAGAGAGAGAGAGAGAGAGAGAGAGAGAGAGAGAGAGAGAGAGAGCAAATACAACTTACATGATGGGCACCCAGGTACTCCATATACGAAGCAAACCCTTCATTGAGCCACAGGTCCGTCCACCAACTCGGCGTCACCAGATTGCCGAACCACTGATGGGCTAACTCGTGGGCAATTACCACGGTGACGCGTTCCTTGTTGCGCGCTGCTGACACCTTGGGATCGTAAAGCATGGCCGTCTCTCTGTTGGGGCGGTCAGAGAAGGGCAGAAGTAGTGGTAAAGATCAGAGAAGTACAGTGTTGGTGGTGAAGATCAGAGAAGTACAGTGTTATTGGTAAAGATCAAAGAAGTACAGCGTTAGTGGTGAAGATCAGGTAAGTACAGTGTTAGTGGTGAAGATCAGAGTACTAGTAGCGAACATCTGTTAGGGGTCAAAGAAATTCTATATCCTTTTCACCTCAACCTGTCCCAGATTTTTCGTCTATTGCAGCTTATTTCACGTACCTCAGTGGCAAAAAAAAAAAAAAATGCTATGGCTCTACATCCTTTCTGTTGAATTTGTCTGTAAGTAGCATCATCTTCTTGTGTTAATCAACTGTTACAACCCAGCATTGGAGATAGAAGGATGACAGTTTTAGGCCAAGTTAGAGTAATAAAACTATAGTGTTAAAGAAACATGATGCTACAGGAAACTTAGTAGCATATTAAAGGCAACTGTTCCTTGCCCTAGTAGCAGAGAATTTGGAACTTTGTACCATAGGACGGGGGGGTTAGAGGGATGCTGGTGGTAAAGAGGTGCTTGTGACAAAATGTACCAGATTGACATTAGCGGCACAGAAAAATAAATAGAAGTTTCTGTGCAAAGTGTGGAAAGGTTCAACGCCTATCTTTGTAAGCGTCAAAATAAATAAAGAATAAGTGGTAGCGAAGGAACGTGGTAGAGAAAGGTTAGTGGTCCATACGCTTTCTCTCTGTGGGGGGGTGAATGAAGTGGTAAGCAATGGTTGTAGAAAATCTAGAAGAGGGCATCTGGTGGTAGAGATGTGTACTGCTGATCAGGGAAACGCCAGCTCGACTTCTGGCTGGGTTAGGGAACATTTAGGAGATTTGAATGGTCTAAAAAGTTTACACTGGTCCTCCACAACTTGTCATGCACATACGAAAATAATCTCACTTGTACCTAAAAAGCTGTAAGCACACGCACACACACACACACACACACACACACACACACACACACACACACACACACACACACACACACACACACACACACACCTGTAGGTAATAAGGCCCCAGTTCTCCATAGCGCCGGCAGCGAAGTCGGTGAGAGCGATCATGTCTTGCTTGGGGAGGGGGTAAGGGATGCTGAAGTAGTCCTCGAAGAAGGTGAGGATGGAGGAGCCAACCTTGAGGGCGTAGGCTGTGTGGTCTATGGAGGCTTCTCTGGCCCACACTGCCCAAGAGAAAAATTAACAGTTAGCATTTTTCTTTATTTATTTATTAATATATTTTTTCATTTCGCTGCCTCCACACAAAATCATCCAGCTAAGGACTGATTGATTAATTGGTATATTGACTGAATGACCGGAACATAAAGATGAATGGAACATAAGAACAGAGGTCATTGCGGCCAATCAACATGGGATTTTAGGAGACATTTTTCTATCTGCAGGGGTTTAATACGTCGTCAACTAGCTGCTTTTGCTGTCAGGGAGCTCTCCTTAGCTGAATAAAACTGTCAAGTAATAGCATGATCATAGTAAACAGGGCTACATTACTACTAGATCTCCCCTAAACTTAAGACCTTGGTAATGTTTTGTGTACTTAATCGTTCATTCTCTTTTTTATGGATGTATGTCATTTGTCAGGGGATGTAAGAGCAGATTTTTTTTATTTTATTTATTTTTTTTAATGGAAATACGATTCAATTCTAGTGGGCTCGCTGAGGTTGAATTCTTTTGCTTTGCTGTTATTCATGCCTGCATATATATATTATGTTTCACTGAGCTGTCTGATACGATTTGTTTTTATGTATCGATAGATGGATGGATGTCTTATTTCCCTACGCACTGAGAGGAGATCCGATTTTTTCATTTTATTCCCCTTATTGTCTACTGCATGTGGTGTGCAGTCAAATACTGTCCAAGGGCCCATTGGCCTCTCCTGCCTCAACGACTTGATTCAAAACAACTAATGTGACACAGTGGATTCAGCTGCTTTTCATCATCCATCCGTGGGTGACAACATGCACCTCTATCCACTACATCTCATTTAAACATCAATGGCAAAAACGATGAGAGAACCAGAAGAGGCAAACGAACTATTATTGTACCTGAATGTACAGGGGTAAGGATGATTACTTATTTATTTATTTATTGATCTCACATAGTCTGGAACGATATGTGGAGATAGAAGGTATGAGAGTGTGCTAAGGAGGGGCGAAGGTCTCTCGTGGAAGAGGGGATTGTAATTGTTTATTATGGAGACACAGAAACACCTGGAGGTCCTTTTGCCAAGTCACCCCTCACAAGATGCGGCGTCTAGCAACAGACAGACAGACACACACACACACACATACATACATACAGACAGACAGACAGATAAACAGATATACGATTACAGAAAGAAAGATACAGATATACAGACGACTGACAAAGATAAATATATAGTCAGATACAGACACAAAGATGGAACTAAGACAGACAGTAGACATAAAAAAATACACAAACAGACACAGAAAGATACAGAGAGACAAAGAGTGAACTGAGATAGACATACAGACAATAATTCAGGGGATACAATGCTGACCAAACAACCTCCATACACTAACCCAGCATCATAACACTGGCCCCCACAAACCTTGCCCAGCCTCCCACAACACAAAATAATACCTCCATTAAAAGGTCCAGTACAATGGATTTTACTCCCATCAGCGGCGTGTCGTTAGAGGGCTTGACGTGGAATAGTCCCTCAGAAAAAATAAACCCTAGTAATAAATCCATCCATGGAACGCAACAATATAACCATCAACAGACCGCAAAAATAACATGAATTTGGGGAGGGAAAAAAATATTTTTCTCGTTTTTTTTTTTAATAGGAACCCTTTGTATTTATCATCGTCGCCATCATCATCATCATCAATAGCATCTTAATCCTGACCATCTTTTCCTCTAATACATGATACCTCCGGACGATTTTATTCACCTTAGGAGAGACACAGTAGACTCACCCACAGCACTGTAAACCCGTACCATTCACTGACACTAGAAAATTCGAAGAAATTCAATTTATGATTTCCATTTTTTTTTTCATTTATCTTTATTGTTCTGTATTAACTCTTTTACTACGATGACGCTACCTCCTGGCGATACTGCCCAGTTATGACACGAGACGGGAAGCCTCTAATAATAATAATAATAATAATAATAATAATAATAATAATGATAATAATAAAACTCACCTCTGAAACCCACTCCGTTTTCGGTCTCAGTCTCATTGCTTAAGAAATCGGACACAGCGAAGGCCACCAAATATGTAGACATGGGCACGCTCGTGTTGAAGTGATCCCAGACCCAACCCGGCTGACCCTCTCTGAAAAAAAAAAAGAAAAAAAAAAGGAAAGAAATGAACGAAAAGGAAGAAACAGTATGAAAAATCGATACTGTATTCATCTAACCTCCTCACTTCGATTGACTTATTGCTACCATCACCAGAAGATTTTATTCAGCTTCGGAGAGAGTTCTCGATACAGAGGCGCTAAATAACAACCTTCATTAATTCCTTTCGCTACTAGAGGTCTGTCCAATACTAAATGAATGCGTCTCGTGGCAGCAAGAATAAAAATAAAAAATAAAAAGGGGATCAGGTCACGTCCGATGAGGTGACTTTATATTATACTAATCCTCTATTCAGCTTAGAAGACCTCTCGAAATACAGAACTTAAGGACATAAATTTATCTTTGTCCTTGGTTTATTACATTGCTTAGTTTTTCATTTTCTTTTTTCTTTTTTTTTTTTTTTGTTATTGACAGACAATTTTATAAATCTTAGGAACGATCACTCGTGATGTAGGGTTTAAGATAATCCCCCAATAATAAATTCAATAGTTCTCACGTGACACTGTTTCATTTCTAAGAATGTTTGATAAAGAACAAATAGAAACACTAGGAAATATTAAAATGTACCGAGGTAAAAAGTACACTTATGAGAAGAAAACTATATAAATGGCTGACTCACATAGACTCCATGTGTTTCGTGGTCATTTTTAATATTCAAGACACTGAAGTTTCTCTGTCCAGGAAATTTCAAACGTGGCCAAATATATTCATGACTGCAGGTATATATAAAGAAAAAGATATAGAAAAAAAAAATCATAAAAAATTACGGAAGTGTAATAGAAAAATTCATATATCTAGGAGAATCCCAAGTCAGTGGCAGATCGGTATGTTAATCAGCAGTGTCAGTGCTCTACGTGTCTGATACACGACCAAAGAAAATAACTAACAAGAAATACAAAGAAAAGGCAGGAAGAAATTCAAGAAAAGTGGAAATTTATGCATAAGAAAGAGGGCAACTCATATGGGCAGGGTATGTATCTTGCGGATGTGTGAAATATAAAGATGAATTTTGTCTGGCGAAGCAAATAAAACACTGGTACAAGTATTATGACAGAGCGAAATGTATGGGAAAGAGAACAAAAAATAATAGAGTATAAAACTATATGTAAAGAAAAGGCGCAGATCCTATAATTTTATCGATTGGGTTCAGCGCTGCGAACGTCTAATCCAGATCAAATAGAATTAATATAAGCAATAGGAAATACATAGGGCATAAAGGAAAACTATAGAGAAAAGAGGGAAATTATAGAAAAAAGATGGAAAACTATTTTGAATGAAGAGTTACATGTATAAAAGAAAGCATACAGAACAGTAGATATGGAAAAGAAATTTATTGAATCTTTTCAGAAGAGTAGGCTAAATGTGGAAAAGAAGTTTACTTAACATTGCGGAAATTCATGAAGAAAAGAAGGCAACTTACATAGGCATGGTGTGTATCTTGGGCATGTTTGATATAGATGACATGGACGATTCTCTGCCCAGGAATATCTCAAACTTGGCCTTCAGCGCTGGCTCATCGAAGCAGGGGAAGGCTCGTCGGGCGTCTGTAGGCTGGAACTGCGTTGTCGCCATCCACCTGGAGTAATACTCGTTAAGAATCAGAATTCACTGCATTGGCCTAAAACTCGTATCTAATACAAACTATTTCACTTCATCAGAATTCACTACCATACACCAGCATGAACAACATTAGAATCTATTACATCAGAATATATCACATACTAATCTCTTATATGAGAATCTACCGCAATTCATTTAAATCTACTGCATCAAGATCAACATGATCAGAATCTACTGCAAGACTATCTACGATGTACTTGTTTGTTTCTTTCGTTCGTTTAAGTCTCCACATGTTCGTATGCATCGGCCTTGTTCATTTATTGATGGCTTTCCACGCTGGTGTATATCTAGCAGCCACTCTGGTCCCTTATCCCTGAGGTCACGCTCCACTATCAGGCATTAAAATCTACTACAGCATCTAATACCTCAAGATCTATGACATAAATCTGTAAGACTGAAGACTGCCAGCATTCCTAAATGAATGCAGAAAAATGATCTCCACACAGCTCAGTGCACTGATGGACTTCACAAACAAACATCCATATTAGATCCGCCGCAGGACTGGACCTCATTCTTGGGGGGAGAGTGACAGCCATAATTAACTCTTCTCCGAGCTGGTGAAGTAAGAATGGAGAAGGGGTGTTTGCAAAAAAAAAGAAAAAAAAAAAGAAAGTGATGTATGCGAAAGGCGAAGTGTTGTAATGGCTATGTCTAGGTGCGCTAGAGTCTGTATATGCCTACGGTAGACTGACAGCCTGAAATCATATACAAGCAAACAAAAAGGGCAAATTACCGACATCCACTTCAAATGTCCGCCACGGAGTGAGTTTGAATCCTGGACTCTGGTCGCATGCATTGCAAGACGAGTACACTACCAATCAAACCACTTCATCTCCGTAAATCAAAATCCCTTCATAACTTTTTGAGTAATCCTGCTAACAGAAAGAGAGTAAAACCAAAGCGGAGTAAAGCATAACCTCCCTGGCGGAGGTAACTATGGGATCAGAACTAACCTGTCATTGCCCTGGACATCCTTGTAGCTGGACCTATAAAACCCGTGCAGCTGGTCGTTCAGGTAGCCCACAAAATCCATGGACAGCACGTATCTCTTCCCCCTCAGTAGCGGTTTCTTCAGGTGTGCGATGTAGAACTCTCTTTCCTTGTCGTGGACGTGACGGGAGATTCCTATTTCCCCGTTGTCGTCCGTCTGAATCAGCTGTGGGAGGTATCCGGGGATCAAACCTGGGCTCATTCTCACTGAACTGGGAAATTTCGAGATGTCTCCTTTTTGGCGATTGATTTTGCCTTTTTAAACCTAACGTGTTTAGTCCAGTGATGCCTCTCATATATATATATATATATATATATATATATATATATATATATATATATATATATATATATATATATATATATATATATATATTCAGACTAACTCCAAACAATACTTTTAAGCTCTGACATCACAATTCAAACAGATGAGGTTACTTATGAATTTACGTCATTATGGTGAGGGTCTTCTAAGCTGCATGAAATCATCTGGACAATATTCTCGCTGTCTTGAGAGATTTGGCGATACCTGTTCCTTGGTAATATATTTTGCCTGTACACCTAGAATCTCCTTGTATGTTTGTCATGCAATGGTTGTCGACAGTAATATGAAGCATGCATTAACATCAAATGTCTGATTTACTGGTACACATCCACACTAACATTCCCCCCCTCCCACACACACACACACCTCCAACCACCTCCCCCACACATACCTTCACCGTCTCATTCTTAGTGATGATGTCGTTGATGTGCACCGTGACGTTACGTGTCGGCTCTAGCACTTCCATCTCCATCTCAACGTGGCCGTGGATAGAGAAGTTGCCGTTGATGAATGGCTGTAGCTTGACCACGTAGCGCAGGGGCTTGAGGGACCTCGGGAGTCGCACGTCCATCGCCTTCTCAGGAGTTGGAGCATCTGTTCGGGGCACCAGTGGGGGCGTATGGGTAGGAGAAGCCTGGGAAGGAAGTAATGTCACTGAAATTAGCTCCTTCACTCCTCTGATTTTTTTTTTTTTTTTTTTGCTATAATTTGAATTTGTTCAGTTTTGGAGAGACTTTTTGAAATGAACAGATTAGATACAACCTTCATTAACCCCTTCACTTCAAAATATTAATCCTATGCTGAATTAAATCGCCTGGCTAGCAAGAATGAAATATAAAATACATCGTCTGATTGAAGCGATTAAAACTACTTATTTTACTTGAGTTACTTATCACTCCTACCACAACACACACTTATGTATAGTACATACTCATACTGTACTTCACACACTTACGTACCTGATGCATTTAACAAAACACCAGTTGTCCTCAAACGTACTTCTACATATAATCTCTGAACTGCTGTCCAGGGGCTAAGACAGTATTAACCTATATAATCAAAAGTAAGAATTACTCTGGGTATGTGATATTTAACAGTGAATTCATTAACAATGATTAAGGCTATTACTCAGTGAAGTAATTGCTGTACATAACTAAATCGTGTCGTTTAAACAATCACCCACGCCTTTGTATGCACGCAGTCCTTCCTCTCAACCCTGTCATGTAACCATTTCTTATAGTATAATTAACCATTGTATTATTTTCACTAGCATGAATATACATCACAGAAATTACCAAAATCCAGTTATACTCACAGGTGGCGCACTTCCAATCACATAGGCCTCCTCCGGCTTGCCTCCCTCCCTGATCCTGGGGGCGTAGTAGTACACCAGCAGCCCAGTAGCCACCAGGGCACTCAGGAACAACAGAAGGATAAGGACGATGGCCACTCGGTTCAGGTAGCACCCATTTTTCTTGCCGAAGGAGACTGAGGCGGCTGATTCGTTCATGTCCATGGTTAGAACTTGGCGACTGTGCGAGCTTCCAGTCATGGTTGTCTACGTGGCCTGGCTGGAAGAGATGTATCAATGGTATCAATGGTTGGTTAGATATACAGAGTACTCAGATGAACGGAGGGACGAATAGTGTTAATGGTTAGGACGACAATTTTGAGTTCTTCCCCGCAGGAGATCTGTGGGAGTTGCCTGGATGAATTGAATAAATAAATAAATTAACAAATAATCGTATGAGAGAGAGAGAGAGAGAGAGAGAGAGAGAGAGAGAGAGAGAGAGAGAGAGAGAGAGAGAGAGATAGAGAGAGAGAGAGCAACGTCAACATCATGTGGATGACTTATCAGTATTAATAACACATCAGACATTCTCCTCGATGAGGCCCGGCTGGTTATGCAACTTTTGTAACACCGGAGGACTGACAATAAATGCACTAGAAACACTGTGGGAAGGGCAGCCAAGTCAGAGGGAAGACTGGGACAAGGGAAGAATCTGAGAGAAAGTGAGTTTGAAAGGAAATGACAAGTATCGAGGCTGATCCCAACATATGTGGGTAGTATTTTATAAGCAGGTGACAACAACAAACACACACAAACATGGCTGACAAGGAAAGCACCTATATACCGCCAGACAAGAGTGGTGGCGACATTAACTATTATATATATATATATATATATATATATATATATATATATATATAATAACTAGCTACACTCATGTATAGATACGGGTAGATAGATAAATATATACATAAAAAGAGAGAGAGAGAGAGAGAGAGAGAGAGAGAGAGAGAGAGAGAGAGAGAGAGAGAGAGAGAGAGAGAGAGAGAGAGAGAGAGAGAGAGAAACGTCGTCGTCAGGCTCAACAGGTTAAAGCTGAAATTGACTTGCGGTACACCAAATTAAGAAAAACAGAAAAGACAAAGAGCAAAAATACCCAGCGTTAGAAAGCCAAGGCTTCAGGAATTTCAACACCTGCGCTCTGCTGGCCTTGACTTTGACAGGTAAGACTACTGAGGTGTTCCACTCCCTTGCTTGTGCCTTCCGGTCACATGCAGCCAAGTCACGTCACGCTCTTCCTTCCAGCATGAAGTCTTATCCACGCTGGCCTCGGGATTGCGTCAAAGCTCTTCCTCGGCGATTTATTCTGAATAGTCCACCTCCGTTTCCTCTCGTATGTTACTGATGCAAGCTCTACTGATATTAAACAAATAAAAATATCCTACAGGCTAGTATTATGGTCTAAAATGTGAAGTAAATCGCCAAGGAAGAGGTCATACGAAGACTCTTATGCGTCTAAACAAGTAGTTATTGCAACAGGGCATAAAATACAGTAGAAAAAAAAAAATCTCTGCCGTGTTTAAGAACAAGAGTACATAACAGAGCAAAAGTAAGTATGCTTCTGTTATCTTCCCTACGAGGAGCATGAGCAAAAAAAAATCGCCTGGTGCTTGTGAAAAAAATAAAATGGTAGTCATATCAAGAGGTCTTCCTTAAGTCTAATAAAACCGTCTGACCTAACAAAAATGCATTATAGCAGTCACTGCATTGAAGGAATTGGCCTATTGACTACCATACTTTTCTTTACTCTAACTTGGCCCAGATTTTCGTCCTTGTACAGCTTATTTCACGAAACTCAATGTCATGATAAGACAATAGTACTGCTCTACATCTTTCCATACCAGTCCTTCGTTAGCAACACCATTTTCAAGCGTAGATTTATTAACATTCACCATGTAAGATGAAGAGATGGTAATTTTAGACCAAGTTAAGAGTAGAGAGAAGAGAGGAGAGAAGAGGAGAGAGAAGAGAAGAGAAGAAAATGAGAAAAGAGAAAAGAAAAGAAGAGAAAAAAGAAGGGACGAGATGAGAAATGGGGCAAGAACAGCAAAGTAGAAGGAGGAGGAGGAGGAACAGAGAAAAAAGGAAGAAAAAAAAGAAAATATATGAGAAGGAAGATACAAGATTTTAAACCGTATATTTACACATCTTACCAATAAAAATTTCCCTTACCCTCGGCACCAAGAACGAAAGACACAAGTAAAGAGGGAGAAGAAGAAGAAAGAAAAGGTAGAGATGAGAAAAAAAAAAAAAGAAATCGGAAAAGAAGAGAGGAAATCAGAGACCACACCGATGGGTAAATACTGTGAAGAAAGGATGAGTAAATAAGATGCTGTGAATGAGTGTGCTGAGTGAGTGACTGTACGGAAATGAGTGCGTACGTGTGGTAATGAGTGGTTTTCTGAATGTGTGTGTGTGTGTGTGTGTGTGTGTGTGTGTGTGTAGCTGCTCTGTATATGAGCTTAAGTTTATGAATATTATATAAATAGTAAATGATGTTTTTCTGAATGAATGGTGTTTGTCTTTGAGTTTGTGTGTGTGTGTGTGTGTGTGTGTACGCGAACGCAAATAACTGACCAAGGGAATGAGTGAGTTGAGTGAGAGAGTGAGCAAATAAGGGTGTGAGAAAGTGACGGATGCTTGGACTCCTTCCTTCCGTGAGGTATCTCCTGCAGTGAATTAATCATGTAGAGACAGCAAGCCTAAAATTAAAAGGCGTCAGGAGGTCGAAAGAATATTTAAGGGGCATCATCGCACTGAATCAAAAAAGAGTAACTGCTTCAAAACAAAATAAATAAATAAATAAATAAATAGATAGATAAATAAAAATAAAAAGAACCAAGTATAAGTAATGGTTGCGAAAGGGTTAAAGTGCATGTTTGTGAAAGGCATCTAATTCGGCTCACCCCTTAGGTATGATGACAATTTCCATTTTCTTGTTGCCACAGTCAGCCGATTTTATTCAGCTTACGATCCCTCGAGGTGAAGGTGTTAATTGGCTCACCCATGCAACCAGGTGACCTCCACAGGTGCTCTTCACACCGACTTAAGTCACTGATTACACTCTGGCCACAATGCACGAGCTTTGTACTTCTTTCTGGCTTATGTAAGACGATATTATTAAGCTCACTGTACCCTCCTTTGCGAAAAAAAATGTTTAAAATAATATCATCTACATTATAATGATCTTATTTCTATTTGTTGGTTTGTTTGTTTGCTGCCGTAACAGCAATTTTTGTTACAGCTAGGTACCGTGAAAATGCTCTAACTTAAAGAATTAAACAATTTCCAGTCCAATCGGGCCACCGGTTCCCGAGTTATGACTCATTTCTGGCCTTTTGAGTATAATATAGAGGCCAGAACACACAAAAATTGTGATGTTATACTAGCCAATGCCAGACGATTTCTTTAAGCTTACAGAAACAACCTTGACGAGAGATGTTAAAACTTATTTAATGTTTTGGCCAAGAAATAACTAGATTTTATTCTGACTAATTGACTAACGGATTTATTTTCCTCACCTCAGAGAAATCCAAGTCAATCAAAGGGTTGATGCACTAAGTCATGCCCCAGGAGTGGTGAAAGTTATGCCAAAAAAAATAAGAAAGAAAAAAAAAACGACGTTATGGCTCGTCTCTCGTTTTCTATTGGGACTGCAGTGACTTTTCTGTTTCGTTCGTTTTTCTTTGAGTATTTTTCCTACTTAGTCTCCTTATCTATTTATCGTTCTATTTTCTTTTACACTCGTACTCATTACTTCTTCATTACTCGTTTGTCTTCTTTGTTCTTAGCCTTGTAATTCTTCTGTACTGATTACATTTTTCTCAGTGCTTTCGTTCTTTCTCCAGTATTATGTTATTGTTTAGTGTACTCATTCAGTTCATCTTTTTATTTTGTGGCTGGGATGTGAATACCTGTCGACTGCACGAAGGTTATAAAGACAGGCAGTTTTTGCTAGGTTTCAATTTTCCCTTAGATTGCAACTCAGTGTTTTATGTTTAGTTTCTTAATTCTTCAGTGCAAACTTGTGCATAGTCTCTACTCTTTGGTTATATTTTCTATTTTTTATATCATGTAATGGCCGGCTTCACACACACACACACACACACACACACACACACACATTTCTTTCAATCTACCTCTCTGTGTATCTGCCTCTCTATCTATGTCTATCCACTTATGTATCTAAAATTGTCTGTCGGTCTGTCTGTCTGTCCGTTATTTTATCATCCAAACTGCCTCACCTTTTAGTTACTTCTCCATGCAACTTAAAACAGAGAACTCAAATGATAAGTTCACTCTCACGACGGGTACCCACAAAAACAGGTTCACCGGTAAAAGGTCATATGCTTGGCTCTTTTTCTTCTCTCTCTGTCTCTGTCTCTGTCTCTCTCTCTCTCTCTCTCTCTCTCTCTCCATTCCTCCTTCATCCATTTATTCTCCTGCATTTTATATAGAAGAAACTGCTAAACCACCCTCCCAGGAACAAAACTTTTCCTGTTGTTTTACTACTGCTTCACGTTTAGGGAATATCCATGAGTCTCCTCTCTGACATATCACATCAGAGAGAATCACTTACAGGCAAAGAACCATCCAAGCCTCTCTCAGCTCGGGTAGATCAGCCTGGAGAGGAACGTGAGAAATACTAGAGGTGAAATTCATCGTGAAACCGTAGCTAGCAGAGGGAAGTGAAAAGTAGGTGAATTAACAGCCTTAGGAGTGGAGAAATAGGAACTAGCAGAGGGAAGTGAGGAGTAGAAGAGGTGAATTAGTAGCCTTAGAAGTGGTGAAATAGGAGCTAGTAGAGGAAAGTGAAAAGCAAAAGAGGCAAACTTGGAAACCGGCTAGAGGTGAAGCGGCTGCAGCATAGAAAGTGACCTCCATCTCTCTCTCTCTACATCTATCTCTATCTCTCTCAAAAGAAAGTGGCCGGGGTATGTATTGTCGGACCTGCACCATTGTTCACGTCACACACCAGTATCTCTCTCTCTCTCTCTCTGCATCAGAATCTTTTACCATCCTGTCTCTCCTCAGTATCTTCTCGTCTCTAATCTCTCCCTTATCTCATTAATACTGTGTCTCATCATCTCTACTTTCGTTTCAGCCTGGCCTAAAAATGACATCTCTCCAATTTGACTGTTGAATGGTACCTATAGATTAACGTTGGCATATGAGGCTAGTCACGAGGAAGTGCTAGGGAAAGGGTGTAGAACTGTCGGATTGTTTTACTCTGCTACTGGACAACGTGAAATAAGCTGTTAAAGGAATATCTGTGCCAGGTTAAGGTGAAAAGAGTACAGGTTATCCAGTTTCATTAATATTATTCTTTCATTCTCGGCATCAAACATTTACTATTACGGTTGATAGTGTTGGTGCCTATAGTCTCTTTCTCTTCTTTTTCTTTTCTTTTTTTCTTTATGTCACGCAATCTTCATTTCCCTCACCAGCTTATCTCTCCTCATCACTCATAACCTTTTTCTTCCTCATCAGCATCTCTTCTCTCATCTCAGCGTCGTCTCTTTATCCTTCAGTCATGTATCTGTCTACCATCGCCTGTGTTGGTGAGGGACGCCTTCATGTGGTGGCACCGATAAAACTGGGCGGTGGAGATGCCCGGTTATACGGAAGTCCCTCAACTCCCTTCAGATCCCCACACAAGGAGGATAGTGGACTGCAAGAGAGGGCAGCTTCAACCTGCTGTCCACTGGGTTCACATACAGATGAGCTGTTATTTTATATCATTTCCAAAATATTCATCTCAGAAGCACCTCATGTCGTCATTCATGAGCATATTCATTACCAGTATCAGCTCTGGAACTGTCTCCCTCTATCTGTATTTCCTGCTGCCTATGATCTCCAGTCTTTCAAACGCAGTGTGTCCAGGCATCTCCAAATGATCGGATCTTGAATTTGGCTCTCTATTGTATTTTGTTTTTCTCTTGGAGGGAACTGTTACTGCGGGCTCATGGCCTTTGGTTCCTTCTTCCTCGCATAAAAAAAAAAAAAAGTATGCGTTTCTCACCCTTATTCATCTTTTTTCACTCTCTATCTATCTATTTATCTATCTATCTAGAGAGCTGGAGAAGGAGGAGGAGGAGGAGAGCTGAATGAAAAGTAAAGAGAGAAAACATCAATGACTGACAAGGAATGTGCAAACAGTGACTGGATGGATGGTGGCTAAATACAGGTATGCAAATATCAAAACATCAAGACGAGTATGACGAGCGCAACACTGAATATACATCAAACATTAACACTTATCTGACAAGGATGCGTCTCCCCAAAATGTTGTCAGGCCTGCAGTACCTACAATGGAAGCATGAGTCTTTTATATGCATACAGCAAAATGGCAGGGGACAGGGCGATATGGAGGCGATTTGTTTGTGGCCACCTCTTACGGAATTAAGGCGTGTGGCTATAAACAGAGATGGGGAGACGATTCCCAGGTAAGAAGCTGACGAGGTACGGCATCAGTGGACCTTGGAGAGTTTATATAATTTTAAAAATACTTTATTCCTTCTGTTCTATCACCCCAGTCTGCTATGGCGTACCTCTTGCATTAATGGCATTTATGAGAAACTACACGATCGCAATTTATAAAGTCTCTTAAGAGTGAGGTGTGTAGAATTTTACTTATTTTAGTATGTCTGTTACAAAGATATAAATTTGCGAACTTTCCTAAGGCTGAGTTGTGTACAAGATTGCTTCTCTGTGTTTCTACTTCCAGGGACTATAATTATTAAAAAAAAAAAAAAAAAATCCCCCAAGCTTGAATTTTGTATATGATTGTCAGTTTATATATCTATTTCTTGGGACCGTATTTCTTGCCCTTATAATACTGTTTACCACCACAGAGCATCCCCCCTCAAGTGCTGCTGAATATACCTCCTCTATCGTGCTCCTACGATAGATTCAGCCACCATACGCCATCCTTCCTCATACACTACCCAACCCCACCCTTCCACCATGACATCCCAACAATTCATCATGACAAATCACCTTCCTTTATGTTCAGTACTGTCTAACTCTGCCCCCCCCCCACCACCTCTCTCTCTCTCTCTCTCTCTCCCTCTCTCTCTCTCTCTTCTATACTATATTTTGCTTTTACACTTCATCCTTCCCCATATACCTGTATATAAAATGCCAGTCCCTGCCTTTCTACCTTCCCTCTGTGAAAAGCTGCGTTCTCTTTTCGTTCCTCATTTTGTTTACTGTTACAAGTTTACTATACTATATTGTTTAACATCGGGAGCTTGTATAACATTCTACCACTTTCACCAGAGAGAGAGAGAGAGAGAGAGAGAGAGAGAGAGTGAGAGAAAGAGAGTCAGTGCCAGAGAAACGCTGAATCTGATATAATTTGTCACAACGTTGGTTCATGGCAGTCCATTACAGAATAATAGGTCACAATTTAGAATTATTGCCGTAATTTGCCAGTACCTGATACGTGTGAATCTTATTTATTATGTATTAACTATTTTTACCTATTTATTTAGTGAACATTATTTATCTTTGTTTTAATATGTATTTTTTTTTTTCCTATTTGCTATGGTCAGGGGATTTTGTTTGGGTTAAGGGAGATGCCCTGTAGTAAAGGGGTTAATGAAGACTGTATTTAACCCTCTCCTCGAAAAATCTCCATTAGGCTAAATAAAATCGTTTGGAAATGGCAGATTAATAATAATAATAAATAGTAATAATAATAATAATAATAATAACAACAACAAAAATCTTTAATAATCGAAAAAACTGTGAGAACGACAACAAAATTCAGTTATTAGGCACAAGCAAGACTTATAATGTTTGAAAAGCAACTCATTTTCCAAGGGCGGCATCTATAAACATTTTAAACCTTAAGTAGCACACAGGATTACTTGTACTCATACGCTGTCATCATCCACACACTTACCAAACGCTGCTGTAAAATATGAGTGAATATTAAAGTGATAAAACACGAAAAACAAAATGATATGTGATAATAAAAACTAGACATGCAAACTTGTCTGTCCAGGAAATTGGTCAGGATTCTTTAAAAATTACCTCTCCTGGCCTCTCTTACTACTTTCTCTTGCAAACTCCATTTCATCCACTTATTTTTTGTTACCTCTAGGCTTTTTCGTCTTGCAGGGTTGAATGTTTCCTACTTTCTCTTGCTTAATCTTTGGCATCTTTTCTTTCCTAGAATCCTATAACCGCTTTACCTATCTCTGACGGGCTGACTACTCCATAATTATACACTGAAACGTTAAGTTTGGACAGGTAGCCTATATATATATATATATATATATATATATATATATATATATATATATATATATATATATATATATATATATATATATATATATATATATATACAGAGAGAGAGAGAGAGAGAGAGAGAGAGAGAGAGAGAGAGAGAGAGCAGGCTATTACGAAAGAGGATTTAAACACGTAACATTAACGCATTGTATTGGGCAGAGTCAAGTCCAGAGTCATTATTATCTGTTTGGTTCTCGATCACTTCCTCTACTGGAATTGAATTTAGTGGCATTATTTAGTTTGTCACACAAATATACGGTATGCCTTGCGACTACACGGGGGTCACACAGGGCAGATAAATTATGTGGGTCAGTTTAATGTTTGATGAGCGGAGGTTGTACAGTCTCCACTTTCCTTTCTTCGTATATTTTTGCAAGTTTTTAATACATTCCCATCTATTGGCTGCTCGAGAGTCATTAACGCAGGTAACTAGGTAGCTATGGGGTCAAGTCGAGAGGAGAGGGAGTTTAACACATCCATCTCCTTTTCCCCTTCCTCTGTGCAGCAATTTGCATTACAAATATGACCTATTTTTATTGCTAACTAGCTTCCAATACTATGCTCGGGTAAAGCCGCTTAGTCGAGCCTGCGGGAAGTAAATGACCGCCTACTCGACACTAACAACATTCCCACCGAGCTTGTGCTATGCGGCGTGCGGTAAGAATAGCTTTCCCTGCCCCTCCTCTACCCAACCCCTCATTACCGCGGCCGCTGCATCCTGTTTCCTGCCATTCCTTGTTCTGTATCACGCACTGATTGAGTAAGCATAAAGCGACTGGACGACCTAGAGTTGTATTCACAGACCGGCCAGTCTCTAGGACGAAGTTTGTTTCCCCCCGCACTTTTGTTCATCCAGTAGAATGGTTGTGGACGTGGATGTAAACTCTATTGTTACGTGTCGTATTCTAGGTAAAGACTGAACTTAAGCCAAATCTGATTATCTGCATCGATGACCCTTCGTGCAGTTGCTAGGTGTTAAACGTAAACCACCTTCTTTTCTAACCTGAATGTGGAATACAGGCTGAAGCTGCCCTTTTCCTGAAGTTCACCATCCTCTTTTCGATGGCTTGGGAGGGGATTAAGGGATGTTTGCATAAATGTACAACTCAGCCCACAGTCATATCAGTGCCACCACAAGAAGGCGTCCCTGCCCAGCATCCTCTTCAGTAGTCAGTCAGCTACATCATACATCGGAAATAATTACTGTAGTACCTGAACAAAATCTCTCACATCTTCGTGTCCTCCCTAATCATTCCAGGTACGGGGGGATTATAGTGAGGTGACGGTGAGCCGCCATCAAGAGGTGACGGTGAAACTGAGGTGACGGTGAGCCATATGTGCCTGAGAACGCTATGGCTGGTACTGTGCCTGGTACCACTAACCCTCGCATGTCCAGCCAACTCTAGTTTTCTATCCCCGTGAAACCCACACTATTTTCTTTACAGATGTGAGTCATATGAGCCTAGGAGTGTTAATGCATGGAAATTTAGAGATACCTTCACTACACACGGAACGATAGCTAACTTTCTTACGTTTTTGTTTTCTCTTAAGAACAGTGACATGATTAACTTAGACTACATCATTTAATAGGATGGCGTGTTTTTTTCATTTTATTCTTGCTTTCAATGCACGATTTTATTCAATTTAGAAAGTTCCTCTATATGTGAAGGTGTTGATGAAGGATACTGTATATTCACTCTGTCCAGCTCGAGAAACTCTCTCCAAAGATGAAAAAAAAAAAAGTCTAGAGGAAGCAAGAATAAAGTAGAAAGTACGTCATCAGATTGAAGGGGTTAATAATACAATATCGAAGGACATGGATAAATAGTCGATTTATTACCTACGCTACAATAACTGTCTTTCCTGCTTTTTTCGTTTTTATATTTTATTACCATTATTATTATTATTTTTTTTAGA
The DNA here is from genome assembly GCF_032717465.1 of Coenobita brevimanus. Taxonomy (NCBI): domain Eukaryota; kingdom Metazoa; phylum Arthropoda; class Malacostraca; order Decapoda; family Coenobitidae; genus Coenobita; species Coenobita brevimanus. The sequence goes on along the minus strand of NC_137007.1, from coordinate 38,974,513 downwards.
ACAATAGCAACCTTGGCAACTTTACAGTACAGTACCGCAGGGCAGGAGAAACGGCGCCAAGACAGAGAACTGGATTTATTACGCATGAAGCGGTAAATCACTTCTTTTGCATTTTTACGTATTATTTCCCGAACAATGGACGGCCTGGATAACGTTACAATACAGGCATGAGTCATTGTGGTGAGGCTTTCTTCGGCCACAATTACCATAAAACCACACAAGAGCAGGTTACCATGTTGCAAAGTTTCTATATTTACTCATTGTTAGTATCAAGCATATTACAAAAAAGTAACATTTGCAGTTTTACATTTAGCGGTAATTTAACCTTAACATTTTCATTAAAGAAATCACACCATTGTAAAATTATATTAATTACGATATTACAGTTAATATTGTCATATTACCAAAAGTAATTACCAACATAGTGGTAGTTACAACGATAGTCACGACATGGCATTAAATTATGTTAGTCATAATAGTATAACCAAATTAATATCTTCAATACGAATGCATAATTTGAAACCTTATTCTCTTTAGGACAGACTACTAACAGTGGAAGGGTTAATGAAGGCTTTATCACACGCTTCCAAGACGAAAAATTTCTCCAAAGCCGAATATAAACGTCTTTTGGTTGCAATAATAGGCAATGCAATGCCTCACCGATATGAAGTGGTTAGCTCTCTTAGTAGCGACTGAGTCTTTTACTATTTTCAGTTTTTTTTTTTTTTTTTTTTTTAGCTAAGGCCTTTCATACAGATAGGGCGAGGAACAATAGCAATTTATTATTTTCTTTTTATTAAGGTGGCGTTTCTTTTGTTAAAACTTTCAGCCCTGGGAAATTAATACTTTATTCTCACTTTCTCCTAACGATATTATTCAGTTTAGGATAGACATTTCTAAGTTTGGAGGGTCGGAGATAAGCTTAATAAACCCCTTCAGCACGAGAGGCTTAAGCTGGACAAAATCGCCTGGTACGGTAGAGGCAAAAACTTGAAAAAAAAAGGACGTCACCCGGATTCAGAGGGTTAGTGGTGGCTATGTCGACTCGTTACTGTTTTAATAAGTCCTTCCCCTGCTGCGTAAAATCATTTGGTGGCAGCAAAAATAAAATAAAAGAGGCATTATTAGCTATTCTCAATATTAGTTAAGTGCGCCATAATTTTACACACACACACACACACACACACACACACACAACGTAATTACAAGTGTGCTCTCCTATCAGCATAATCCCGTCAGGCCGAGAACGTACTGCTTACCTGTGTGGCAAGACAAGGTATGACAACGAGTTCATCTTGTTGTTGCTATTGTTGTTGGAGAAAATTTTGAAGTAAAGTAGACGTGCAGTTTCTTGCAGTCTATTCAGAGCTCATATAGAAACTGCGTAGCCAATCCTGCGATATGCATCCCGATTTGAATTACAAATATTATTACTGGGTCATAAAGGAAACTTGTATCGCGATGTAAAAAACCACATGATCGCAGTGGTGGTAAATACGAATTGGTGTTATCGCAGCGTACACTCAGTAGTAGTAGTAGTAGTAGCAGTGGTGGTGGTGGTGGTATAGTGGTGGTAACAGTAACAATAATAGTAGTCGCAGTAGTAGTAGTAGTTAGGAGGTGGGAGCCCACGCTACAACATGTACTAAGAAGTTAGGAGGGCTGACCCCCCTAAAAATAATGGTGGAAAATTTTATATAGTGAAAGACATGACCAAGGAAACTGACGAACTGATCTGAGAAGTTTCATTGAAATCCATGTGCTCTCTTGTCCCTATTTCTGATCGTTTTTCTTCTTGGAAGGCTTCATGCAATATTTCTGCATCATTTCACAGAGCATAGGAATTTTACCATACCTGCATTCACATACCCAGGCTACTTGTCAATCAAGCAACTTTGTATTTCCCATTAATATTTCCCATAGTAAAGTAAAATTTTGTACTGTTTCTCGTAAAATCATTTATTCGTTATACCTGCACTCTTACCGTCGCAAAACTAGCCAGAAAAACTTAAAACTTGACACATACACATTTTATCAGTCAGGTAAGTTAGCAATGAAGTTCCGGTAAACAGCCCCACACTTGTAACCTCCATTCATAACTTGGAAGAAAAAAATAAAAACTGGACACATACCTATTTATCAGTCATGTATGTTAGCGTTGAAGTTCCTGTAAATATTTCCTCGGAGATATTCCTGCACCGTTTCAACTTGCACAGGTACGAAAGAGAAAGAGAGGGTACTATCGAGATGGCTAACCACACACACACACACACACCCGTCTCCACCCTGTACCGCCCCAGGGTAGACTGAGGTTGAGTTGAGGTGTGGTGGGCTAGTCGACGCGGCAGATTCCTCACTCTCCCTGACCCGTCGCGGTTGCCAAATACCCTGCTTACCTCACGATCTTACTCCGGCTCATTGCAAGCCTCGCAGGACAGGTTATTTTATTTACCTAGCCTTTTTCTATTCATATATATTACAGAAGAACTAAGCAGGAGAGAGAGAAAATCGAATGCTAAGCTTGTTTCGTGATGTCACCATTTACGTGCATTGAATCCTGCAAGGTAAGATCATACGCATTTACTCCGTGATTATTCAACAACTGCCCACCAAAATGTTGTTGAAAGCTGTTAAATCTTCTTCATTGTGTCATGCCAATTTAACGATAGGTTTGAGAGAAGATATAGTGCTTTTATCCCCCTACTGTGGGATTTATTGAGTAGGCTATAATTTGATATCGTAGGAGGCAGCAACCGACCTACAGTAGAGCGAGTGCCGTATACTCCGTTAGTACATGACCTTTTACCGCGTTGCCAGTGCGTGTGTGTGTGTGTTTGTGTGTGTGTGTGTGTGTGTGTGTGTGTGTGTGTAAAATTTATGTGCCTCATGACATCTCTAGAGTGTTCACTGTGAGCCAGGTGAACGAACGTAATTGATTATGTGAAGTAACACAGTGGAGCACAAGAATATCGTTTCATCTTTCAAACGAAAAATTATGTGGCCTCCACAATGCTCTCTCTCTCTCTCTCTCTCTCAGCTGTTTTACCTGTCACAGTGGTTACAAAATACAATACTGTTAATTCACACATGCTCTACCGCTCATTTACCTATAAGTATTAATCGCAGGACTATTTCAGTGGCAAAAAATGGGTGTATATTTCTCGTTGATTGTACAGTTAGGTCTTTGGTTAGTGGAAGGGTGTAGTATTATGAAGCAACACTGTGATGATTTGTTACACAGGAAAAGGATTCCCGTCTTTACCACCACAACCACAACCTCCACCACCAACATTATCGTTAAGACCATCATCATCATCATCATCATCATCACGATCATTATCATTATCATTAAGGTCATTATCCACCTCCTCCTACTCCTCCTCCTCCTCCTCTTCCTGCTCCTCCTCCTCATCATTACTATCAGCATCATAATCATCATCATCAGCAGTAGTAGCAACATCAATGTCTTTTAATTACGTAGTTAGGGCGTGTAAGGTAAAAAAAAAGTATAATGAATTTCAGCAAAATCCATAGTGAATATGGGTCAGAGGGACGTATTCTAAGTGGCTTTGGAGATTTCGTAACACCTCATCCCTAGTGGTGTGTTTTGTCCATTATACCTTAACATCCTCTCCTGCCTTTTTAATATACACAGTTTCGACATAATTATAAACTATACAAATAACAGACAAGATAAAATTAAGGTGTAATAATGAAAATGAATCGCTAAGGAGTAGGTTTTAGGAAGCCTCGTATGTCGCCCAGAACGTGGCCTATAGCCTCTAGTCACTCATCATACACACCTTTGGAAAATATGTCGTAATTTTCTCATCATGACGGCAATCAGGGTAAACACACAACCAGCTGATTTTCATTTTCCGTCTTGTAATCTCTGGACGGTTTTATTCAGATTAAGTTGAAACATTAGGAGGGGGATGGGTTAGGTATAGCCTTCAATAACCCTTTCTCTTCTAATGTGTCGTGCTGGAGAGGGACGCCTTCACGTAGTGGCACCGATATGACCGGGAGATAGAGCTGTCCTGTTAATATCTCATAGTCCCCTCCCTATCCCCCGAAAGAAGGATGGTGGACTGTTGGAGAGGGCAACTTCACTTTGCAGTCAACTGGGTTCACGTCCAGGTGACTCTGAGGATGCAACTACTGCTATCACCGTCACCACCACCGTTACTACTACTAATACAACTATTATGGTATTCTCCTAAACAAAATTTAATCATCTGGTAGCAACAAAAACAAAATTTGAACGACATCCTCTACCTAAAGGGTCACTCTATCACCAAACTATTTTTGTTCAATAAAGGAAAGGTATGGAGTGGTGAAGGGGTTATTTAAAGGTATATGTAAGCACTTCAGTCGAATCGTCTCCCCAAGGTTAACGAAAATTGCAGGTAACACGAGTAAGGTTTAAATGACGTCCTCGATCTGAATGGGTTAAAAATAAGGCGGAGTCGACACGTACACAGAGCTACCGGTAACCAGGTGTTGTGTACGTGAACCATTCGTACACAGGGGAAAGTCCGCGGGGCAAGATACACCTCCCGCTCTAGGAAAATTTTACGTCTCCCTACCCATGAGTTGCCCATGACAGTATTTTAGGGATATACCAGCAGGATGTTTTGTTATTATTATTACTTTGACTACTTGTTGGTTTATCGATCTGTCAATTAATCAGCCAATCTAACAATCTATCTACGTACTCATCCCTGTCTATTTATCTATCTACTTGTTTGGTTACAGAATCATGGATACTCATTCTTGGAAGTCGTCACGTGAAACCCAATACATAATCGCTTCTCAAAATTCCTCTAATGCTTTCCTAAAATGTAAGATCTTTTCAATATATTTGATTAAAAAATTACATGTTTTATACCTTGCGCCTACCTAAGGGGATATATAGTTTATGCAGTTGGCAGGGATTCGTTTCAGCAATAAAGAAGATAACCAATATTTAGCGCTTCATTTTCACTTCAAAGGGCCGTTTCTCGTGTGCTGCGGAGACGGCCCAGCGTTGTCAGTAACATGCATCATTATTCATTTCTTACTCCACTGCCACTACCACGTCCCAGCTAGCCGAGTGAGCCGCCCCCGCAACACATTACGATACTGTCATGTGAGTTTCCAGTTCAGCTCCTTTTACGAGCCATCCTGAAATCGATTCATACCGATGGCGTAAGAGATTTGTATGTCCACTATATCACGTAACATCTGCGCACTCTGGTGACGGTTTTTCTAGTTTCGTTTTCCTGTTGCTTGACCCTGCCCACCTTAAGAGTAAGAGTAGGAAAAGAATTAAAATAAGAAGCGATGCCAAACCCGTCCCCGACAGTCATTTTAGTGCTGACGTATAAACACAACATGATATCTAGTCAAAGATGTCACATACCAAATTTGGAGTAAATCGGGTGGAAAATGACTGTTTTATGCCCATTTGAAATTTTAGGCCCGACCCACCTGACATTGACCCCTCTACCGCCAACTGGGGGGTGGCCCCGCTGATGTAATGAGACATAAGATGCGGATTTGAAAGATGCACCTTTAGGTTTTGGTTTCATGTAGTTATGACGAATTTGAAAGGAGTTATGGCGAAAGAACGATGTTAGTAGTCCCCGTTTTTCCACATTTTTTGGGCCTACAGTCTGGGCCTTGGCATAATTTGGCCCCAAATTTAGTCAGGTGATCAGAAGATCATAGCCCAGCATCCCTGTAATTTTAGTCAAAATCGCACCAGTTGTTTTCGCGTAAAGTTGTTAACAGACAGACAGACACGACAGACAGACAGA
>NC_137007.1:38866212-38966212 GCF_032717465.1 Coenobita brevimanus | reverse complement strand
TTAAGGGACTGTATTAGTAAAGTGCTGGGAGTGGGACTATTCATGGGATTAGGGGTATGTACGGTATCTCTTCCTCGTTAGTTTAATTCTACTTATATCAGGATAATATTGTCTTGTATACTATTCATGAAGGCCGTTTAAATACTGATAGGATAAAGATAACATGGAAGTGTTGTAGGAGTCATACAGTCAAGGTGCTGAAGGTAGGGAGACCTCGTGCGTCTAAGCGACTCCCTATTATCTTTTTCCCATGTATGCCTTCGTTTGGCATGCCAGTATCACCTTGTATGCTGTGTATGCGAACTATGTCAGTATTATCAAAGATAGGAATAAAATATAACAAATATCTTAAAAGTAGTACTGTCATGGCTGTGAGGGGAAGGGGGGACATTTTTGTTGCATTTTATGGGTTTTCCTGGCATCTATTCTTCACGTGTTTTGTTTTTGTTTCATGGCACACTAAGATTATATCGAATGTTAAATAGAGATAGCTTCTTAACCATCAAGCCTCGGGACGTTTCCAAATGGCGAAAATGACTGTCTGGAATTAGTTGGAGTAAAAGAGGTAAATCGCTTCCTAAGGCTTAATACGCGTCCACATCAAATATTTACTGGAGCGGGTGGAAGTTTTGCATCACGGTAAATCCAATGAAGTTATCGTCCGCATCTGCCCGCGTCCTGTGGGGCCATTTGTAGGGGTTACGATGATGCAAAGCTCCCGACCCGCGCCGAAAAGTATTTGATGTGGACGCAGCCTAAGTGTTACGATCTGTCCCTAGGCAGAATCACGACATTGCATACATTCAGTCCCCTAGAGGTTAATGTACTAGTAAGTTTTTTTTTTTTATCATTAATGCCACCACAGGAAGTAAGCTAATCATGTATTCTAATATATAACTAACATGGCCTCGAATCTCTATATCTCAAATGGGTGAAACATGGAATGTCGGCATATGTGTTTGGTTCGTGCCTCATAATTTTCGGCCGGCCCTGTAGTAAGCCAAACTCGTCAACCACGCATTCTCTTTCACACACCACCTTGCCTCAGACATACTCACTGCGTACTGTGGCGACTGAAGTGTTGTGCAGTAATCCCTCGAGCTTTACGCCAAGTTATTTTGTCGCATTCTCAGCCAGATATCGTGTTTCTTAGCTGGCGTAACTCCCGAATGGGCACAGGTGTGAAGATGGCAAACAGTCATAAATTTCGCAGGTCCTGGGGATGTGAAGATGATGGTGTGCCAAAGTTAGATGTGACTTAGTTTTTGAAAAAGCGGAGATGGTTTTAAAGATTCAGTTTACAGTATGTTCTGACGATGTGAAAATGACAGAATGACAGAGAACTGATGTTGGTTCTGAAGATGTGCAGATGATGGTGTTGGTAGATTTGGGTAGGTTCGTGGTGATGTGATGGTTGTGTGAGCAGAATCAGGCGTAACTGCTGAAGATGTGAAGAGGATGGTGTGCATAACCTGGCATTAGTTCTGACGATGTAAAGATAATGGATTTTGCTAAAATGAAGTAGATTGTGGTGGTGTGAAGACAGTGTGTGACAGATTTGACGATGTTTCTGATGTGACGATGATGGTGCACCAGAACTGCTATGAATCCTAACAACGTGAGGATGACAGTGTGTTATGGTTGTGACAGGTTATAAAGATGTGAAGATAACGAAGCCTGAAATGTTTTGTAGATTTTGGAGATATGAAGATGGCATTGTAGTAAATTGGGCATGTGTTCTGAGGCTACGAAAATGGTGATGTGCTAGACTCAGCTAGGTTCTTAATCCCTTCACTGTTTGGCCTTCTCAAAACTGGACCAAACAACATCGCGTTGACCTGAATAACATACCCTAACAGGCCAGAGTAGTGAGAAAGGATAATCGAGAACGTTTATTACCCTTTACCTACCAGGATTTTCTCAGTTGAGCAAAATAATCTGATGTTAAAATATAGATGAATGGATAAATAAAAAAAAAAATAAATAAAAAAAATAAAGCCCAGTTCTGTTCACTGCGCGCGAAATGGCCAAAAATGTGGCCCGTGATAGACTTAGCGTATTTTGTTATGATGGAATGGTAGTGTTTCAGACGTGGGTGAATTTCCAAGGTGAAGACGTGACATATTTTTCGTGGCTATAGTTTACGACACGCAACCGTCGAATTTCTAATCTACATCCCCATATTAATTCTGGGTACGGGCTGAGATACTTGACATAGAAATCAACCAGACTCTGAAGGTAGTTAGCCCTCTCACGGTCGGGACAACTCTACTGTTATGTTTCACCTCAAGTCAAACGATTGATTCAGCTCAGAACTAGAGAGCATTCAGAGAGCCCATATCTCTACTAACGCCAATAAAATTAAGGTTTTACTGTTGTAGTTCCTCTTTCCTACCGGATAAATAATGTTCCTACATAGCCAATTAAATACTTCTACCAGCTTAGTCTGCCCTGTTACTGACTCTCAGAGGGGCATACATTCGACAGCGCCACTGAAATTTACTGTACTGTTTATGAGTCCGGATCCAAATCAACCTCAAAACCTGATAAACTCCTCATTGACCGACAGCCCATCCATCCACCAGATTAAATGAAATGCGATAACAACATTTTGATATATCTTGTACACACACAAGCAGACAGACACGGGTGAATACATAACCTCGAAATTCGTTGGCGAAGGTAATGAGTCACAAGAGACTGCGATTATTAACCTCACTTATTAGTGTTAAATATGTATCACGCAGGCTTTGAACACTTGAGGATGATTAATCGTGTTTCAGAATTTTCTTTGCGCTTGGAAAATATGTGAGTAAATTATAGAGTGGAATCTTGACTTACCTAAGCTAGATTCTGAAGTCGTGGTCATTAACACCTCAGCACATTGCCTGTTTTAATTTATGATTGCTATGGTCAGACGTCTATATAGAAAAGCCATTTGTAGTGAAGGTGTTAATGAAGGCTGTGCAGTATCAAACCTCTCTAGATGAAAAGTCTCATCTGGGCTAAATAAAATTGTTTTGGAGATAGAACGAATATAGAAACTCATGATCGCAGCGAAGGGGTCAGTAACAACACTTCGGTGATGACGCACTCCCCTCAAAGAAGAAAAATGAAGCGATAAAAGCAAATAAATAAATGAATAAAAATGAAGCGGCAAATAACTAGATAAAATGGAAAGGCCAATATAAGTGTTTCAGGATTATCACAACTTCCTGTTAAACTAGCATGTGTTGAGGTGTGCCAGCTGGAATGAGGTGATGGGAGGCCCTGTAGGTGAAGAGATTAATGACACAAGTTCAGGTAAAGATGCACAGAACTACGGTGGTGATGTGGTAGCGGATGTGGGGTGAGGCTAGGAGATATTGTGAGTCCTGCAGCTTTGAAAGTTATTGATAGTCTTTGAGAAATATATCACGGTTCTCAAGAAAACGAGGATGAGGTGGGATGTATCGAGGTGGTGATGTGGTGTGGGTGTATACTGAAGGTTAATAATTATGGTGTATCAAAATATTCACTATGCCCAATAAGGCGATGTGGTGAGATGTACCGAAGTGGTGGTGTTGTGGTTGACACGTACTTTCGCGGCGCACGTGCACTCCTTACCGCTACCAGGTGTACACTGCGGTGGTGGTGTTCACAAGTGTTCTACCCGGGGCCAGGTGATGGGGCCTGGGCTTGCTGGCTTCTCTCTTCCTCTGCCTGTTTATCTAATTCTCGCACATACAAAACACAAACACTGTCGTTTCCTCTACTTACCCTGTTTTGTCTTTTTTGTCTATCACTCTCGCAAATACGGAAACACGTTCATTTTCTCTTCTTTTTATTTGTCTCATTTTTACTCAGAGTATTATTTTCACCCATACACATATGTACATTTACACACAATTTGTACGTCATTGTCCCCTGTTTGACTACATAGCTTATTTTCACACCTGCGCAAATATACACATTTTCTCCTGTCTGTTAGTCTGCACACACACACATACACACAGACACAGACACAGACACACACACACACACACACACACACACACACACACACACACACACACACACACACACACACACACACACACACACACACACACACACACACACACACACACACACACACACATTCACTTTCTCATGTTTTCTGTGTATCTCTTACTTTCACACACAAACACGCAGACGCATATTTCTTCATTTCTCATTTTCTCCCGCCTGCTTAGTTCATACACACATACAGGTCATAAAAGAAAGTACCATCCCCTCCACTCCCTGTGCGAGGGGTCTTGAAATTCGCGGCATTCAGATTGGTCACAGTGGCGTCAGGGACTGGGGATGAGGACTGGCATCTCTAGGGTGCGGGGGAGCTGATCTACACGAAACACTACTTCGTGTCATACTTCGAATCAGCCACAACTGTATTTCGTGGCATTTGAAAGTATGATGATGATGGTGATGATGATGATGACTGTCAGAGAGGCGAAGTTTGGGCTTGAGAAGGTATGATGATAATGAAAATACTGTTGTTGTTAATGATGACGTTGATGACGGATATGCTGCCGATGTTGGCGATGATGATGATGAAGCGTAAAAAGTTGACATGCCAGGCAGCGACATAGGGTACTGAACAATGGAGGACGAAACGTGAGACTGCACTGTGCGGGATGTTGATGAAGGGGTGGGTGAGTGAGGGAGATGGATCAAAGTGATGGGGATGTTTGGATGTGTTGGCGGACGTGGATGGTGTGGGTTGTGAAAGAGAGAGAGAGAGAGAGAGAGAGAGAGAGAGAGAGAGAGAGAGAGAGAGAGAGAGAGAGAGAGAGAGAGAGAGAGAGAGAGAGAGAGAGAGAGAGAGAGAGAGAGAAGCGAGGAAGACAGAAATATGCCCGTAAGGCATCACCAAAAGAGGAAAATTGATTTTTTTTTTTATTATGCGTATGTGTTCGGGAATGGCCGAGGATGAGGGTATTAGTGTGTGTTGTGAAAAATTTAGGAGTTGGGGAGTGTGAGAGTGGAAGGGGATACAAGAATGAGTAGATGGGGGTGTAAGTGGTTGGGGGAAAGTGTGCAGGGAGGGGAAGAGGGAATCTGTGGGTCGGGGGTGATGGTGAGGAAGATGAGTGATGGGAGGGGGTGCAGACATGTGCTTAGGAGTGGGAAGTGGGTAGGTTTAGGGCGAGGGAGATGTGACAGGTGATATAATGTAGATGTGTGCGGGAAAGAGCGGGTGGGAACTCTAGTAGAGGGGTGGGGAGAAGGGGTGTAGGTTGGCGGGTTGGAGAAAGTTGGTGTGGGATGGGAGGAGGTGAGAGGGACAGGCCAGGTGTGAGAGAAGTGATAAGTAGGTGCAGATGTTTGTGGGGGGTAAGGGGTGTTGTATGGGAGGGAGGTGTGGGCGGGGGAGGGTGGGGGAGGGAGGAGTCAAGGTGTATGAACTGTGTGAAAGAAGCTGTAAAAGTACGAAAGTTTGGATAAGTGTAGGGTGCAAGAACTATATTCAATATGACAGAGGCTTTGAGCGTTGTTACGATAGAGTGAGCGAAACGAGCAAGCGATGTTTACACTTGGTTAAGTTTGGAAACGAGCGGCCCGGCCGACCCGGCCTGCACCAACCCGACCTGACCGTCACACTAGGCAGAGGCTGTTAACATTCCTCCTATGTGAAGTAGAGTTGAAATTCATTCTGTTTGTGATACACTCATTCAATAAATTTTGTTAACTAAAAGAACTCACCCATAAAAGGCGTAGGAACCCTTTAAAATCTCGAGTTTTCCAAGAAAGAATTCGGCTCTAATCGTTAAAAGCCTCAATTACGAAATAAATTAAAAAAGATTTTCTGTCATAACACTTTTCTTTAACATTAACTTTAGCAGTTAAATATCGGTGATTCCACTTAAAATTTTATATAAGATGGAAACTGTGATAACATGGCGCTCGCTCGCCTGTCAGACGCTCACAAAGCACACTTTACTGGTTTATGATTATATTCCAAGCACGATCTGACGGGGGTAAGGAGGTCAGACAGACTTCAGAGTGCTGAGGTAACCAGTTGTCGATACATCCAAGACCATGTGAACGATAACTACATTCTTCTCACCTTAACTTGTTTCAGATTTTCACCGATCTGCAGCTTATTTCCTGTCGAGCAATAACAGAAAATAATTGTACTGTACTGTGGTCTTAAATAATTTCCATAGCACTTTCTCGTGACTAGGATCGTGTTCTAATGTAAATCTGTTGCTATACCTCAACATTCAAGATGGATGGATAGCAGTATTAGGCCATGTGAAGATAAAAGGAGTGTATAAAGTATTAAGTGAATTTACAGTAAATTTTTGGGCTGAAATTCATGCAAACTTGTGATACCTTTCCTTGGATATATTATTAGTTTGAGTATATATGACAAGGAAGAAATGGTACAAAATATTCATTCGTTTTGTGTTCTTTCTGAAAAATAAAAAATAAAAATTCTCTCTATCTTCTGAAAGGCGAAATGTGGACTACCGGAGACTGCAGTTCACTGGGTTCACATTCAAATGATTCTGGGGCTGCAACTACTACTCTGACCAAAAAAAAAAAAAAAAAAAAAAAGAAAAAAAAAAAAATCTCCACAGGGAATATATTCAGGTACAAATTCGTTTTGAAGAAGAAACCTCAGGTTTTGTCAGTTTATTTAATACAACTGATGTAGCCAAATAAATGGATGAACATATACCCATACAATGAAATCTATGTAACTTTAATATGCGTAATGTCCACTTATAATACTATATTGGCTTAGAATGTATAGTGTCAGTATAAACAATTCATAGTACAATCAACACATTTGTCTTCACTCGAGAGAGATGGGTTATACATTATATTAGTCACAAAAATGTAATTTGAGTATATACAGCTGTGAGTATAATGAACACTTCTTCACACACTAGAGGAACCTACACGTCGTGGTCCTGTGCACCTTGGGAGGAGTGAAGCAGTTTTGGCGTCCACCCGGGAGTCAAACCTCATATTTTCATTCACCTCTCCGTGGCGAAGGACCTTGGTCCGTCCCAGGAGAGGAGCTGTTTACTGCATGGTTCGTGTACTGTATTGTACAATACCTGTACCTGTACATCGGTCCCACAGAAGTATTTGCTTACCTGTAGTCGGCGGGTTTGCTCGGCTAGACAGACGGAAGCTAAGCAATAAGAACCACAACAACCCATGTTTAAATAACTACGATTAAGTTTTACCAAAATTTATTATTGCTTCTTCCAGGAAATTCTACTCCTCAAAGTAAATGACCTTCGAAAAATGTATCCTAAAAAGCACAAAATCTCTAGATAGCGAAAAACTTAGTACAGCGAACACATATTTGCCTATATGGAAAGCTTTTTGGAATATCCCTGATCATTCAGCCACTGCAGGATAACGTCGTAATAATTGTTCATCCAGGCGATGTTATTGGTGGTTCTCTCAATTGCCTGGTCGATGGCTAGTGTCGCCTTCCCAAGTTCAGTGATGTGATCCTCTTTGAAGAGTTCCAGCTGAAAGGCATATCATCATAATTATCATTATCTTTATCATCGCCTCTATCATCCTCATCATCATCAACGTCATTATGGACACTAATAATGCAAGCCAGGTAATTATGACCCCTAAAATACTTGTATAGTGCAAAGAGATATGGTCGTAACCTAAAAATCTGCAGTAAGTTGTCCTTTCCAAAGAGAGTCAAACAAAAGAGAGCCGCAGCCAAGATCAATTCATTAAAAGAATGGAGGTCATAGGCAGAAGGAAGAATATACTAAAGAAAACATTTTCAGAGCTGACCATGCCATTATTTCAGAGTGAGAATATTGGTTACCTTTGTATTAAGAAGTTGGAAAAAAATGGGGTGAGAATGCATTGCTAGACGGGTACTGCGCACTTTCCATTACGTCAACACCATTAATGTTGTCAGAGGTAAGCATGTACAGGGCCAGTACTGCTCCAGGCAAGCACTGAAATCATTTATGCTAACTTGTGCTGTTTTAAGTATGCATGAACACCCCTAATACTGCTCCAAGTACGCATGAGCACCATTAATACTGCTTCGCTTAGGCATGAACACCGCTGATGCTGTCCCAGGTAAATACTAGAGATACTGTTCCAGGTAAGCATGAACACTACAAATACTGTTTCAAATATCCATGAACACCACAAATTCTCCCTCAGGTATAGCAGTACTAGTTGTAGCCCCAGGTTCATCTGGAACGTGAACCCAGTGGACTGCAGGCTGAAGCTGTCCTCGTCCTGTACTCCACCATCATCCTTTTGAGGGATGGGAGGAGGGGAACTGAGAGACGTTTGTATAACCAGGCAGAGGAGCCACTCAGTCATATCGGTCCAACCACGTGAAGACGTTCCTCTCCATCACTACTATCTGAAGTCAGCACAAGGACGGGACTCACCTCATGCAATTCCTCATCGGTGTTGAAGTCAGCGGATACAGTCAGCACTAGATCCCCTGCTGTTGTGAAGGTACCCAAACTGGTGTGAGAGGAAGAGAGAGAGGGAAGGTTAGGTAGCTTGTGGGTCAGTGGTATGTCAGTCTACAGATGATAATGATGATGATGGCTGTGGTGATGATGATGATGATGATGATGATGATTGATGATGGTGATGATGATGATTGATGATGGTGATGATGATCTTGCCAATTTCATTGGTCAAAAATATGTGAAGCTAAAGAAGAAGCAGAAGATGAAGATGATGATGATGAGTTATACTGATGTGTTTGAATATGACATTAATGTTGGTTTGCATACTACTACTACTACTACTACCAATAGCAGAAGTAGTAGTAGTAGTAGTAGTAGTAGTAGTGGTAGTAGTAGTAGTAGTAGCAGTAGCAGTTGTAGTTGTAGCAGTGTCAGTAATACAACAACAACAACAACAACAATAATAACTACTACTACTGCTACTACTACTACCACCAATTCCACATAACTAAGAAACTAACGCGTCTCAAACACTCACTAGTCGGTAATCATCGTCCACTGGTTCCTCAAGTAGTTCCAGGCCAGATCTCTGCCTACGTCGTTATTTGATACAGCGGAAAACACTCGACTTGCATCCTGTCTCCTCACCCCGCTGTTCTCCGTGAAGGCCATCTCCAAGTACCTGAAGAAGCAGGAGAAGGCGTAAGAATGGTAGCTACATTATTACGTTGAGTGGGTGCAAGATGAACAAGATTGCCAGCACGCACAAGGGAATGCAATATGGTCTCGACATTGCTACCGTGCGATGACGTGCTTCCGTGCAGAATGCCGTGATAACTGATAAGCAGACAAAAATATCGGCTCATAACATTTTTCCACATTTATATGGTTTGGTTTTTGATTGCATACATCCTTTTAAAAGGCCTAAATAAATAAAAAAATACAAAAAGCACACACACACACACACACACACACACACACACACACACACACACACACACACACACACACACACACACACACACACACACACACACACACACACACACACACAAGCTTAACGTCGCGCGACAGAATAGGGCGAGCTGCCGGAAACGATTCCTTCCTTCTTCGCAGGAAATAATAATAATAATAATAATAATAATAATAATAATAATAATAATAATAATAATACCTGGACAAGATCCATACTTCCTTGGAACACCCGAGGGCAGACAGTATGGTTTCCTTCTCATTGCCCAGGTTGGTGGTGAGGTATTGGTTCCAGGCGAAGTTCCACTCCTCCTCCCCTCCTTCAGCGATGCCGGTACAGTAGACGGTGCTCTTCTGGTTCGGCGAGATGCTGGAGATTTAAGAGAGCGGATGATTTTTAGATGGTATACAGTGGTTGATGGTCAGATGTTATACAGACGATGATGTTCAGAGGAAATACAGCAGATGAGATTCAGATGTAATACAGTAGATGTCGTTCAGACTTAATACTGTAGGTGATGATCAGTGGAAGATATTCAAATGCAAGATCATAGATGATGTTCAGATGTACTATAGATGATGTTCTTGTCTTGGGCACAACTTCTGTGAATAAACTTAATGAAAGGACTAATGGAAAGTGTTACTTTGTGCCTCTGCTAAATACAATCGTTTGGAGGTACAGGCATGAGCAAAAGTTCATCGAGAATACTTTATCCAGCACTGTGTCTTGCCTTCCCCATTTCTCATTCCACTCCTGAGCAACAGAGAGCATCCTTCCCCCTCTTATTCTTTTGCTGTGACCTTCATATTGCTTTCATAAGAATATTTCGTGTAATGCCTTTCATTGCCACAACCGAGAGAGAAGTGTCGGCTAACTTTTGCACATAGCTGTTCCATCAGTAATTTACAACACGCATCACATTACTGAGAAGATTAATGACTTGAAAACATGGCGGACGTACTAATTTGGGAAGAGGGGTCTTTACCGAGCAGGGAAAGAAACGCCCGGAGATCTTTTTGTGAAGGCCATCCCTCACCGAATGTAGTGTCAGGCAACAGGTATAAGATACAAGTACTGATCGATCCTAAAAATTTACCTCTCTGTGTCAGGGTTGAGCATCCACTCCTGATACAGAGCCACAGACTTGTCGACACAGTCCTTGTGGTCGAGATCGCACACCCAGGACGAGGCCAGAGTGCGTTTGTAGTGCTCCAGCTGAGGATCATTTTCGTCGTCCTCAAAGCCCACGGATTCATAGAGAGGCACCAGTAGTGATAGCAGATAGTTCTGTGGGAAGAGTTTTATTGACTTCGGCCGTACTGTAAGAAATCTCCCTAACACCTTTTCCTAACCGGCTTTTTTGCGTATTAAAACATTCTGGCCTGTTACCTAAATCATTCTGATATGGCCATGCTGCCGAAATAATGTGCAAGGGATACTGACCAGTCATATCCAGCCTCCTTAAACAATAAGAATACGGGCTTTATTGTTATGGGCAGAGGTAGGTGGTGATATTGCCCAGCACAATGCAGAATAATAATAATAATAATAATAACAATAATAATAATAATAATAATAATAATAGTAAACCACTCACCCTAAGCGAGCCGTATCCTCCCTTTCGCGAGAACATGCCTTCCATATATTCGAGGTTGTCCATGGCAGAGGCCCAGGGCATGTACTCAGCCTCATCACTTAAGTACGTGTTCACGCTCAGAGCCGTCGGGTAGTCCAAGTCACCTAATGAGCAATGTATAACACAGTCATCTCTTTAATCCAATACCATCTAACTTTCCTCTGGCCCCACATGATTTTACCCATTCTTGATCCTGATGATTTTACTTATTCCTGCTCCTGACGATTTTGTTCTTGCTCCTGACGATTGTACTTGTTCTTACTCCTGACGATTTAACTTATCCTTGCTCCTGACAATTTTACGTATTTTGGTCCAGAGGATTTTATTTATTCCTGCTCCTGACGATTTTACTCACTCTTTCTCCAGACGATTTTTATCATATTAGGTGAAACAGTTCGAACTGGAGGGCCTCCCTAAAGCTTAAATTTACCCCTTCACTACTGCAAATCCTTCGTAAAGTTGACCAGAATCGTTTGCATACAGGAAGAATAAAATAAAAAGGGTTTAACAAGGGAAGAGGTTAACCCCACTTCTAAGTCACAGGCTACAAAGGATGGCAAAGATACAAGAGAAGGATCAGAAACGTGCAGTAGCAGAACATGATAACTTTTGCAGAAATAGGATAACTTTTTTTTTTCTACCCTCAGACGACTATGTTTAATTAAGAAGAAAATTAATAAAAGTATTAACAAAGGCTAAATGTATTCTCTGCAATTTCATAAGTTTCCTCTAAGCCGCTGGAAAAAAAAATGGAAAAGAGATGTTGAAAGAAATTTCCTTCAACTTGAATGAAAATTAGTCTATATGAGAAATTCACCTTCTAATCTTATGTATTAGCAAAACCAGCCCGTATCCTACCTTGTCGTCCGGGAAGCAACGCATCCACGCACCTACCCACAAAATTCACTCACTCGCCTTACCTACCCACCCGTCCATTCTCCCACTCATTCACTCATTCTCCCAGTCATCTACCTCCTCTCCCACTCATCCGCCCACCCATCGACACAATTTTGTCAGAATCATCCCCACCCCTTAGAATACTAGGAAACTAAGAGGGAAGATAAGATGGTGCGATGATGACGACGATGATGCTAATGATGATGCAAATGATGACACAAGGCCAATATCCCCTTGACTCACTAGAATTTCATGTTCGACAATGCTTACATCTAAAAACAAAACAGCATCACATGAAAAGATGAGAGTGAACAGAGACCCCAGATTAAAACCAAGAATCACTGAGATTATTTTCATCTCTCCTCCTAAATATATATATATATATATGTTTAATTAAGAAGTATATATATATATATATATATATATATATATATATATATATGAGAGAGAGAGAGGGATAGAGTGAGCGACTTCTCTCTCTCTCTCTCTCTCTCTCTCTCTCTCTCTCATACACACACACACACACACATTCATTTATTACATTACCCACCTGCTCGAGCCAGGTCGAGGGCATCGTCAATGATCTGAGCGCGGTTGACAACGTGGATGACGATGTGATCCTGGGTCAGTTGCTGCACCAGGAGGTTCCAGTTGTTGATGTCGTAGTTGACGCGGTAGTAGCCCGTCTCCTGCAGGTTGAAGATCACCCACTTGTCACTGGCGGGCAGCGAAGACACCGTCACCTCCACCTCAGTGTCCTTCATCCACATGGTAGGCTGGGTGGCGTTGAAGTCTGGGTCGTCTTGGCTGGTGTAGGTCAGAGGCACCCACCACCGGTACTCATCGCTCTCTGGGCTCGTCTCGTTCTTCACTGACAAAAAGCGTTCCTGCAGAGAGTATAAACTATATCATTAATAGGATTCTGTGTGTCGTTGTTCCTGCCGGATATACTGTACAACACATTTCATCATTCTACTTCTTTTTATTTATTTATTTATTCATTTATTACATCTTCTGACGACAATAAGATTCCTGTACAGATCACTGCCACTTCCCTGCATGATTTAGTAATGGAAAGTTCCTCGCTTTCTTCTGCACAGACAAAATGGAGTTACCTGAGGGTGATTGATCGTAAGTGAAGTTGATGGATCCGGATGCCTGTGTAATATAAGTCCACGGCGCCGTTCTACAAACTGACTTAACTAAACCCGATCAAACTTAACGTGACCTATCCTAATCTAACTTAACCCAGCCCAGTCCAATTCAGTTTAACCTAATCTAACAATCTAACCTAACCTAACGTACCTAACCCAATCATGATCGAAGCTAACATAATGCAACTTAACTCAAACTAACATAAGCTTAGCTAACCCAACCCAACCTAACCCAACCCAACCCAACGTACCCTACCCGACCCCAGCTTCCCCAAGCCTACTCTAATGTTACTTCATCCATTCTAACCTAACCACATCTGGCCATACCTGCGTGACGGTGGCCGTGGTTCCGTCTTGTGACCTGTTGACGGTGATGACGGGGTAGCCCATCTGCAGCGTCCACGTGTCCATAATCATTTTCACCGTCACGTCCTCGGTCAGCACCCCGTCCTCGTGAGCTGCGTCGGTCAGGAATTGCCAGAGGTCGTCTTGCTCCGCGTTCCCAAACATTCTATAATAGTAATACAAATGCTAATACTAATACTAATACAAATAAGTATCCATTCATTGATCATCAAATCCTTTACTGCTCCATCTGGTGCGTAGGGGGCCGAGGCTAGGTTACTCAGCTACGACATTTAAGGGAAAGGTGACCAGCCTCACTAACCCCTGAGTGACATTATGGGAACAATAAATTCCAGTCCTCCCCTAGAAAATAAGCTCTTACAGGCCCAATCCGGTTGGAGCACCCTAACCCACTGAACCACTAGGCGTCCTTTGGTTATGTACTGTAGTTACCTCCCAAAGTAAAATATGTTTCCTAATTTACAGGAAGCCATATAGCTTGTCACTCAGTGTAGAGTCATCCGAAAACAGCACTACATCGTCTAAGAGGATGGCAGGTGCCCTGACCTACCACATCACAACAACAACAACAACAACAACAACAATAATAATAATAATAATAATAATAATAATAATAATAATGATGATAATGATAATAATAACAACAACAATAATAATAATAATAATAATAATAATAATAATAATAATAATAATGATGATAATGATAATAATAATAATAACAGTAGTAATAATAATAATAAAAATAATATCAACAACAACAACAGGGATGCTCAGAGTCCACTCACTCGATGTAGTGCAACCTAAAGGCGACACTATACTAAATGTCATGGCAAATGGTTTTTGAAATTCAAAAAACCAGTTACTACGCAGGGTGGTAACCATGTAACTAAATAACGCCTGGTGATCTAGTGGGTTAACGTGCTCATAAAGGTTTACGTCTGAGGGTTGGTTGTTGAATGGGTTTATAACTCACATAATACTACTAAAGGATGAGCGAGGATGGTCACTCTTGCCTGACGTATCGGGACTGAGTGAACGGGCTCCAAGTTCCTACGCCCATGAAAAAAAAAAAAAAAAAAAAAAAAACTTGAATAATGGATGGATGGCTAAGAATGGCCCGTAATGACATGAACCCCCCCTCCAAAAAAAAAAAATATATATATATATATATATATATATATATATATATATATATATATATATATATATATATATATATATATATATATATATATATATATATATAAAATAAAATCAGCTACCCCAGCTTGCAACACAACCGTCAATTTACAAATACAGATCCCTATTTCACTTCCGGATGCAGAAAGACTTAGGTAAAATGATGTGAGTTACTTAAAGATGCCAAATTACTTACAAATACTGAGATATAAATATTGAGAAATTATATATCCTAAGAAATGTAAAAAACAAAACAAAAAACAAAGACGGAGTTAAAGATACTGAAATATTTACGAATACCGATACAAATACTAAGATACTTACAAATACCAGGGATAAAGGTACTAAGATGCAAATACCAGATACAAATACTGTACTAAAATTGTTACAAATACCAGGGATAAAAACTCTGAGATACTTACAAATACCAGGGATAAAAACGCTAAGATTGTTACAAATACCAGAGATAAAAATACTGAGATACAAATACCAGGGATAAAAATACTAAGATTGTTGCAAATACCAGGGATAAAAACACTGAGACTCTGTACTTACAAATACCAGAGAAAAAAATACTAAGATTCTTAAAAATACCAGGGATAAAAACACTGAGATACTTACAAATACCAGAGATAAAAATACTGAGATACAAATACCAGGGATACAGATACTGAAATACAAATTCCGAAACAAAAATACTGAGATACAAATACAAACATACAGACACAAATACTGGAGTACTTACAGAAATACTTGAAAATACTTACAGGTACTTACCCCTCGAGATACAGATAACTTAGGTACTTACAAGGTGTTGAGGTAGTTGGTGAGGCCCTTTGTAAATGTGCCCTCCGTCAGGAAGTGGTTCATCATACGCAGAATTGACGCCCCTGAAGAAAGAAATGTAAAGGATATTAGCAAGGAGAAGCTAAGTAAAGGTGTCAATAAAAAAGCTAAATAAAGAGTAAAAGATGATAGAACGAGAAGGCAAATAAAAAAGGTAAAGAAAAATAAGAAGGTTAACAGTGTGGTAAAAAAGAAAGAACTCCCAAACAAGATAAATATATAAGAAGAACGTTAATTAAGTGCTGGTTAGCTAAGAAAAGGCAAACAAGAAAGAGTACTTGCAAAGTGTAACACCTGCGCCCACTAGCTGGTTTAAAGTCCGGGTATTTGACATGTCCTGTGACCTTAAACTTCAACTGATTGTTTTCAAAATGAAATCACTTTAGTCTTGCCTAACCCATACCCTTTCATGAAGTTTAGTTCAAAGCAGATCGAAACTATAGGACTTAAATTTGCCCAGTGGCCATGGTCTTTGAACTTTCCTTGTGACCTTGGCCCTTGACTGGTTGTATCTCGAATTCCTTTATCTTTCCCTCGCCCAAAGCCCTTCCACTAACTTTGGTCCAGATCAGATGAAAACTATTTTAATCCATCCTAACCTGGCTTAACCCGAAACTATAATGGTAATACAAATAAGTATCCATTCATTGATCATCAAATCCTTTACTGCTCCATCTGGTCCAAGTCTGACTTACGCTAGCCTAACCTTTAGTGTAGGAGATGTCGTCAAAGATCTGGTTAATCTCATCTGGATTTTGTACCGGAATACTAATAGGGTGGGAGGACTCAAGGCTGTCTAATTCCAGTACGTCCTGCATATCCTCCGACACAAACTTGTTTTCCATTTGCAACGTTGGTTCCAGCTGAAAGAAGAAGAGGGAGAAAGCTGAGGGTAATGCCTATCAACTGCACGGGGATCAATTATCCCCTTGAGTTTGTTGATGTACTGCAGTGGCTCAGAAACAAACATATTTTTCATTTTGTACTCAGGATGTATATGAAAATTTGAAACTTTCAGCCATGGGATATCTGTTGCATTTTTTCTTGCTACTGTCTGACGATCATATTCAACTTAAGGACCTCCATTAGTGAAGGGTTAGTGAAGGGTATGTCTAACCCCTCCAGTTCAAGAAGTCTGTCCTGAGATGAATAAACCCATCTGAATATTGCAAGACTAATATGTAACAGACGTCATCTGCTTCAAGGGGACAGAATAAGCATTACAGAAAAAACTGTAAAGGAAGAGAAACTATTGGCAGGATACCTATTATTCATTTACAAAAGCAAAAAAAAAATTGAAAAAGCAACGGCCGAGTATAGTAGATTGGTTATGATAAAAAGTGTATGCTTTTCATAGTGTTAATGCATAATAATAGAGGAGCTGTAAATGAAATGATGCTGATGGTGGGATATCTAGCCTTAATTCACAATACGAAATGATGGGTAAACCTGTTGAACACAGCAAATTGGTTATGCTGAAAAATGTATGCTATAGAAATCAGAGTAATAGTCCTTTTGATTAATTAAAAACTAGTACTGTAATGTGTTAAAGGAAGCGTATTAAAAAAAAAAAATGTTATTGAAGAAAATACAGGATGATACTCTGAATCAGTTGCTTACGAAGTTTGTCCCAATGAGTTCGACGTAGGAAGCGAATCCCTCGTTGAGCCAGATATCGTTCCACCACTTCATCGTGACTAGATCGCCGAACCACTGGTGGGCCAACTCGTGGGCCATCACCACAGCCACCCTCTCCTTGTTCCGTGCCGAGGACATTCCTTCCTGATACAGTAAGGCCGTCTCTCTGCGAGAACAGTTAGGGACGAAAGTCCGGCACACAATCCATTGTCTCCTCTCAACACTTACGGCATATTTGTCACTCTCATTTTTGATGCACTTTACAAAATATGGGCAGAGAAATATGCTAAACCTTTCGTACTTTCCTTTCAGACGCCTCATATAAAAGTCTTCTATGGGCAGAAAACATGCTAAACTTATATCACTTCACTTGGACATATACAAAAGAGAGCCATTTAAGGGAAGAAAAATGTATTAAACTCATCTCTCTATACTTCCAGACACATCATACTGAAGAGAGTTATCTATAGGAATAAAAACATACGAAGCCTCTCTCACGTTTCTCATCAGTCATTCCTGCCATCTATTGGCAAAACAACAAAAATAAACCAAAACCAAAAACAAAAAAACCCAGCTTCTTCCTAGGTGCCGAAAGCCTACCCTTCAATAATAGCAGTGACTCTCCGCAAGGACTTCACTGAGAGACGTAGAGTAAATTCGTCTAATACTCAGCAGCTTTCATTTCTGGCTGCCCTCTGGTGGCTACCATTCTTTTTTCTTAGACTATGAGGGTTTCTTTTAGATTATTTTTCTTGCTGTCTCAACCGATTTTCTTCGGCTTAGGGTTGACCTCTTGCAGCGAAGAGGTCACCGAGGGTTATATCTGACCTCTGGTATTTAATGTCTCTCCTAAGTAGCTGAATAAAATGTCCTCAAGATAGGGAGAACAATTAAAGACATGCGAGAAGTTTAATATATTTTTCTACCCAGAGATGACTCACTTCAGTATGATGCGTCTAGGAGAAAAATGACCGACATGTCATGTAATAGTAGACACTATATGATGATGATTATGATGATGGCTCTACCTGTACACAGTACAGACCCAGTTTTTCATTGCCCCCTGACGATGATGGTGATGATGATAATGACGATGATGGTGAAGACAATGATGATGATTATGATAATGATGATGATGATAAACGCACCTGTACACAATGAGCCCCCAGTTCTCCATGGCCCCTGCGGAGAAGTCGGGAACGGCGATCATGTCTTGCTTGGGCAGAGGGAAGGGGATGTTGAAGTAACTCTCGTAGTAAGTCAAGATGCGAGGCCCACCATAGATGGCGTACGCAGTCTGGTCTATTGCGTCCCTGCGCGCCCACACTATGAAATATTGGCAAAAAAGACTTACTGTTCTACAGCAACTAAGATCACCATTCTACTGCTACTAAGACTTACGGTTTTATTACTAGTAAGACTTTCGATTCAACCACTACTAAGACTTACGGTTCTACTACTTCTAAGACAGCAGTTCTTTTACTATTACTATTACTACTACTGCTAATAATAATTACGGTTCTACTACTACTACTACTACTAAGACTTCTGGTTCTACTAATACGAAGACGACGATTCTACTGCTACAACTACTACTATTACTACTACTACGATTAAGGCTTACGGTTCTACTACTACTAAGACTTGTGGTTCTACTACTATAACTGGGTGAGCCATGATGGTGTAAGGACTCTCATAACTTTGAAGGATATGGAACAGCTGTAACTGATGGATGAGCCCAAAACACACACACACACACACACACACACACACACACACACACACACACACACACACACACACACACACACACACACACACACACACACACACACACACACACACACACACACACACACTAGCCCTCGCCTTTTCCCCTACCCCTAAACACGACGTGGTCATTATAATCAGGATCATCGTTGTGGTCAAAGTCGGACACAGAGAAGGCGATCAGGTATGTGGACATAGGTAAGGTCGTCTCGAACGTGTCCCAGACCCAACCCTCTTGATCATCTCTGTAGTAGGAGAGATAGCATTAGTTTTATCATTATCATTAATGTTATTTGTTGTTTTTATCATCGTTGTTATTATTATTATTATTATTATTATTATTATTACTATCCACCCATCCATCCATCATCCAATCCTACATTGCCCCATGAGGAGCGTAGGAGCCCGGGGCTAGGCAGTTGGTCCCGACATTTAAGATGAGAGTGAATTATTATTATTATTATTATTATTACATCCGCCAGCGAAGTTGGAGGAGGTTATATATTTACCTATGTTTGTCTCTTTGTCCACACGATATCTGCAAAAGTTCTCAAACGAATTGTAATGAAATTTTGCGGAAGATTGGGCCATAAGAAAGAATTTATTAAATTTTTGGGCGGATCCGGACTTGGATCTGGATCCTAAGTATCCCGCACAATATCTCCAGTTCTCAATGAATTTCAAAAAAATTTTGTGGAAGCGTGGGCTGTTGGTCAAGGAACAATTGATTAAATTTTTGGGTGAATCCGGATCCTAAGTATTCCGAACAATATCACCACGGATCGGGATCCGGATCCTTTTTAATGGCAGCGGCATTGGCAGAGGTATGCGCTGTCTGTGAGCTTTCTAATTATTATTATAATTGTTATTAATCCTGCATAATCAGATAAACACGGACAGATAAACCGATGGATAGAGAGACAGATGGATGGATGAATGAATGGAAGGATAGATAGACAGATAGAGAGAAAATAGATAGACAATTACTTTTCTTATTCTTCGTGAAAAACAAATCACACTAACAAGACAGAATATTTTGTGCATGAGGACCCAGGGAAGGTGATGGTCAAGTGGTTAAAGTTACCTACTGTTCGGAAGACGCCAATTTGATCTCCGTCTAAGGCAGGGGGTAATTTTTTATTTGAATTTCACTAACATAGATTTTTATTGATTTTCCAAAAGACCCATGAACGTACTACAATAAAACCCACTCTAATACTATGACTCCTTTCTGAATTAGGCAGCCCTAGCATGTATTCAGTATGGACGGTGGGTGTGAGTGCTTAAGTGGTGACACGTGAAGAAATTTGACACGTAGGAGAACCGCAGGACCTCAGGGAACGGGCTCTAGGGAAAGACTCTCCAGAGCACTCACACGGGAACGGATTTATTGAGAGGCATGTTTGCGATGGCGGTCATGGTTTCCTCCCTTGCGATGCTGACGTCGAAGGTGGCTTTCATGGCGGGCTCGTCGAAACACGGGAAGGCTCTCCGTGCGTCCGTCGGCTCGAACTGGGTGACTGCGAGGAGCCTACGGGAAGAAGGACAAAGGATGAAGACGAAGACGAGAGAGAGAGAGAGAGAGAGAGAGAGAGAGAGAGAGAGAGAGAGAGAGAGAGAGAGAGAGAGAGACTGATAAAGTAGACATATGATGATAAAATGTGAGAAATCAAAATGAAAATTGTAATACATCAGCCATTCAGTGTTATCTTATAGACTATGTGCTGTCCATCTATCTGTAGCTCTTTCCCTCTTTGCCTCTTGTTATCTCTGTTTATCTCTGTGTACCTGTCTGACTACTTATTAATTTCTGTGTATGTATATGAGAGAGGGGGGTGTGAGTTGGGAGCAGGGCAGTGAAATGGCGGGGGACAGGGCGACTTGGAGGCGATTTGTTTGTGGCCACCCCAAACGGGATTGAGGCGTCTGGCAATAGATAGATAGATAGTATGTATCTGCATATGTATATAGGTATGTCTGTATCTATATATCTGTTTATCTGTCTATCTATCTATTCATCTATCTATCTACACCTATCTATCTATCTATCTGTCTATCTATTTATTTATCTGTCTATCTAGCTATGTCTATTATTTTCAATACTTATCTATATATGTCTGTCTATGTGGGCATGGATGTATGGATGTACACATGTAAATATCTCTATCCATCTATTTATCACTCTATCAACACTTATGAAAATAATGTTCAAGATAAAAGCAAGTTACTGTTCATTTCCCTCGGCATCGGTATAGGTTGATCTATAGAAGCCAGCCAGTTTGTCATTAAGATAGCCCTCGAACTCCATGTAGAGGTGGTATGTCTTGGTTTGTTCAAGCGGTTCATCCAGCTGGGCGATGTAGAACTGACGCTCATGGTCGTAGAGATGCTGGTTGATGTTAACAGCTTCGCCTCCGTCAGTGGGGGTCACCTGCAGGAGGGGTAGGGGACTTATCAGTTAACATCATCAAAAAAGATATTTATTTCTTCAGTGTTTTGCTGTGTATTTCGTATCTTATCCTTGCCGTTTCCTGACAGTTTACTCACCTTAGAACAGATTCTCCAGACTGTGGGAGTTACATATAGCTCTCATAGACCCCCTCTTTACGAAAGGTCTTTCCTAAGCTGATAGAGGAAACAAGAATAAACAAAAAGAAGTCACTGGAGAACTTATACGACTGGGATTAACAGAGCAATTGACTATTGCATTTCCTTCAATTTAACTTGGTCTTAAAGTGGTATCTGTCTTGAATGCTAAACTGTAACAAAAGATCAACACAAAAACGTG
Organism: Coenobita brevimanus; assembly: GCF_032717465.1. Taxonomy (NCBI): domain Eukaryota; kingdom Metazoa; phylum Arthropoda; class Malacostraca; order Decapoda; family Coenobitidae; genus Coenobita; species Coenobita brevimanus. Next base: position 38,944,512 of record NC_137007.1, on the reverse strand, counting down.
TACTAGTCACAAGGAAAAAGTCTGGAAAAGTTGCATAACCATAACGTTGTTCTATTCTGTCATCAAGCTAAGGAACAGAAGATGCAAATGGACGAAAATCTCAGCCAAGGTAAAGGAGATGAAGTAAAATATGAAACAGATGAATTACCGTGATAGTTTCGTTCTTGGTGATGATGTCAAGGATGTGCAGCGTGATGTTGGTCGTGGCCTCCTTCACCTCCATCTCCACCCTGACTGAGCCCACAATACTGAAGTTGCCGTGAATGAACGGCTGCAGCCGTAACTCATAGTGGATGGGCCGCAGCGACGTCGGCAGCCTGATGTCCACAACCTCATCCTTGGGTGCTGACTTCTCGGCTGACACCACCTCATCATGGAGCCCTGGCGTTGGTAGCCTGATGTCCGCACCCTCAGTCTGGGGTGCTGACTTCACTTCCGGTTCGTGTTTTGAGGGAGAAGCAACCAAGAGTGGAACCTCGTGTACTTCTTGCTCAGGCTATAATTGTTAAGATCCAGAAACATTAGTTTTGTGTCTTGTGATATAAATATTATTAATATCATAAACATTGCATCTCGTGAACTAAACATTATTATCCATTCATATATCCATGAAATAATTAATGCCCCATCACGAATATCGAGTACCATTAATTCTGAGTCTTCTGAAATAAACATTATTATCCCTCCATCTGCTTATCATCGAATCATTTATTTTCCACCAAGAGTATCGAGTTCAGTTAATCATGTCTTGCTAACTGAACATCATCATCAGGTATCATACAGGACAGTTTACAGACTGCACACAAAAGATATTTCACTGCCGTGTTGTGTAGTGTGTTTGTCTAATAATATTATCATTTTTCCCTTGTATTCCTTTTGCAACTGGGCTTTAATTTTCTTCGAGTTTCTTTACAATGGCAATGGCGTCCTACACCGAGGCCGCCATTGTGCCATTATTTTCGCCACACTGATGGCCCTTTGTTTTAGCACTAGGTTAGAACCGAAAGGCTGCCGACCTTTTGGAAGAGCATGAAGTTACGACTGAAAGGTTGACCCATCCAGATTAGTTTAGGTCAGACGAGGTTAAGTTACTCTGTTACAAGTAAACTGTAATAGAAATGATCATCAATGTCAAATGAAGCACGTTACAAATCACTGGGAAAACCTAGGCTTCAGGTAAATATCGCTGATTGTATGGAGTGCAAAGTAATCCTTATAATTCTTGTCTTGTGAGATAAGCCATATTATCTATCCATCTGTCTATCGTGCAGCCCTTTAATGCCCCACCAGGATCAGTTAAGTCTAGTCATTTGAGGTGAGAATGTACAGTAACTCCCTCCTAAGTGATATCATGTGAGCGATAAACCTGTACCACTCTCAAATCTAATCTCTAATCTGCTATATGCTATTGGAATGCTTTAATCAACTATACTATCAATCCTGTCTTGAGAACTATGATTATCTGTCAGTCCATTCCTTATCCACTACATTACTGATTCAACAGGAGCCCCACCTGAACACCCCCTCTTCTACCCCTTAATTGGCTATTCCACGCTTGTATAATTACCCCAAAGCTGTATGCACAAATAATCACCATTCCAACACACTTTCCACTACTATATGCTTAACTCTCTCTCTCTGGCTCCTATGACTCACCCACAACCATGTATCAAAAATCTTCGTCCACGTTTCAGAATATTGGGCTTGATAGAGGACCTAATGCTTTCTTTGAGGGATGCACAATATACTTACGAATAGTGATACATGTTTTTAGTCGCTTAATTGTGAAACTCTTACATGATGTTCTGAAAAGTTTGTTGAGTACCAACGATCACCTCAATGGGTTTCGAAAGGCATTGCTCACTGCTTCGTCTTATATCGTCTTCAAGTGTGTCAGTATTTTTGTCCGTAACTTCTCGCAGCACTCTAATGTTATACTAATTTTGTGACTGATTTACTAGTCGGCCTTTTAAAGATTTTCTGCACTGAATATCCTCCTGAATATACCCGCAAATATTCTCCTGAATATATTCCTGAATGTTTTCCTTAATATACTTCTGAATACCTTCCTAAGTATACTCCTGAATATAACCCTGAAGATACTACTGAATGTACCCCTGAATATACTACTGAATATCCACTCACATATTGTCCCAGCAGAAACACAGGGGCCCAGGGCTATGATACCATCTATCTTTCTATAGCTAGACGCCACAGTCCCGTAAGGGGTGGCCATATGTCTTAGAGTTAGTGGTTTTACGAGAGGGGCACTAACCCCCCGCCGACCCCTGTTGGCACGTGGGGAACACGTATGGGTTGGGTATATAGTTACCACCTAGCAATGTTAATGGTTTCCTGGCTTACAGGAAACAATTAGGCCTGTCACTCAATGTAAAGTCACCTGAAGAGGAAAGAAGAGCGATAAAAAGTGACAGGAAAGATGGGAGAAACAGAAAGAGAGGAGGACAGCCTCAGAGAAAGAATGATAAAAGTGAAGGAATAAGTAGGCAGCCTTACATCAAGTTAGTGGATGATGGTAGCCGCCACCTACCACAAATTCATATTTTTAAGGCGAGAGTGACCACTCCCCAACTTTTGAGTGGCATTATGTGAGCAATAAACTCCAACCATCCCTGTAACGTAAACCCTTATGATCCACATCCTGTTGCAGTGCCTAAGCCCATTAGACCTCCAGGATGGGTAAAAAATTAAGAGAACCTTGTTACGGCCTATCTAGAGCCACTAATTCCCACTTCATTTACTAACTCTGGGATAGTCATAGTGAGTGTGTGTGTGTGTGTGTGTGTGTGTGTGTGTGTGTGTGTGTGTGTGTGTGGTGTACCCTGGTGGAGCTGCGGTGTGAGAGTAATAACCAGAACTACATGAGCTCTCAAAATTCGGCTCCTGAATCAAAAAGAGAGAGTAAGAAGGAACTTATTTAGAAGTAGGAGGCAGTAAACAAGTACTGACTTATAGAGAAAGACCAGGTGCTGCGATACTGACGTGCGTGTGTGCGGGTGCGGTGTTGGTGGTGTGGCCCTGGTGTTGCTGAGGCGTGAGAGTGATGGCCAGAACAGCGGAGGCCACGGCGGCTGTCACTAGCAAGGCCGCCAACACCACCGATACCTTCCGATTCACAAGCAGTCCCTTCTTGCTAGAGGTCGCAGATGAAGAAGACTCCACGCTCAGCACCTCCATTGTATCACCCGCCATCTTGGGCTGAGTTCCTGGTGCCTGGATAATGGAAAGACTAGTGACTTTGCTCCTAAAATCTAGAAACGAATTATTACCTAGCCGTGTATGGAATGGAAAGGGAGAGTATAGTACTACCCTTGTATTTTGTGTATATCGTGAAAGGTGACTAAATATGGTGGGAGATAGGTGTGGGAATACAGTTTTCCAACTCACACACACACACACACACACACACACACACACACACACACACATTTTATACTGACAGTCTTTCATAAACTAAGGAATATAGCAGAAGAAACATCGAATACAGGTCATGCATGGATAAAAGAATGCGCATGGATATAATGACCGTAGAATGAAGAAGTAAGGTAAGGTGGCATATGAAAGGTAATTAAATGTAATGATTCTGAGTGAAACTTGACTGAATGAGAAGGGAGGGGGTGATACTCGGGAATGTAAAGGGTTCGAAAAGTTTGGAGAAAATGAAAGTGTGAACAAAAGTAAATGATAATAGCCAGTCCCCTATTATCCCCTTCGAGGTGTGGCGCATCCAGACTAAGCTATCGTAGTTCAGAATAGCTAGTTTAGATGACTAGTTTATACCTTTGATGTTGTTACGTGACTGAAAAGCCTCCAGTTACTTCTCGGGGATCAGACCAACTGGATTGTTCTAACCACTCATCAAACAGGGGTTCTAACACCGATGCGAGTAGAGTTGTGGGACGGTGTGCGACTGTGGGAGTTTAATCTTCAGAAAAAACAGTCCTACCCACAGGAATACTAACTCTGGTTCAAGTGTTCTGTGTAGACTTTCTTCGTTAATAAAAACTGTAAATTTGTACTCGTATTTCTTAGTATCTGTGAGCGATAGCAAAATGACTAGTGGCTTACAAGAGTCATAGGAAGATATGCACCTACTGATGCATGTATTGTTTCTGGCTATTAACTCCGGTACAGATAATCCTTTTCTTTAATTCTTGCAGCTACTGATTGAATTTATGCAACTTAGGAGAGCTCTCTCGTGCTAAGGGGGTTTACATGGCTGTATCAAACTCTTCCAGTTCAAAATGTCCAAAGATTTAAAAAAATAATTACGGGGTGAAAGAAAACGACATCCCGGAATCAGTGACATAGCAGCAAACATCACGTCCTTTGCCCTGTTTGGGTGACGGCAGTGTGAGGGAAGACTTTAAAGATGTCAGGAGTAAAGACTACACTCACCTGCAGACACGTTAACTCGGTTCCAGCTATTTATTTTTGTATATTATTATATTCCACTTCTTAAAACCCTCAGTTCCCGTATACCAGTGGTTCTCCTCTTCTCTGAATGACAGCAGGAAAAAAAAAAAAATAAAGAAGTTTGAAGACATTCGTAAACTACGTACCAGTTACTATTTTTAGAACTGTCGAGTCACTTTTTGCTTACATGCTTAACAGAGTCTCTTATCTTCTTTAGGGGACAGCAGTATGAAAGGGAAATGATGTAAGTCAAAATACACACTATACATACCAAGAAATTCGTAAACTATGGTCCAGCTACTGTTTGTAGTACTATTATGCCGCTTTTTATAAACATCCTTGTACTCTCGTCCCTCCTCTTCTTTGGGCGACAGCACGGTGAATGATGAATTTTAAAAGGTCAGCCGTAAAATATCTTACCTGCAGATAATGACGTTCGGGGCAGGCTGTTGCATTTAAAACTTTTATTCATTTTTCACTGACAAACTCGAGACTCATATTTTTTGGATGACGGCAGAAGTAACGATGACTTGTAACGTCTTCACTACTACTACGTCTTTATAAATTTTCTTCTCACTATCTCCAGACAATTCTATTCAACTCAGGAGAGGTTTTTAGATTTGGAAGCATCTCTAGGAGCGACCCGGTCAGTCTGTTATCACTAGAGATCTTCACCCGTAAAGTGGTTCACTCCAGCGTATCCCTATACCGTGCTTTACTGTAGCTTCCTAATAATTTTCCCACGCAAGATGGTTGTCATTAACTAAGCCTCATGTGGTGCCTGGGAATACTCTTCATTAAACCATTCACCACCAGAGTGCTTTCCTAATCTCAGTACAATCGTCTGGCAAAAGCGAGAATATAATGCAAATGACATCTTTGGGCTGAAGATGTTAACATGCCAATAAATCACTTACCTACAAATCCGCCAACACAGATGCAAGTGTTATTTTGGCAATTTTTTTTTTTAATGACGATTCTTAAAACTCGAAAACTCAAAATCGCATCAACAACACTCTCGGGCTGACAGCAGAGTGGGTGATGATTCAGTTTGGCACCCATCTCGAGCGACGTAATGCCATCACCTCGGTTATCTAATCAAGGGAGATACAGGCTGGGGAAACCACATATTGGCCAAGATCACGGTGAAAAAATTGTTAGGTCGAGTGTGCGTCGTGGAGGAGAAAATATGATTGCATATTGATGATATTGGTTGCACGTTTGATGTATTGAAACTCCGAATTTACTACGCACTATCTCTCTACCCAGTTAACAGGGGCACAACAGTAGGGTCCGCACCTTCCCGTTACTTGATTATATGGTTACCACCAACAGCTGGAATGGTTTCGTGGGTTACAGGAAATCATTAGGCTTGTCCCCAGTGTAGAGCCACCTGAAGTGGAATGAAGAGTAATAAAAGTGATAGGAAGAATGTCAGAAATAGGAAGAGAGGAGGGCAGACAACAACAAAGGATGATTAAGATCAAGGAGGAAGTAGGCAGTAGTATATCAAGTGAGTCGATGATGGTTGCCCCACCTACCACCCTCGTCATTGGTGTAATGTGGTTAAATAAAGTGACGAATAACCACAAAGCTATTACAGAGTAAAGGCCCTCTCATTAAGCTCTTAAGTCAAGTCCAAAGTAACAACTGTTCTTACATGACAGATACGCTTGACCGTGCAAGGTTATCTGCTAATTTTTTTTTTGCTTAATCAGGCAGTAATTATAAATAAAAGTCTGATATGTGCTGAAGAGGGATACCTTCGTGTGGTGGCACAGATATAACCGGGGGTTGGAGCTGTCCGGGTATAAGGATGTCCTTCAGCCCACTCCCATCTTCCGAAAGGAGGAGGATGGACTGCGGAAGGAGAGTTGCTTTGGCCCTGCTATCCACTAAATTCGCTCTCTGATGAGCCTTGCGTTGCAGCTGCTACTACTACTACTACTATTACGACTACTACTACTACTACTACTACTACTACTACTGCAAATTCTATTATAACTATTATTGCTGCTGCTGCTGCTGCTGCTACTACTACTCCTACTCCTGCTCCTACTTCTACTACTACCAGTACTGCTACAAATTCTATTATTACTATTACTGCTGCTGCTGCTGCTGTTACTGCTCCTACTCCTGCTCCTCCTCCTCCTCCTCCTGCTCCTCCTCCTCCTGCTCCTCCTCCTACTATACTACTACTATTACTACTACTGCTGCTACTACTACTACTACCACTACTACTACTACTACTACTACTGCTGCTGCTGCTACTACTACTACTACTACTACTACTGCTGCTACTACTACTACTTGTACTACGAGTCAGAGAGCATCACCATGGGGACTGACGGGGGTGTAATTTCAATTCCAATTTTGCCCAGACGAGCTACTTTATTGAGCAGCGTCCCCCATCCTGTGGGAGAACAACAGCATGAATGCGGTATATACAGCTCAGATAGTTGGTAAACCTCATCTCGTTTTTATATGATACATTAGAGTACTGCTTATATCTTAGCAGAATAAGTGCTCATAATTATTCAGCGGACCTATATGGCGCACATTCGCAGTGGTTACAGAGATCTGCATTTAGAAATATACGGACATATTATATACACATATAAATGAAAATGCACACCCACATGCATACATGCATGCACACATTACTCACACTCAAGAATACACATACACATACACATACAGCACAACTAACTTACAGTTCCATACATATGTGCATATGCATGAACACACAGTTATATATACGGGTACTGTATATACATCCATCATACATAATAATTATACACGTACAATACACAGTTCATTAATATGGACATAGCTGAAATATGTTTGAGTTTATACACACACAAATACATGCACACACAGATAAGTGCATGCATGCACACATGCACACATATGCACACGACATATACAGTACATGTATGAATAAATTAACGTACAAACTGATTACAAATTATGTAGTTAGCTGTAGCAAACATGTTCATGCAGAACAGACGGCAATAGGACACAAATGACAACATGGACTGTTCACAATCATTTTCGTGCAGTCTTATCGACATATTGGTACATAACATACAAATATAATAATTGCAATATATACGGATATATTGCAACAGATATTTTTGTACAGTGGTATACATACATACGAATATACATATGAAGATATTTAGTGGTACAGACATAACTACATAGATATAGTGATGGCATATTGGCAGACATTTACACAGTGCAAAAGAATGTATACCAATGAACCTATTGGTACAGTACATATTGTACATACAGGGAAGAACAATGTTGTGAGTTTCTTTGTACACAGGGTGCCTGTGAACTGACCCCGTGAGAAAGAACAGGAAAGGGAAGGGATGGATTAAGAAAGGGGGTGTAGCAGGATTAATAGGAGGGTGAGGAGGGGACGCGGCATCTGTGGAGGAATTATGACATGAAGTGGAGATCAGGAAAGAGAGAGAGAGAGAGAGAGAGAGAGAGAGAGAGAGAGAGAGAGAGAGAGAGAGAGAGAGAGAGAGAGAGAGAGAGAGAGAGAAATTTTTGATGGGTGGTTTACTTGTCGCTCACGATCGTGACATTTCTTCCTCAGCGAATTATTCTACACCTTCGCTTCTACTAGTATGTCACTGATGCAAACATATATAAATACAATAAAGAGTTTTATGACGTAATAAGCTCAGCACATTAAATCTTAGCATCTTGTGACGTGTCATTGACAGAGATATAAATAACACATAGGAGAAAGCTCTGGTGTAATATGCACACTATCTATCTATCTATCTATCTATAGCCCGACGCCCTAATCCCGCAAAGGGTGGCCGCAGACAAAACGCCTCCAAGTCACTCTATCACCCACCATTTGACTCCCCTCCCCCCAACTCACCCCCCCCCTCCCTCATATACCTCTCAACTCCATCCCTCCACCTCATCCTCGGTCTACCCCTCCCTCTCCCCCCCTCCACCTCACCTACATACACCCTCTTAGTCAGTCTTTCATTCTCCATCCTCTCCACATGTCCAAACCACCTCAGTGTATTTCTCCTAATCTTTTCAACCACATCCACATCTACCCCACAACGTTCCTTCACTCCTTCATTCGTCAACCTGTCCCTCCATGTCACTCCACATGCTCCTCTCAAGTAACTCATTTCCACTGCTCTCACTCTTGACTTGTTCCCCTCTTGCAAAGTCCACGCCTCGATTCCATACGTCAGAGTAGGGATCACAATACCATCATGCAGTGACTTCTTAACTTCCATACTCACCTCCCTATTTCTCATCACTGCTTTCAGTGTGCCAACAACCTTCCTTCCCTGCTGTACCCTTTCATGTACTTCATCCCCCAAAGTTCCATCCTTACTCATCACACTACCCAAGTACTTGAATGCACTCACATTCTCCATATCCTCACCATCCAACCTCACTGCACACTCTGTGACTTCATTCCTCTCAAACACCATAACTTTACTTTTGTTTACATTAACTTTCAGCTTCCTCCTCCTACACACTGTCCCAAATTCATTCACCAAACCTTGCAACTCCCATTCATCTTCACTCAACAATACTGTATCATCAGCAAACAGCAACACCGGAAGCTTCCAAATCTCACCCTCATTCATTAGGGCCACCCCCACATCCACTGCCCTACCTTGTACCTCCATTACGACCCCATCCATATATATATTAAACAGCCATGGAGACATTACACACCCCTGTTTCAGTCCCACATTGAGATCAAAGAACTCACTCAGCTCACCATCCACTCGCAACGTAGCCCTAGCTCCCTCGTACATACTCTTCACAGCACTCAACAATTTCCCCTCCACTCCATATATTCTTAATACCTTCCACATACCTTTCCTATCTATTCTGTCATAAGCTTTCTCCAAGTCCATGAAGGCAGCGTACACTTTCCTTCCCTTCTCTAGATACTTCTCCACTAAATATCTTAGAACAAATATCTGATCTACACACCCTTTTCCCTTCCTAAATCCCCCTTGTTCTTCTCCAACTAGCTCCTCTGTCATATGCCTAACCCTATCAATGAGTATTCTACCATATATTTTACCAGTCACACTAAGAAGGCAAATACCCCTATGGTTACCACATACTTCTCTCTCCCCTTTTCCTTTGTACAGAGGAACAATTATACCTGATTTCCAGTCCTCTGGAACCCTTCCCTCTTCCCAAGCCAATCTACACAACTTCCATATCCACTCCACAACAATCTCACCCCCATACCTAAGCATTTCACCACACACTCCATCAATTCCTGGGGCCTTTCCCAGCTTAATCTTCTTCATCGCTTCCACTACTTCCGACCTACTGATCTCTTCCTCCCTCCTCTCATCTCTTCTTCTCCCAGCCATTCCCCAACCACTTATACTCACACTGCTCTCACTCTCTACATTCAACAAATCCTCAAAGTGCTCCTTCCATCTCCTCAATTTCTCTCTCTTCTCCACCAACAATCTATTATTCCTATCTTTCACTCCCCTACTATTTCCCCTTTCACACTGCCTTACTTTCTTTACCTCCTTCCAAAACAATTTCTTACTCTCCCTCCATTTCACACACAAAAAAAATCGCTTAAGGAAAAGGTGCTACGAAGTATACTATGTTAACACGATTAAGGTAATGTAGCTGCCCGTGGAATGACCAAAAAAAAAAAAAAAAAAGAATATATAACGGAGGTGACCTATTCTATGCCACTGAAGTGAACTTGTATAAATGCCAGCGAAACCTGACGACCTCGGCCGACGTAGCGTGCAATTAAGCCGCTCCAGTTCACTCGGAGATACTTCATTTAGCTAAATATAATCATGATAGCGTTAGTCAGAAAATATTTCCTAATTGTACTTCGACCACTGAAATTGCTTGAAACATCTAGATTATTATTATTATTATTGGAGATTCACTGACTAATACGTCCATTAATTTTGAACACGTTAATAATAAAATGATAACGTATTTGCGTGAGTGAAAGTTCTTGTCTGCTGTGTCAGTTTCGTCAGTAGAGTTGGGTGTGATTCCATTAAACAGTCTCAATACAATCACTGCATTTCTCCCAGTCACATTTATCCAATCATTGCCGTGCTGGTTAATGCGTTCGTGTTGGTGCTCCTCGCTTTCATTCCAGCTACTTTGTTCCGTCATGCTTCTGAGAATAATAGTGGTTTTGCAGCTTTCCACCCACACGATGCAGTTTCTCCTGTGGGTGTTGAGAGGCGGCCCCTGATTCAACATTTCCACTACTCTGTAAATGTAGCAGGTGGACCGCATTTAATTTCTTACTACATTTCAGTTCTTCATCAATCTTTTTCTTGTAATAATCATACCTTTAGTTTAAATGTGTGTGTGTGTGTGTGTGTGTGTGTGTATTCTTACGAGCTCTAGACAGTTTTGGTCGACTTTGGAAACGCTGGTCGTAATGAAGGGGCTAATGTAGGCTATATCAAACCCCTCCAGCTCGGAAAGTCTCTCCCAAGTTGAATGAAATCGAATGACGGTAGCAAAGGAGGCGTCATGGTTCTCAAGCTAAAGTATTACTGGAAAGGACCTCAGCCCCTGGTCCGAGGCACAGCTTCAAACCTGAATATAATCGTCTGACACTAGCAAGAATTAAGTGCAGAAAGACGTCACCACAAGGAAGGTGTTCACTCAATTTTTTGTTCGCAATATTAACTTCTTCAACCCGAGAAAGTACTCTCCATTATTTTTATGACTATATAACTTACCACACTAATGACTCTTCCTCAATGGGTAAGCAGAATATCACGATTATTTTGTCGCTTTTATTCATATTCCTGTATTCATTTGCACATAAGCAAATTGTACATTATTTGTGAATATCCACCTAATTGCAACACATTTTGTACTCTAGATGAATAAATAAACAGCTATCTAGAATCAACCGCTTTACTACCAGAAGTCTCTTCAAAGATGACGTGGTAGTAGATTTCCATGCAGGGATTGTCGCTGCTGTAACCTGACCTGACAGTTTAATCTAATCTACCCAAGCCCAACTAAGCCCACCCTAACCTTACACAATTTAATCCAACTCAACCCAGACTTGTAAGAAAAACACCAAGTACAGAGAAGGGACCCGTTTAATTCGACGTTTCTTCAAGCAGGCGTGCTTGGCGAAACATCCAATAAAACAGGCACTTTTCTGTACTTGGTGTTCTTCTGTCCCAGCCGATGCTGAATATAGTACCAACCCAACCTTACTCATATTACCCTAACTTATCACAGCCTAACCTAACCTATCCTAACCCAAGGTGCTCCAACTTCACCCCTCCCAAGGTAACCTAACCACCGCGCCTTAAACCCGTAATCATGCTCGTGAAGCCACAGGAAGAAGACTTGGTACTGGTAGTCCATTAAAGCTATGTTGTTGCTGGTCCTAACCTGACCTTCTCTAACTCCATCTAATCAACCCTGATTTAACCCATCTTACCCTAATTTAATCTAACCCAGGTCAACTCAGCCAAAAGTAGTCTAATTTCACCCATCCTCACCTAACCTCACCTAAGCTAACGTAACCTCTCCTAACCGAAGCCTCTTCAACTCAGCCCACTTAACCTCACTCGACCTAGCCTAACCTCACCGACGCTAGCCTAACCTATCCTAACCCTAGTCCCTCAAACTTAACCTAACGTACCCTAACCCAGCCTAGCCTCACTTCCGCTTCAACCCGTAACCATGGTCGTGAAGCCACTGGAGGATGACTTGGTAGTATTGGTCCATCCAGGCTATGTTGTTGCTGGTCCTCTCGATGGCTTGGTCCACGGCCCGGGTAGCGGTTCCCAGCTCCTCCAAGTGGTCCTCTTTGAACACCTCCAGCTGGGGGATCAATGACAGGAATAATAACTATCTATCTATAGCCCGACGCCCCAATCCCGCAAAGGGTGGCCGCAGACTAAACACCTCCAAGTCGCTCTGTCACCCACCATTTGACTGCCCTCCCCCCAGCTTACTCCCCCATCCCTCATATACCTCTCAACTCCATCCCTCCACCTCCACCTCCAACGGTGGTTTTTATTAGGCAATTATAACTGAGGGACGAATGGTGTGAATAATATTAGTGTTTTTTTCTTTATATCTCCAGCTGAGGGATGTATAAAAAAATATTAATGTTTGAGTGGTAGTCTTTAAATATCTTTAGAGGAAAGATGAATGAAATTTATAATAATAGTAATAATAATAATAATAATAATAATAATAATAATAACAATAATGATAATGATGATGATGATAATAATAATAATAATAATATTAATAATAATAAAATAATAATAATAATAATAATAATAATAATAATAATAAAATAATAATAATAATAAAAATAATCACATCACATCACACTGCTACTTAAACACACACACACACACACACACACACACACACACACACACACACACACACACACACACACACACAGTCATCTTTTTTTTTTTATATATTCACAAACATTCTCTCTCTCTCTCTCTCTCTCTCTCTGTCTCTCTCTCTCATGACATACCTGATGCTTCTCCTCTCTGGTGTTAAAGTCTTCAGCCACTATCCGCACCAAGTCTCCCAAGGTCGTGAATGAACCGAAGCTGCGAATATTTGGAGGTGGAAATTAAGAGACGGAATAAAAGAATAAAAGGAGGAATGGAATGCTTCGAGGAATTACCACATATGGATGCCATTGTAAGGTATTAGACGAAGAAGGACAGTGAAGATGAAAGGAGGGGTCGAATCTGGGACGGTAGGATATTGGAAGCAGGTGGATATAAACCCCTCATGGTGGAGACAACACTAGTATTCTATTCCAGCTAATACCAGACGATTTTATTCAACTGAAAGTGAGTCACAAGAGTCTGAGTGTTAATATTGTCACCCTTAACTCTCTATTGGTCAGACCTAACCCAGATGATTTTATTCAGCTATGAGTGAGTCAGAGGAGCATAAGTGATCAGGAAATATTGGATACAGGAGATAAAACACTAAGAATGCACTCGATGGGAAACAAGAATACTTATGAATGAACACTGAAGACTACTCACTAATTGGAAATCATCAGCCATTGGTCCCTGAGGAAGTTCCAGGCTAGATCCCTTCCTATATCGTTCCTAGATATCGCCGCAAAGACACTGCTAGCGTCCTGTCGCCTGATGCCGCTGTCCTCCGTGAACGCCATCTCCAAATACCTAAGGACGGAAGACGTGCTGTTGACATGCTAGCACTATGGCTTCTGTGTTCCAGGATTTTAGACCTTTATAATGACCTAAAGCAGATTTTATGCTACGGAATGTTGGTACTATAAAAAACAAGTATCCAGGCCTGTACATGAAATGGAACCTGAGTTATATTTCTTTTTCTAGGAAATTCTGAATAGTATAAAATATAGGATGATGGCCCATTATTCCTGTACAGAGAATAATAATAAAATTCTATAAACAATAAGTGAAAGAAGACATACACTGCAGTATTTCAGACCTTCTTGTCGATTGTATTTCAAATGTAAAGCACCCCGAGAGTCTTGTCATAGTTTTGCGGTGATTGAATATATATTTTTTTCTTAACAGTACAAATATCTAGACATATTTTCTCGTAGACCTTTAAATTTATCTAGGGCAGCAACATGTTGTAGCAAGAACTGAGTTTTAAAAAGTTCCTGTGCTGAGGGAGTTAACTAGAAATTTCTGAAGCAATCTCTCCTACTTTCAGTTTACCTTGACAAAATCCAGAGCTCCTTCGTACACGCAAGGGCAGACAGGAGGGTGTCCTTCTCCTGGCCCAGGTTGGAGGTGAGGTATTGGTTCCACGCGAAGTTCCACTCCTCCTCCCCTCCTTCAGCGATGCCAGTACAGTAGACGGTGCTCTTCTGGTTCGGCGAGATGCTGGAAAGTCGATACAGGGTGATGGTGTTACTGTGTTGGGTAATTTGTGTAGTTTTTTTTTGGCAAAGCGTAATGTATGGTGCTCACCTGTGTCAGCGAGACGAAGTAGAGTCGATCTCGGTTTACCGTATTATTGTATTAATCGGCAATACTTCCGAGGCTTTTAAAGCTCTGATGAATTTCAACGAAATTTATGGTTTAATTTTATTACACCTAATTCAACACTTCGTATATATAATTCCAAATACAGACGGTCAAAACTCTTTCAGAATTAGTGATTAGATTATGGATTTATATGGTCAAAGATCCATTCTTTAACATTTCCTTATATATATATATATAATATACAGTATATGGATTTGCACAAAGGAGATTTTCACAGAACGGATCCGTCTGCAAGTGTGTGTGATCAAAAAACATTTAGAAAAAGAAATCATTATGAAACATAGCTGACTTCTAGTGCTCTGAAGTAAAAAGAAAAAATGAGAAAGTAGTCTTTAAGTTTTGTGGTAATTCAGCATATCATACCTAAACATCAGTTACCCTGCTTTTTTTTTGTTTTTTTTTTTCAATATGCAAGTTAGTGTGTGTACTATAAGCTGTACCGGCTTCATTTGGATCATTTGGATCGGTTGCAATAAACATGAGGAAATTAACGTGTCAACTCTGAAGTGGAAAAAAAAAAATCATATTTGAAAAATTAGCCTTTAAAGTTCTGTTCGTCTTCATCGTAAGTTGGCATAATTATAGCAGCAATCTACATTTTGCAACAAAATTCAGTAAATAAAAAATAGCAATGCCGGGATGAAAAAAAAGTACAATTTTGACAAATGAGTCACACATGTTGAATGCAGGTGACTGACCGAACGGCGGGTGCCTTTTGCCATGACTCATCCACCAAACTGGTCGTTCATATGAACAGAAATACCTAATCAAACAACTATGTGACAAGAAAGATAATATAAAGGAGGAACTGAGTGCGTCTCATGTCAAGAAGACACATGGATATTCAAATACATAATAGAGCTCTATAAATGTATCTTATGGCTGGAGGGACTCATAGTGATGTTTAGGTTGAATAATATTACTCGCTGGAAGTGATTTAGACCTACGCAAATTTCTCAGGATTTTGGGGATATTCTCACGTGAACGGTTCCCTTGTTATTTTTGCTTCTTAGTCTGAGATTTACAAACAACCTTTTTATCATGTGGCAGTAGCAACAGTAATGTATAAAGAAACATTGTAGCCAAGTGACAAGTGTAAATAATACAGTATGTGTACTGAATTATCTACCTTCCATCGTCTGGGCTTAGCATCCAGTCTTGGTACAACGTAACCGATTTCTCGACACAATCCTGGTAATCAAGACTGCACACCCAGGAAGAGGCCAATGTGCGCTTATAATGCTCCAGTTGCGGGTCATTCGCGTTGTCCTCAAAGCCCACAGAGTCATACAGCGGCACCAACAGCGACAGCAGATATTTCTGAGAGAGTGGCCATCATGGGAGCATTACTTTACATTGACCCTTTGAAGTCCAGGATGTTTTTATTTTATTCTTGCTATGTACAGATGATTTATTCAATTTAAATGATTTGGAGGGGCTGAATATAGTTTCCATTAATTCCTTCATCAGTATGGGAGCCTCTGAAAATGAATACAGTCATCTGATAACTGTAAACATTAAAATGAGTACAGTCATATGATAACTGTAAACATAAACTAAAAAAAATGTCGTCTGGCTGAAGGGATTAAATAGCGAAAGATCATTGGCTCAGCGAGAGACATTATGAATACTGGACGTTTACAAGACAGCAACGGTAGATAGCTGGTGATCATCGGCAGCATTGGATAGCACTAACATGGATGATGTGTGCTGTGGTTTATACACGAATATGGACACAGCCAACAGTCATAGACTGAGAACATTGAGCTAAGAGACAGAACCAGTCGTTAGCTAGTCACTCTCACACATGCGATACATAGCCTAAGCCTCACTTCGCATTAGTTCTAGTGGCTGAGGGAGATCTTTTTGAATGGCTTTAGGTAGGCCAGTAACCTGAATGAAGAAAATTACTTATGAAGTGACAAATGTACCTAGAAAAATTGGAATGATAATGAGTCAGATAATGAGGAACTAGGGCACCCTAAATAACTGACTCAGGACTGCAACACAGAGAGTGCAATTTAGGGAGTAATTTGTTTTCATACTAGTACTGATTAACCTGCAGTGAATACTTACCTGACGTAGTGCTATGTTCAGGTGACTACATGGAGTGAGTAGCCAAGTGGTTTCCTGTACTCCAAGAAACCTTTTTCTATAATGGGTGTTAATTATAACCAACAAACATATACTCAGTTGTTTACAGGCTTAAGGTGCTCCGGCCTGATGTGAGCCATAGAGGTTCACACCCAAGGGACTGTTTATTCTCAAATAATTTAAGTCCAGGGCAAGTGACTGATCGTGCTAACCGTAAATGTTGAGACTAAATGATCCAATCCTGGACTCTATGCACCTGACCGGGATATAAGGTGTTGGATAATAAGTGAATGATGAGGGTAACAGCACCAACCTCGAGCGCCCCGTAGCCACCCTTTCGTGTAAACATGCTCTTGATGTACTCCAGGTTGTTCATGGCCGACTCCCAAGGGAAGAACTCGGTCTCGTCGCCCAGGTAAGCTATCGTGTCCAGAGCGGTGACGTACGGCAAGTCACCTGGAAATACAGAAGATCTAAGAATTAAAAACTAGAATGTTTTATCACAAGCAGTAATGATAAGTAACACTATATGTCCAAATTATCGTCTCTACAGGATGTATTTTATTCATTTAATTATTCACTTAATGGCTCTTTAATTATTAAATCTTAACGAAGATTAATCTACTTTGCTCTGGATAGTTGCATCTTTATCTCTTTTCTGTCAATACTTTAGTGATCACTGCTCCTCTGAACTGTCTGCCTGCATCCCTCCACCACTACGCAGGCGCTTAACACCCGTCCAGCTCTCATCTCTTTTCTGTCCAGCTGTCTAATGCAAGAGTTAGCCATTACTCCAAGTCATTCAGGTATGCAACAGGTCAACTCTGGAACTGTCTTCCTCTGTCTGTATTTCATGACCAGTCTTTCAAACGCAGTGTGTCCAGGCATCTTGAAATGACCAGATATTGAATTTGGCTCTCTGTTATCTTGTTTTTGTTTTTTCTTGGAGGGAACAGTGGCAGGCTTCTGGCTTTTAATTTCTTTCTTGCATAAAATATGGTCATAGGTGGTGGGGACATCATTCATTTACTTCATGTAGTGACGCTTACTTCTTTTTTCACCCTTATCTTCATTTTTATGTGTCTGCCCTCGTATCTTCTTATTTCTTCTATCTTTCTTGCCACTTTTAATTCTCTTCTTTCCATTTCAGGTGGCTCTAAAATAAGAGACAAGCTCAATGGTTTCCTGAAACCCAGGAAACCGCTTAGAATCATATAAGCATATAACGAGGTGAAGTGGAGTTTATCATGGAGCCCCTGTAACTGGGTGCAGGAGAGAGGCAAATGTGGCGGCCATCCGGGAACCAGATCATACTTTTCCCTGCCCCTCTCTGTGGCGAGGTGCCGTCTACCGCAAGGGAACATATGTTCACTGCACGTGATGACCCAGCAGGGGCAGTTGTTTGCTTGTGGTTGATGGGTCTGCACGGCCAGACAGACCAGGGTTACTTAACCAAAACAACTCTGGATAATGACAGACGGTTTTACTCGCCTATGAGAAACCTGCTGTGGTCTTTGGATTAAAGTATCTCTAAGCATTTATAAAATGCAAACACAAGAAGTGTACCAGTTCTGTGCAAGTTTGTGTGATTCCCTGCCATTACCCACCTGCTCGAGCCAGGTCGAGGGCATCGTCAATGATCTGAGCGCGGTTGACAACGTGGATGGCGGTGTGATCCTGGGTCAGTTGCTGCACCAGGAGGTTCCAGTTGTTGGTGTCGTAGTTGACGCGGTAGTAGCCCGTCTCCTGCAGGTTGAAGATCACCCACTTGTCACTGGCGGGCAGCGAGGACACCGTCACCTCCACCTCAGTGTCTTTCATCCACATGGTAGGCTGGGTGGCGTTGAAGTCTGGGTCGTCTTGGCTGGTGTAGGTCAGAGGCACCCACCACCGGTACTCATCGCTCTCCGGGCTCGTCTCGTTCTTCACTGACAAAAAGCGTTCCTGCAGCGAGTATAAACAACTTAATTTTTCTGATTACTCTGTTAACTTCTTGCATCAAAAGGATTTCTTCTCAGGCAAGTAAACCAGTAATTCTAAGATTTTCCAGGTGGTAATGATCACCGAAACTAACATAGCATAACCAAACAACTTGACTTGCATAGCAGCGGCCACAGTGCAATTGTGCGACCTACTGACTTTGATGGCGAGTTAGCTCTTGTGTAGAGTCCAGGTGTTCATGATCACGCATAATAAACAAACCTAACCTACCTAACATAACCTGACCTAAACTAGCGTAACCTGACCTGCGTAACAATGGCCGTAGTTCCGTCCTGTGACCTGTTGACGGTGATGACGGGGTAGCCCATCTGCAGTGTCCACGTGTCCATAATCATCTTGACCGTCATGTCCACAGGCAGCGTCCCGTCCTCCTGTCCGGCCACTGTCAGGTAATGCCACAGGTCGTCTTGCTCGGCGTTCCCGTAGGCTCTAGGTGGATGTATTATCGTTATCATCATCGGTTGTTATATCTTTCATTTTTCATTATCGTATGCTCATTTGCACCGCTATTTTGATAATCATTCTTCCTCTCACGTCACCATTATTTACTAAAAGAACACACTTTAGAACACACACACACACACACACACACACACACACACACACACACACACACACACACACACACACAAAGGAGATAAAATGTAATGCATGATAGGCATTTGTAAATTTGCCCGAGGCGTGGATGCAATATTCTGTCTTATTTTTGCTGGTGTTTGGCGATATCATTCAGTTTCGGAGAGCACTCGGGTAATGAAGGGATTAGTGATGGCTGTATATGTCCCTTCAAGTTCAAATCGGCTTCACAGATTTGAAGGAGAAAAAATCTTCTGGTGGTAGTGAGAATTAATCTTTCACTGGTCTCTTATATTTTGTTCTCACTAAAATCTGACATTTTTACTTGAGGTTTAACATAGCCCTCATTAATCCCTTCAGTACTATGCTGCTTAACTGAAATCGTCTGGTAGTAGCAAGGAAATAAGCACAAACAAAAGACGTAGCCTTAGTCAATGGGTTAGTGAGGGCTGTACGAGTGTGTGTAACCTATCATATTCGAATGCTCTTACAGAGACGAAAAAAACCGTCTGGAAGTAGAAAGAATATATCAATTGCGTCCTCGTGGTGAAGAGGTTAACTTAGTGCTTCGGTTAATCATTCAGCCACTGTGTCTGTCTACCTGTCTGTCTATTTACTAATCCATCATGCAAACCTTTTTTTTTTTCCCAACAGGAGCGTAGAAACCCTGTGTTAGGTTACTGAGTCTCGACATTTAAGCAAAGGTTGACCAGCCTGCCTCATCCCTGAGTGGCATTATGTGACCAATGGCCATAGCATGGAAACCATTAACGGGTCCCATCTGGTTAAACGTCTTAACCAACTAGAGCATCGGGCATCCATTCGGTTATATGGTTATTACTCAACGTAGTAAATGGTTGCCTTGATTACAGGAAACCATTTGCATTCTCAGTGTCACCTGATGGTGGCACTACATAGAATGAGCGGATGGTTGGCACCATCCACCGAAGTTCTAAAGGCAACTTACAAGGTGTTGAGGTAATTGGTGAGTCCCTTCCGGAATGTGCCCTCAGTCAGGAAGTAGTTCATCATCCGCAACACTGAAGCGCCTGAGACACGGCATGACAAAATATGAATAAATTGGTGGTGGTAAAATGGTACAATAATTATAAGGGACATTCTAGAACACCTTGAAAATTTTGCCAAGACTTGGAGTACTCCGTATGGAAAAAAAGAAAGAAAAAAAATGGGTGGGAGAGAGACAGAGAACAGATCTTGAATTCTTTAAAATCTGTTACGTTTCGGCTACACAGAACGTCAGAAAGATGGATGAATCAAGGCTCTGTGACTCCCTCCCACCCATTTCATCCACTTGTCACAGTGAATCAGATACATCTATTTTTAATACTAAAAAAAAAAAAAAGAACCAAAGGATGGGGTGTGCAATAACTGTCCTACTCAAAGAAAGCTCATAGAAAAACTAGAGGGGCACTCAGTCGAACGCATCTCTCCGACAAGGGCAACGCAATTTTCAAACCACTCCTCATAATGGGTTAGTTTTGTGATCACTGATTAGGGTTTCGCAAAAAGTGTTTCCGGATGCAGAATCTATAATATGATCCGGATCGGTCCTAAAGGTAATCGATTGTTCTCTGGGACATGAGCTACCTACCCACCAAATTTGATCTAAATCTCTCTTGTAGTTTTTTGAGCAATCTTGCTAACAGACAAACAAACTAACATAAACAAACAGGGGTGAAAACATACTCCCCTTGTTTGAGAGAATAACCTTGATTAAGTAAAAATACAATAGATCCAACCCTAATATACAGTAGTATTAGAAGCTGCGGCCCAAGGTTCATCTGAAAAATGAACCAGGCGGACTACAGGCTGAAGCTGCCCTCATTCTGTAGTCCACAAACCATCTTTCGGGGGACAAGGAGGGAGTTGAGGGACGTTTGCATAATTGGGCAGAGTTTTTGCTCAGTTATATCGCTACCGCTGCCTGTAGGTGTCCCTCCCCAGCACCTGGTTATAGACAGATGCATAAATAGACAGATCAACAGAAAGAGAAAAATAGATAGATACGAAACCTTTGGAGTAGGATATGTCGTCAAATATCTGGCTGATTTCCGTGGGGTCATAGACAGGGACGCTGATGGGGTGTGAGGACTCCAGGCTGTCGGACTCCAGGACGCGATGCAGGTCCTCCGGCACGAACTTGTCCTTCACTTGCCACGACGGTTCAAACTGCGGAGGAAGAGTTTAGGAGTCTTCGTCAGGCATCGTCTCTCTCTTGATCAGTCATCATCTTCAGTTTCACCTGTCGTCATCTCTATCTTCATCGTCAATCATCATTTTTTTCGTCTTAATCATCAATCATCATCTTTATTTTCCACATCATGTCATTATTTTCATTTTGTTTATCATCTTTTTTTTTTTTCATGAGCCATTATCTTTATTTTCTTCATCATCAGTTATCGTCTGTATCTTCATCATCTGTCATCATAAGAGCCTGAGAGGGTATATAAACTGTCACCAGCAGCCCTGTCATGACTGGGACAGCTCTGCAGTCCAGTTAACGTTAAAATGTTTCGTTCACCTGGAAGTGAGTCGTAAGAGCCTGAATGTTTACCCCACCAGCTCGGGGTCGCCTGTTTTTTTTTTTTTTTTTTTTTTTTTTTTTTTTAGAAGAGCGTTTCTAGGAGCGACTTCGGTCAGTCAGCAACAGCCTCAGAATTTTTTACATGCTAGGTGTTTCACTCTAGCGAAGCTCTTTGTGATGCCTTACTTTAGTTACCTAATGTAGTAGGACTGATAAAAAGACGTTTTGGAACTGAAAGGATTAATGGTAGTAGTAAGGTTAAAAAAAAAAATCACAGTACTGTGCGGATTTAACTTACACTGTCTGTACCGAGGAGCTGGACGTAGGTAGCGAATCCTTCGTTGAGCCAGATGTCGTTCCACCACTTCATCGTGACTAGATTGCCGAACCATTGGTGAGCCAACTCGTGCCCCACCACCACACCCACATACTCCTTGTTCCGGGCAGAGGACACCGCTTCGTCGTACAACAGCGCCGTCTCTCTGAAGGAACAATTAGTTGAAATAAATTTATACTTACAAGGGTCATCAAGACAGTTAACCACTAATGGCTTAAGATTTCGGCATGAGGATGTTTGCGACCACCACTTCTCTTGCCCGCAAATGTCGTGGTATGTCAGCAGCAAACTGTCAAAATATATAGAGATCCTGCTAACCTACTTTTCCGTATATTATTTACATGTTTATTTAAATTCACAGTTCTGAATTTTTTTTCACCGAATGAGGATGAGGTGAGGGTATACCAATTACTTCAACAAAATACACGTGCATATTAATTTCCTTTATAATATACCTGTCCATATTAACGTAATTTACCTGTAGGTGATAAGGCCCCAGTTTTCCATGGCTCCCGCGGCGAAGTCTGGGATGGCGATCATGTCTTGCTTGGGCAGAGGGAAGGACACGTTGAAGTAGCCCTCGTAGAAGGTGAGGATGGAGGGACCCGCCGTCAGGGCATAGTCGGCCTGGGATAGGGCTTCCTCACGTGCCCACACTGCAACAGGAAGGAGGAATTTGCGTTAGATTTATTATTGTTAGAATCATCAACATCATCATCGCATCATCATCAACATCATCATAGTCATCAACATCATTCAAGAATTACCAAGAAATTTCAGTCGTTCATACACACATCTGGTCAACTCTGAGAATTGTTCTAACTGCGCTAAAATAATTAATTTTAAGATTTCGTTTCAAACCTTGTGGTATAAACGCAAGCTCTCGTTGGACTAAGATTTAAAAATACAAAGTCAAACGTTCATCCACTGGTTTTCCTAGGTGATTTGGTTAACAGATTCGATTGTATGGGTGAATTTACGCAATAAATCCAAGCCTTCCCCCCCCACCCACACACACACATTTTGTTCATCTGTGAGAAATTTTAGTAGTCTGAGAGTTAAAAAAGTTATCTCGCTTAACTCGTATGCTGCTATGGTTGCACTCTCAGAATGTATTTAGGCTTATACTCTCCATTTAGCTCAGCAGAAGGAAATCCTGCCAGTTCAAGAATAACCTAAGTAACAAGAAAAAAAAAAATCAATGCTTCTCACCTCTAAACAGGACGTGATCATTGGCGTTGGATTCCTTGGCTTTGAAATCCGACACCACAAAGGCCACCAGATACGTGGACATTGGCAGCGACACTTGGAAGCGGTCCCATACCCACCCATCCTGCCCATCGCTGCAGCGAAAAGGGCAGCCCCATTAGCAAGTTTAGTCTTTTTATATTGTGCTTAGTCTTTTTTTTTCTGTTATTTCTTACTGGTATCTGATTCACTTATTCTGTTTAAGGAGGAACTCAATTGGTACCCCCACTACTCAATACTGCAGGGGGAGGAATGAATTCGGCGGTATTATCGTGGGCTTAGGAATCTTGAAAAACACCTTCTTCTTAGCAATCTATCTTGCACCTAATATCTTCACTTTTTCCCTTGCTGTACTTTATTACATTATTTCCTCTCCAAATAATCTCTACAAAAAACCTGCAAGAAAACACCATCGTGCCACACGACTTACACCGGGACAGTTTCATTGAGTGGCATGTTGGAGACAGAAGACATACTCTCCTCTCTCGCCATGTTGATCTGGAAAGTGGCTTTCATGGCAGGTTCGTCAAAGCAGGGAAAGGCTCTCCTGGCGTCTGTGGCCTCGAACTGGGTCACAGCAATCAGTCTGTTCAGGGAAGAATGAGGGAAGGTGAACTAGAGACGAAGATAATTCTTTAGCTATGATGATGTCTGTGGGAGAGTCAATAGGTGAGAAGTAGGATGTTTATCATTTCTTTCCCCGTGATGACGTTGTGATGGAGAGGGATGCCTTCAAGTGGTGGCATCGATATAACAGCAGCTCCAGTGACTAGTTATACAATCGTCCCTCAGCTCCCTCCCTGTTCCCAGAAAGAAGGATGGCAGACTGCAGGAGAGAGGTACCTTCAACAAGCAGTTCATTGGACTCACATTCAGATGAACATGCGACTACAGCTGCTGCTATTTTAATACTACTGTGCTATATTTTTGCTGTGCCACTATTCTTATTAGGATTTAGAGAATACTACAGAAGTGAGGGGATAATGAAGCTATACCTAATGCATCTAGTCTGAACAGTATCTCTTAAAGTAAAATCGCCTGAAAGTAAGACGAATAGACAGAGAATAAGTCACCGGATTCGAGGGGTAAATCCCCTGTCGTCCTTGCCCCCTGTTTTTGTTTCTCCTTTTCCATCCATCCATCCATCATCCAGTCCTAAGTTGCCCCATGAGGAGCGTAGGAGCCCGGGGCTAGGTAGTTGGTCCTGACATTTAAGATGAGTTTCTCCTTTTACAGATGAAAAAGGCAGCAGTCGTCGACTCGTCAAAAATATATATTTATTGAGCAATCACCATAAGTTTGTCTACAATTCCCTGCCGGCTGTTGTGATAGGCGTTACATGAAATAGTTTTTTTTTTTTTAATCGTAATGTAAAGTAGACACACACACACACACACACACACACACACACACAAACACACACACATGAGGAAAATGGAAACCAGGACACCATGCCGGCAAGGGATTATCGTCGAACTTTTATCGGTGATTGTACAAACAGTTGGTTGCTGCTATAATCTGTGTTTTCACCTGATGGAACTGAGCCACTCGCACACAATGAATACTACTTAGGGTTTGCATGTACCTTGATGATCCTTTGTTATGAGGAAGGAAAGAGTTCCCTTGTTTACTAAATAAGTCGACCCTTCATTCTGACTACTCTGGCTATCAGCGGAGCTGAAAGGGGTTAGGGATTTTTTCTCATGTTAGAGTCAACGTGTACAGCATACCTGTCATTTCCTTCCGAGTCTTGATATGACGACCTATAGAAGCCACGAAGTGCGTCGTTCAAGTAGCCCTCGAACTCCATGTAGAGGTGGTAGGTGTTGCTCTCCTCCAGGGGACTTTCCAGACTGGCAATGTAGAACTGCCGCTCGTGGTCGTACGAGTGTTTGGTGATGCCCACAGCCGCGCCCCCGTCAGTGGGGGCCACCTGAATCATCAACATCGTAATCATCGTCATTTCCATCATTATCGTTAACACAGACATGATCATCATTATCAAAAATAGTATCATTACCACACACACACACACACACACACACACACACACACACACACACACACACAGTTTCAGAGTACATCAACATCCCCTTACCGTGATGGTTTCGTTCTTGGTGATGATGTCAAGGATGTGCAGCGTGATGTTGTCCGTGGCCTCCATCACCTCCACCTCCACCTTGACGGAGCCCAGAATGCTGAGGTTACCGTGGATGAACGGCTGCAGCCACACCTCGTAGTGGATGGGCCGCAGCGACGTCGGTAGCCTGATGTCCACAACCTCATCCTGGGGAGCTGACTTTGTTAAGCTGATGTCCACAGCTTCATCTTTGGGTGCTGATTTCACGGCTGACACCTCCTCATCTGGGGCAGCTGGCACGAAATCTGGTAGGGAAGCAGGGACGACCTCGGGCTGGGTAGCTTCCACGGTTTTCTCTGGCTGTGTGTAGGAGACAGTTAATAAAATGGCACCCAAGTTAACTTCCTGTGTGCCGGTGATATCTTAATTATAATGTTGTGTCCATGGCCTGACGTGTTTATTCACCATAGAAATGTCAGTGCCATTCAAAGAATTAAATACATTACATTCTGCATCTCATCTAGTCTGTAGAGGAAATACTGACGGGTGTGGATGGTAGTGCATTGTGGCGGGGGTCCTGGTGCGACTTTGGCGTGAGTGTGATGGTAAGGACTGCAGTGGCCACGGCAGCAGTTGCCAACGTGGCCGTCAGCAGGACGGCCGCCTTCCGGTTCACCAACAGCCCTTTCTTGTTGGAATTCGCAGACGAGGGCGACTGAATGCTCAGTCCCTCCATCCTTTTACCAGCCATCTTCAGCTCAGATTATAGTGCCTGGCCAGTAATAATAAAGGAGTCAATTGAATCATAATAAGTAAAAATAATTTAACCCCTTCGCTGCCATTGACGTACATGGGTAATTCATTCGGGCAAAAACCAGTCCATATGATTCAGTAATGAGAAATTTTACCGGTCTATAATTTAATCGTGATACGTTTCAAGTCTCTGATTACCAGAAATATCCTTACCTGAAGAAAATCGCCTTGTGGCAGCCTTAGAGTAACAACGTATTGTGTCCGTACAAAGTAAAGGGGCTAAATTATGTATATAAATGCATGAACATCTACATCACACTCCTACGATCAGGAGTCCACGTCAATACCACATAATGATCACTTTCCTTTACCACTTATTTAAATGTTGATCATACGTCTACCTTCCCACAAATTCTGAACAATAGTACCTTGTAAAAGCAGACACGTATATCCTCTTGTTTAACTGACCCGCAGAGAAGTAAACGATGGGCAGAAAAACTACGGAGTAAATAGGGAATCAGATGCTGTGTCATAGGTAATCTTATCGCGGCATACACTGATAGGGGAATTCCATATCACGGCGACTTATAGCCCATCAGATGTTATGTCAGCGATAACATTACGATCAAGTATATTTCGTTTTTACTTTCCCATTTGTACCGTCGGAGATAGATAATTTATAGTGTTCAGTAAACCCTCCGCAGCCCAGTTTCTCTCACTATGCTGAATAAAATCGTCTGAAGCTAGCAAGATCGTGATAAATACACCATCAATCTGAAGTGGATACTTTTATCACGGTAGATATTGTCCGGGGGATTCCATATTGCGTCGTCTTACTTGGGCGTTCTAGCTAATTATATAACCAACAACCAGGGCTCCCATAGTCAAGCGGGTTAAGGCGACACAACCGAATTTGGTCAATATGGAGTCAAACACAAGGCGTGGGTGGGGATTTATTGCACATATAATGCCGCTTGGGGATGAGCAACTGGTCACTCCAACCTTAGTATCCGTACTTCGTAGCTCAACCCCTGATCTTTTTGTATGTATGTATGTATGTATGTATGTATGTGTTTTGGCTAAAGCAAGAAGATATTATGAAATATTTGTTGTACATACATGTTCAGTTAATGTTGTATCCCCCCCAGTCCAAAGCGTTTCCCTTTTGGCTGAAAAATATGGAGATAGCAAAAGTATATAAAAATGGCGTCCTCGGGCTGAAGGGGTTAAGTAATGGCATGGGTGACTTCGTAGCAACTCCTCCTTACCCATTTAGTCTGCGTATCTTTGAAAGGTGAAGGGAGGGATGGGATGATGATAATAAGGAAGAAGGAGGAGGACGAGGAAGAGAAGAAGAAGAAGAAGAAGAAGGACTATCAGTATACTGTGTTGGAACATAAGAACACAAGAGGAGAGAAATGCTGCAGTTGACCAGTTACCCCATTCTAGGCAGCTCCTACTAGAGTGACAGAAACTACTGGGATAAGACGAGGATAGTAAAGTGTTATCGTTCCCTCTCCAGTCAGCCACGTGTGCACTCGAGATCATACGGTAAAAACACCTCGAGTACTGGCTATGTTACGTGAGGCCGATTCAACCCCTTCACTCCCATGACTCTGGTCCAGTTGCTCTGATTATTCCAGAAGGTGCTGTTCGGGTCACGGACATATTTACGATTGAATCCGTATAATTGTTACTTAGATTTGTTACTGCAGGAAGAACTAGAGACATAGGGGTATTGTGCACCATTCTTTCCTTGTTATTTCTGCATCATACAGATATAACCTGCAATATTTTTTCCCTTGTGGCTGAGATTTTCTTTTTGTAGACGGGACAGAAGACATGGGAAGACTTGGCCCTCTCCTTTCCTTGTCCGTCCTGCAAGTGAAAGTCCAAGTTATGACATAAAATCGATCGTAAATATGTTTATGTATCTCACCCCAGGTTAAAGTATAACGACTGAAACAAGCCTCTCATGCAGGGGCAACTCTAGCAGTTTATTCCACATAGGGCTAAACTGTTTTATTCAGCTGATGAGTGAGTCATAGGAACAAATACTGAGCAAGTACATATCCAAGAACAACTGCAGATATTTGTTATGTTTTCTGTAATCTTGCCCTCCACTCCTGCATCTTATCACAGGGAGGCCACTTCATCATCGTTCTCAGAAGGTTATGTACACGATTTTGAAGGACATTTTGAAGGACACGGTTGAGGACCTGGATGTAATACTGACTTTTGCTGTTCGTATTCTAGGGGAAGATTTGAAATTAGGAAAAATAAGTTTGTCTACCATAATGATCCTCGTGTAGTCACTAGGCGTTAATTATAAGCCATTCTCTTGGACCCCATGTCAGCACCAAATCTTGCTAAATTAACTATTAGTGTTCCTTTATAATATAAGGTATAAAAAATAAAAAACCAAGAAAAAATTAAAAAAAAAAAATACAAAAAAAAAAAAATAAATAAGATTAAAATTATTATATATATATGTACGTTTGCATGAAAGTGTGTCTGTATGTATGCATGGAAGTGTGTGTGTGTGTGTGTGTGTATGTGTATGTATGTATATATATATATATGTTTGTATATATGTGTATATATGTTTAAATGTATATACATATATATATAATGTATATACACGGCCTTAATAACCAGGGGCTTCGGCCCCAGTGGTTGATAGGCCGGAAAAAAAAAAAAAAAAAAAAATACTCTAAACTGTCTATACTTTCCATCTTTCCATCCTGAGTACTGAATTTCAACAAGATACAAACACTGAAATACGATACTAGTCACGAGGAAGTGATATGGAAAGGATATAGAACCACTGTACTTTCTTAGTCTAATATTAGGTCATGTGAGATAAGCATGAGGATGGCGAAAATCCGGTTCAAGTTAAGATAAAAACTCATAGTGATACTCAAGCGGTCTGTAATCTCGCTTCATTAATTCGGAAACCCAGAGTTGTAGAGAACGTCATAACCTTATTTATACCTCGATACATTCCTGCGCTACGAGGCTGTTTGCTACATGATATCCTTTTTCTTGGAGAATTATCTCAGTCTAACACCATTTCCAGCATGGGTCCGTGTCAAGCTCATTTGTGTTCACAGTCGCAAGGTATGCCACACGAGTTTGTCATGGGTAACTCTCTGTCTGTCTCTACTTGTTTGTCTATCTGCATGTCCGTCTGTCTGCCTGCCTGTCCGTCTGTTTCAGTCTGTCTGTCCTTCTGTCTCTGTCGTCTGTCTGTCTGTTTGTGTCTGTCTGTCTCCCCTCATACAGTGCGTCACATACCCCCGACATGTGTTGGATGGTACCTAGCGGTGTCGTGTCCCCACATAAACAGTTTTCCTTCCACTCCCTGAGGTCCCCGGGTCTGTGGAACAATGGAGACTGTGAGGACGTGACCGTGGAGCGAGGGTTTCACAATATATAACCTAAAACCCGGACAGGGATATGTAAAGACAAGTGCAAAGGGTATTGGGAGTGTCTCTATGTGGTGTGTGTGTGTGTGTGTGTGTGTGTGTGTTGTCCAACAGGCAAAGATTAGTGATGTGGCGGCAATGTGATTTGTATGCATGTGTGTGTGTGTGTGTGTGTGTGTGTGTGTGTGTGTGTGTGTGTGTGTGTGTGTGTGTGTGTGTGTGTGTGTGTGTGTGTGGTCCGTTTGGCTAAGGTTAGTGATGTGGCAATGTGATTTGCATGCATGCGTGTGTGTGTGTGTGTGTGTGTGTGTGTGTGTGTGTGTGTGTGTGTGTGTGTGTGTGTGTGTCTGTGTGTGTGTGTGTGTGTACCATTACAATAAGTCTTTGTAAATTTTAGCTTATTTTCATGTGAACTTTTACAATGAAGTCAACAGTAAAACCACAAAAAGTATTGCTTATAAAAGATCCATTGCTACCCACATGAATGAAGCTCCTTTACCAGTTTCACCCACTTTTTTTTTTTATTTAATTACAGGCAGAATAGAAGAACAAAAATAAAAGCAATAATATTCTCCATCACACCTCTAGTGACAAAGTTTCATCATCCTTTTATTATCAGTGTGACTGTAAGGGTGGCCAAAGGATGTAGCTGGGTGTTTGCTTTTCCCGTCTCTCTCTTTCTCTCTCTCTCTCTCTCTCTCTCTCTCTCTCTCTCTCTCTCTCTCCACTGATTCGTCGTCTTGCAAGTTGGACGTCCTCAGAAATTAATAAATACCTTTTAGAAGATTTAATAACTAGCTGCTGAATGCATTATTACATTCTTTTAATTTTAACTTGGAATAAAAATTACCATGTCTCCATTTGCTTTATGAGACGTGATAAAAGAATATTAATGCTTCTGTCGAGGAAATGTTATGAAAAGGATGCATAACCGTAGCATGGTTTCTTTCTGCCACTGAGCTATGAGAAATAAGCTGCAAGAAGACAAAAATCTAGGCGAAGTTAAGGTGAAAGACCTTTAGTCAGCTCTGGAGGGGTGACGACCAACAACCAAGGAGATTCATTCCTGTCTCACAATAATCGCACTGAACTTCATGCACCAATGACTCAGTATTAAGGTTGTGACACTCGTTTAGTACCGTCAGATGAGAGTATCCCGGCTTCATTATTTTTACCCTTCCCCGCCTCGGAGGGGCTCAGGCGAGGGTATTGTTTTCACTCGGTTTGTCTGTTTGTTTGTTTGTTTGTCTATCTGTCTGTGTGTCTGTTAACAACTTTACGAGAAAACTGCTGGTTCGATTTTGACTAAATTTACAGGGATGATGGGCTATGACTTTCTGATCACCCGATTAAATTGTGGGCCAAATTGGGCCAAATTCTCAATATTTCACCCGATTTACTCCAAATTTGACATGTGACATCTTTGACTAGATATCCTGTTGTGATCATACGTCAGCAATAAAATGACTGCCAGGGACGGGTTTGCTGTGCCTTGGTACCTCTTCTTGTTTTTCTCTGTTATGTAAGCAGGGTGCCCACAGAATGCATTGCCGGGACCTACTTCGTTGTAATGAAATTCTCCAGCACAATTCCTTACAGATTCAGGCGCCATGGTGTTGTTTTAAGGGTTGAGAGTTTGTGTGATCAGGTCATGTCTGTGTTCTTATATTTAAATTTTATGACTCATTATCGGCATGAGAGGAAATACGCTTAGGAATGTAAAGCACCTCTGTCAGGTTAAGTTTATTTGCTCACGTGATTCTCTTTAATACACATTTTCAGCGATGAAAGAAAATGTAATAAATTATAGCGCCCTTATGTTAGACCATGTTTCTCTATTCATGTTTCAGTTTTATTATATACTCATGGACGAATGGAAAATATGACGAGAAAAATAAAGCATCTTTACGAATCAGAAGTCATGTCTTTATGCCTGAGTGTCTGTATCAGTTCACATTCTTGGTAATGAAAGAATATTTGTGATTAGGAAAGTGAGGCACATCAGTCAGCAAAAGGTCTTGCCAAATTCTCGGTAATGGAAGAGAAGTATGATGATGGAAGTATAATACCTTCAGGGAGAGGGAGAGATGTAACAACTACCCCGGTGTTCCCTGAATATTCTAAGGGACGATTAACACTTTGAACCCGGTAATGTGTTTTAGCGATTTATTTTTTCTATCTCCAGGCGATTTTATTTAGCTCTCAAACTGCAGGGGTTAGATGCAGCCCTCATTAGTCCCTTCCCGACTATAGATCCTTCTTTAATTCAATATATTACAACAATAAACTAAATCAACAAACTACTTCACAGGAATAAGGGTAACTTGTTGATTAAGAGGACGTCATGCCATATTATATTCTGATCTCGAGACAACTTCTTTAGATTTAGGAAAAACCTCTCGTACTGAAGGGATCGTAAGCTAGAGTAAAATACGAAGTTCCTTATCTTCATCCAAAACACTGATGGTCACAAGTTTTAATAGTCTGGCTCCCTAGGATTCTCTTGATTATAGTAAAACCGTAAGGCAGCCGAAAGAAATACTACTTGGATATTTCGCAGCTAATGGATAAATATTCAGCTTTTATATTCCATTTGCCATCTATGTCAAAAATAAGAGAAGATAAATAACACAGAAGACAATGATAAGATGAAATAGATAAAATAAACAACACGAGAATAACGCAGGAAGTCTTCTCAGACCACAACAAGAGGGACTCTAGAGTAGCCTACAGACTGAGGCGGGTCACGGGTAAACTCCTCCTACAAATAACTTAGCGGGGTTATTTTTCCTGGTAGGCGTGAGGGAGAGAGAGATGCTGGATTGGGTAGGAGGGAAGGAGGGAGAGAGATTGGCTGAATGGGAGAGAGGGTGGGAGAGTGTGTCCAGTTCGGATTTCTAGTTACACACACACTACAGCACAAGTAATGTCTGACAGAACATATCAGAGGATACTATTGGATTCTGTGAAGTGGAGTGGGCGTGTGTTGGTGTTAAGTGGGTTGGCTGTGTTTATGCTGTACACGCTGTGGCCAGAGAGTTCAGTGACGCCACACCAGGCCACGTCAAGGCTTCCATACATCATGCCTAGGGCCAGACCGTCCTGCCGAGCCATGTTCACTGTCGACAAGGGCAGTCCCGATGCCTACTGGGATTCTGGTAAGTTTTTCAGCACAGTTCTCCTTGATATCTGTCTATGTCTATATCTATATCTATATTTATCCATCTATCTATAGTTAACTAGATATAATATATATACTCGTATATACATAAAATGTGTGTGTGTGTGTGTGTGTGTGTGTGTGTGTGTGTGTATGTGAACATTTTTCATCTCGTGTCATAACAACTTGTGTCTGAAAACAAACTTCATATGCTTATATTAAGCTCTGAAATTAGCGAGTGAAGCTATATAAACGCTGTGCTTCAGGGAATAAAGTAAAAAATTGCTCTTTTATAATACAGTAGTAAATCCTTGTTTAATTTGTGCTTTTTACTTTTTTCCCCTAATATGTCCCCAGTAAATTACAGAATATTGTCTACCAAAGTTTTAGTAC
This sequence comes from Coenobita brevimanus, assembly GCF_032717465.1. Lineage (NCBI taxonomy): Eukaryota > Metazoa > Arthropoda > Malacostraca > Decapoda > Coenobitidae > Coenobita > Coenobita brevimanus. The sequence continues at coordinate 38,911,384 of NC_137007.1, read as the reverse complement.
TACTTATAAAGTTGCATTGCTAGTTTCACCCAATTAAGAATACTGGTTGTATGGAAAAGAAAGTTATGGTTTTTTGGAGCACATTGTTGAGTTTTACTGATGAGTGTCTTGGTGTGGTGTAGATGATCGATACGAAGGACTGAGCCAGGAGTTGGAGCCGCTGCTGGATGCCGTGGAGGTGGGGGACATGACCGAAGCCAGCAGGTCAGCCATCCTCGCCTACCCACACACTCGCCTCACACTCATGCACGGAGCCCTACCCTACCTGCCCTGTAAAGTGAGATCTATTGTATCGTAGTATAGTGTAGTTAGAATGATCTAGTTTGAGGGACGGCTTTGCATAGTTTCGATGGTCAAGAGGTGACTAGAGGCTCTCATACATGTAAGCCGTCAAGAAAAATGGGTTGGTCATCTACACGAGCATTGAGGTAGTCTGTCTTCTGGTCCATACAAATCGCTGGGGGAAAAATACAATTGGCTGTTTTAATGCCATTATTCTGATGATATATATGTTTTTTTTTTTATATCAGTCTTGCTACGTTCAGACCCTTTTTATTTAGCTTAGGGAAGGAATCAGGTTACAAAGTGGCTTATGGAGTTATCTATAACCCCCTCACAACAAATGCTTTCTCCAACGCTAACAAAATCGGCTGAAGATAGGAAAGAAAAACTAAAAGAAAAAATGAAGACAAAGCCATCGCATGGAAGTGGCTAATACTGAATAGTTTTAACAGAGAGAGAGAGAGAGAGAGAGAGAGAGAGAGAGAGAGAGAGAGAGAGAGAGAGAGAGAGAGAAACTGGGCGTTAGATAGTAGTAAGTAAGAATTGATGTCATCATCTTGCTTTGTAAAATAGCGTTAGTTGCAGTGCGAGTCATCTAATTTTTACGTCAATATTGGTAATAGCTGTTTGAAAGTGTCACTTATTACCTTGATTTATCTTCCTGACTCAAACGCGACGTAATGAGTAATGAGGTTTATGCATTACAAACGCTGCTACAAGCAGCCAGCAACTGGACAAGGGTACACACAGACGATGGATATCAGACAAACTATGAGGAGTAGTAGATTGCCCATAAATATTCGGAAATAAATAAATGAGGCCATAAAGCGTATATGATACTTTCATACACCAATCTATTAAGCACTGAGCATGAGTGTAACATTATGGCGTCCTTTATCCCGATGGGCGTAACTTTGGGATAAATTATTCGGACTGATCGGTTAATGGATAATTTTTGGGAAACTGTTAGTCTCATGAGGTGGAAAAAGATCTCATGAGAAGCTACGCATCATCAGGTATACAGTACGGTACCTTCAAACGTCAGAGGTTCTGAACTATTAAAGTGAATATTTCGACCCATCAGGTTCCTGTTTATTAATTTAACAAGGTCTCATGAAGTTCTGACGTTGATTCTGACCGAAACTGCAATTGAGCCGAGAGGAGAGGTGTAACGAAATCATAAACACAGGTGCGGGAGTATGGTGCCGCTGAGGTGGGTGAGTGCACCTGGGCCAGGACAACTCGCGGCGCCTCCACCTGGATCACCTTCGTGGGGGACTCGAATCAGAGGCAGAAGATCCACTCCTTCATCGCCTTCCTGCCCCACCATCTTGATTATACCTTCTACCTTGGCAAGAAAGAGGTGATTTTTGAAATGCTTTTGCGTCCTCAGCTGATACTTTGACATAGGTATTTAACGATTCATCAATGGAAAGTAAAGAAGATAGTCCTTGAAAGAAAGTTGAAAACGTCAAGTTTTGCTATGGCTTGTTGAATGGATCTTGACTCTGATTTTCTTTTGTTCAGCGGTCTTTGGATATGATAATTTCATCACGCCTCAGCTCTTGGTTCAGTCTTTTTCATAAAAAATTATGAACAAAGAATAATATATTTTACAATATTTAGTAAGCCTGACAGTATAAACAGATTTCGGACTAATTTTGCGTTATCCGATGACTATCCTTTCACCAGGTCAACCTCACCGAGTTCACCAAGACGGTGGCTCACCACGATCGTCGACCACCAACGTTTGACATCATCGGGCGACGACCCTCTAGCACCACCACTTCTCCCCGATCCCTTCACCCTGCCATCCCACCCTACCTCCATCCCACCACCCCACCACGCCCCCCTCACCCCACCTCTCACGACACTCAGTCCGGTCGATATCATCACACTTTCCTTAATGGGAAAAAAGTAAATGACACCAATTACAGCATGTATGTGCTTCAGGATCCTGTTGATCCTGATAGGGAAGACGGAAATGCAACTTCTGCCAAGCCTCTTCCCAAGTCAAGAGAAAAAAACAAGACAGAAAACCATAAATCACGTAAGAGTGAAAAGTCCGCTTTCGATCAGCCGCTGTACGAAAAAGACGTTCCCTTTAAAGACTACGAGCTTCGAGTGACACTGGTGTGGGCTCCTGCCGGCTCTGAGATGGGCCACCCGACCTCCAGGGCGGGCATAAAGGTCACTAAGCTACTGGACCTGGCCTCGTCGAAGGTAGTGCCAGACGTCATTGTGATAGGTGAGAATTTGGGTAGTATCCTCAACAGTTCAGGAGGCTTTGTAGCATCTGTTCCTTCGTAATTAATTTCTTTATGGGAGGCTATGTAGCACTTCTTCCATAACTATTTGTTTCTGTATATAGGAGGTCCTAAGCACCTCTTCCACAACGATTTATTTCTGTATATAGGAGGCTTGATAACATCTTTTCCTCAGCGTTTTATATCTATATTGAGAATTTTGTATCACCTCTTCTGTATCGATAAAATTATATATTATGATATGTAAATATTCTCCTTGATGTCATATATGCACACTATGTCAACATGAACAAGGCTCAAATAGCATACAAAAGAATATGAAGGTGCGGCATGCAAATTAAACCGGTAGCTAACAGTGCTAGAAAACCTTGCAAGCCAGGAAGCATTTATTCCTTTGCATCAGTAGCTACCACTCTTGCTCTTCAGTAGATTCCTCTTCCTACCTACGAATAGGTACTTTAGGGAATTAAACTGCAGTGAATTCACAAGTACTGCTATTGGATACTGGAGGCTTGAATGATATCTGAATGACTGGATTTACTGCTCATAGTTCTCCCGCTTGATGCTTTCTTCTTTCCTTCATTGGTTTTAATTCCTTCCTCATTAGGATGGTGATGGCAGTGTTTAATGAAATATTAAGCTTTGACAGTGTAGTCATATTTTACATATTTTTCAATCAGGATTTGGTACATGGATGTTGTTGATGCGAGAGAACGACGAAGAGTTGGTACCGTTCAGTGAGCTGGACCTGCTGGCCCGTCCCATCCTGCAGCCTCTCGCCCAACTCGTAAGCAGGACCACAGTTCTATACTGGCCTCAGAGTCGGTGAGTTTGTATTATAAAGGGTCAGCAGACTTAAAAATATATCATCACTTGACAGAGGTTGATATCCTTCTACAGCAATTGCTCTGCACTTGTAACTTATGAAAAATCAGTGAATGAAATCGCATCATATCACCAAGTTAAATCTTGATATGCAAGAGCTTGAAGCAACTGATTTACTGCCATAGCGCATAAGCTCGTGGCAAAACCCTTTTTAAAATTGGTATCTAAAGCCTGAAATCTGTTGCATCTTGGCGATCTTGAATTGTGTAAAAGTTTTTTGCCTGAGAACATACAAAACAATGATTGCATATTTTCTTTCGCTTTCAAGGATGTTATGAGTACCGGACGATGTTGGAATGACTGGGTATGAAAATGCCTTTCAAATTTATTAAACAGTCATCCTGCATCTGTAGCAGAAATTCTGTGTACAATATAAGCAAGATCATAGGAAGCAGCAGTATACTTTCAGATAAGAGAATATTGGTTTACTTATTTTGGAGCCCTGAAATTTACCGAGACACAGCTCAGTACACATCATCACCTCCTCATTGCTCCTTAGATGTTGTTCATTATGAATAGTGGCTCTCAGGTACTTGGTGCTACAGTTGTTATAGCTTCTCTGTAGGTGTGATAGCCATATTATACATACTGGCACGAGTCCAGAGAGGTTACTGGAGTTTTAGCAATAGTTAAATTACACCAAAGGGAGTATAGTGATCGCATTTACCCCTTCTTGGCGATGACGTCTTCTTTGATTTGATCAACTTACAACTAGATAATTTTATTTGACTTAGAAAGGATCTCTTGTAACTCCCCAAACCTCTCTTAAGTTGAATAATATCGTTTGATGGTGGCGAGAATCAAGTAAACAAAGACGTTATCAGATGGGAAGGACTAATTTTCTTGTGCTGGTCTGTGGTGGCCAGTCCGGTCCAATCACTGCTCTCAAACCATTAAACCTACAGCATCCATTTTCACAGGGTACACTCTTCTCGCCCCTTCCACCCCACACGACAATTCTAGTCCCACCCACTTCTTTGTCCCCCACACCTATTTCTTTACCCTCATTATGCTAACTTTATACCTCAGTGGGAGTACTGTGGAATTGGCTGTTACCATTACTGTTTCTCAGGTATAGGTGGTTCACGTACGAGGCTTTAGATGAGGTGTTTGCTGATAAAGAAGGTTGGTGGGACAACTTCTTAATGGTCAACCAGTTCAACGACTCGCTTAACCTTCTTGACTACTGGTTGTGGTATTTGATCAGGTATGTAGCGGAAACGTTTTATTTACAGGAAATGTGTCTACTTAAACTTCATGACAATTGGCTTCTGTATGTGACTGACTAAGTGGCTGAAACATTATATTATATGTGTCTGGCGACCTTCATGTTCAGCAGGTTTATCATGTTTTCCTGAATGCACTTGTAGGCAAATCCACAGGTTAGCGCCTGAGTACACATAAAAAAACCATGGATTATTCATTCTATCTATCTATCTATCTATCTATCTATATATATATATATATATATATACTGTCGCAGGGAAAGTTGTTACGAGTCAACCGTGAATAAATGGACAATGCAAAGCTTTGAACCTAGAGGTCTTACGCATAGTTTTATGAACTAGAGATATGCCAAAGCTTCACTAGAATGACCACTTTTTACGTATATCTGTCTAAAGGAAGAAAATAAAAGAGAGCAACGGACACTGATGCGACTGGTTTGTGATGAAATCGGCATATTTATGAGCATGTCCTCAAGAATTTGGACAAATACCCGTTTAAGGTAGATTTTTTTCGACTTTAACTTGGATATTATCTGTAACTACTGACCTACAAAACGAACAAAATGATAGCTTATTTTAGGCAAAACTTTAAATAAATAAAACCCGGACAAATAGACGGACTGGCAGAAACACACATACAGACAGACAGACAGACAGGCACACACACACACACACACACACACACACACACACACACACACACACACACACACACACACACACACACACACACACACACACAGACAGACACAGACAGACAGACAGACAGACAGACAGACAGACACACACACACACACACACACACACACACACACACACACACACACACACACAGAAAGAGAGAGAGAGAGAGAGAGAGAGAGAGAGAGAGAGAGAGAGAGAGAGAGAGAGAGAGAGAGCATTATCAAACTACATTTCTGGCATAGAAATATACTAGAATGAGACAATATAGTTTCAATACAGTATAGACGAGGTGCTAACTCCACGCCCCCTTCCATTCAGGCGACTCGTACGGTGCTCGTAGCTTTCATTCACTCCATTACAGTATTTTTGGGCCTGGTTGCTGCCTTCTACGACTAATATTTCAGTTACTATTTTGAGCAGAAGACTAAATTGATGCCAATAGATGATAGTACTGATGATGTTGAAGTATTGATGATGATATTGATGATGACAAAGATGATGATGATGATAGAACTGACATTATGGATGGGTGAGCGTGATGATGATGATGATGATGATGATGACACAGGGGTACAGGTGCGTGGTACTGGGACTCCACTCTGCCCCTCAACCTGGCCAACCTGAAGGAGTGTCTGAGGCTCTACCAGGCAGGACTCCATCACCATCCAATATACTATGGTTAGTGTCTGTATGGAATTTCTTAGTCCCCACACCCCCAGGATATTCATTTTTTACTCTACACTTTTCATCTGAATTTTTGCTTCCTACACCCCTAAGACACTGTTTTTTTTTCTTGACGTTTTTCTTCCCATCGATTTTTTATTCCTTCATCCCTGACAATGTTTTTCTTTCTCACTTTATATTCTCTTCCTCTTAGTTTTTGCTTCCCTTTTCTCCCAAGATATTGATTTTTTATTTTGCTTTCTTTCTTTCAAGCAGTTTCTTCGATACAACCCTAAGACATTTTTTTTTTTTTAAACTTTGCAATATTCTTCCTTTGAGTGTTTGCTGTCTACACCCCTAAGACATTATATATTTGCTTAACATTTTTCTTCCTCTGAGTTCTTGCTTTTTTGTATTTTTATGTGAGGTTGCCAAATACTGGTGCCACGAAATTTATCAGATTTTTCTTTAGTATCCGATCCACAAAATTTTACGACTAGTGTGGAAGGTCTTGTGGAAGGTGGCTGGATATTTTATTGTGAATGTGTGACGAGCGGGGCATGAAAACCAAGAACGCAAAACTGTTGACAATGCAGATGGATGGATGAATGGATGAAGGATTTATAAGGATGTATGGAAAACCTGAGAAGGGGAGTGGTGGTTTCGTGGTCAGCACGTCCCAGTCGGAGTGACAGCCTTGCATTGGTTAGATCCAGATGAGGTAACTGGAGGTTCTGCGATCACGTAATGCCGTCAAGGGAAGTAGGCTGGTCATCTACCCTTAGAAATATTTGACTAGGATAGCCTAGTCTTGGGAACCTACACCTTGAATGGGGTTACATAGGATTTATTTATTTATTTATTTTTTTTCAGCTTGGCCGACAACAGTTAACAATACCGCTATGAAATGCAATGTTGTGTGGGTCGTTTGGCTTATGAGGTGCAGCCAAGAGTTTTGAGGGGCTTATCTTCAATGGTTTATTAAGTTCACTGTGAGATTCTATAGTTCCTTAACCCCTTTCCCCGAGGACGCCATTTTCATAATATTTTTGGTACCTCCGCATGATTTCATTCACTGTTTGAAGTGAAGGGATTATATATATATAGCTTTCATAAACCTCTTCAGTACAGTGGCACTCTCTCAAGCTGAATAGAAAAATGGCGGAAAAAAAACGTCATCTGATGGACTAGATTAGGGGCAAAACCCAAAAGTATAACAAGCCATTAAAAACGTAATAAATCTTTAAGGCTTCCCTATCATGTTTACCTCCACAGACCGTTGGTGGAACTGCTTCGACGTGCACCATGCCTCCTACGAGACCAACAGTGTGGAGATTCAGATGCTGCTCAACCTGCTGTGTAACAAAGACATGGACGTGCAGAGAGAGTACTGCTGCTCGGGAGACTAGTCTTATCCAACTGCTTTTTTTTTGTTTCGCATATATTTCATAAGCAGTGTATGTACAATGTTAGAGTATTATAGGTAGTTTTTAACCAGTCTTGATTTGATCGTACCAGCGACTGCAGCTTTACTGATGAACTGAAGATTGCATCTGATAACAGTTGCATGTCTCTTTATGCTATTTTTGTCTCCCCGAGATACCTCTCGTATCGATGGAAAAAGAATAAGTTCATCATCGTCAGCAACGATATAAACTTCAATATAAACTTCAATGGGAGCCAAGATCAGAGAAGAAAGGAAGCCTCCGGTACAAGCCTCTTCCCCCACCCCCGATTTGTATACCAGATGATGTATATAGTAAGGCTGCATGCAACACAAATGCTGGGCGGCGGGGCATCGTCTCATCCTGCCTGATTAAAAGTGGACGTTTCCATTCACTGACTCCATCCATTTTTGTCACGCGTTACGACAGGCAGGATATGTATGGTTATTCTCGTCTAATCAAGGCCAGAAAGCTGTAAATAAAAATAAATAAGGCAGCTTTGTATTTTATTAATGCCAGCATGTAGTCGAGGTGATATTCAGATACCAGTGTGAATCTTGTTGTATAAGAAAGTGTCTTTAACGATGTTATATATATATATATATATATATATATATATATATATATATATATATATATATATATATATATATATATATGATCATATCTATATCTATCTATCAATTACATATACGATCATATTTATATCTATCTATCAATAAGTCTATCAATCTACTCATAAAGGCATTAATCATATGAAATTCGAAAACGACTAAAACCAACTGAATTTCCTGGTATACGCTGCTCTCGCGATAATACTGCAACTTTTCCTGCTTGACATGCAGGCAGGAAAGTGACTGTGGTAGACTTAGATATGCAGAGTGAGATGCTAACAAATCCATGCCAATTTGTAATCATGTACAGCCGACGCTTAGGCAGACAGGTGGTGAAGAGCATTGGTGTAGCGTTGTTCAGTGTTGTGGTGTTGGTGTTGTTGGTGTATAAGAATTACAGGCAGGCCCCACTCTTCCCTGACGTTGAGCTTCAGTCGCCCGCCAACACCGTCCCACCATCACGCTGCCGGGCTATGTTTACGGTGGAGAAAGACCGTCCTGGAGTGAGATGGGGCAGAGGTTAGTCATTTCTCTCCACACACACACACACACACACACACACACACACACACATTATTATTAGCTGATGATACACTGAAAGTACTTTACGGCCCAGAGAACCTCTCCTAAACTGCATAGAGGGGCAGGAGCGGATCCGGGAAATCGGGAACGGGGAGGCGCTATTTTTAGGATCAACGGACGGGAAAGGGGGATGGGGAGCAGGTGAGAGGATAAAAATTCCCAATCAACGGGCCTACATTTATAGTCTACATAAACTGTCTTCAACGTTCAGTTTTCAAAGATAATAATATGAGGTAATAGTTCTCACTGTGCAGGTCTCGGCCCCCGGTGTATACAACAAAAATAGGAAATTCAAATAAGCCACGCAAGGGCACAAGAAAACATTAACGACAGGAACTGCGAGCCAAGTGGCTCAGACCAAACGTCTCCGAGGCTCAACTTAAAACTCTACCGTGGAACACAAGTGACAACCCAAAGCATATCCCAAGTCCCACGACTACACCCGCCACCCCGTACTCAAGGGAAGACAACACAGCCCAACTACCGGGTACAAAAGGAATAAGCGAGGCATGTCTGCTCTCTCCAACGTTGGCTAGGGAAGTGGGTGTCCAAGGACGTGCGAATCGCGATCCTGTCCTTCCACCTGGGAAGAGAGGCGCGTTGCCAGCATTGCAAAACAAACAATATTATCCTTAGCCCCCTCAAGGGAAAGGAGTATGACTAAACTTAAGGTAATGTTAAGGCAACGTGAACTAAAAGAGTTTCTTGTGAAATAAGTAAGCAAAGCAACATAAATAATAATGCAAGAACATACATTATAATGGCAACACATCTCCCGCCTCTGCCTCTCCCATCAGACGCTGATCACGCTACAGGCCAGCTGGCTACAACAAATAATTAGGCTACTTCACATTTTACTATACAGTATTCAATAAAGACATTCCCGTGCAAAACAAACAAAATCAGCCTCAGGAAATAAAAAACTCGTGGACATACAGCTTAGACATAAAAGGTCTCAAGGGCACGAGCCTACGTGAGTGATGTAATAATTATGTCCAGCGTTCGAGGGGTACTGATAACTTAAGTGAGGGGTACTGATAACTTAAGTGCACATTTTCTTATTCTCGTATTTTCATCCTAAATATCTGCAAGCTGCCAATCTTATCTGAGCAGCCAAACAGAGGGACTCGCGCCGGGTGCCCCCGCCCTTCGCTGAATCCGCGCCTGAGGTGTCTGAAGTTAGCCTTAAAAAATAAATAAATAAATAAAGAAAGAAATGAAAGGAAAATCATGGGTCTGAAGTCGTTGAAGAATCTAGCTGCCACAGACGCCAAGGAAATGAACCATGAGTTGAAGTGTTTGCTGAAGAGTGTGGAAGCAGCAGTGACAGAGTGTAAGAAATTGTTAATGTAGTGAAGGTGGTAAAAAAGAAACCAAAACGACTTCTGATAAAGGTAGGCCTCAATAGAGACATTCTTATCCTGCAGATCTAGACGCACACACACACACACACACACACACACACACACACACGCGTGTGTGTGTGTGTGTGTGTGTGTGTGTGTGTGTGTGTGTGTGTGTGTGTGTGTGTGTGTGTATGTGTAACCCTCAGGTTATTGATATCTAACGTGTCCTGCAAATTGGCCTTGAAACCGATTGATATAGCTTATTGGTTTATTCTTGCTGGTACCAGATTAGGTTATTCCATACCTGTATAGGGTAGATTTCTCGAACTTCAGATAAACATAGATTCAAGAAACCACTTTCAACGTGGGAGCCCTTTCCCTAGATAAAACAATTCGGTGGGTACCAGAATATAGCAAACAGGACATCACCCAAATCCAAGAGGTTAAGGTGCTCAATGTATCCGGACCTACATTGTCTGATGCATTAAGTTGAGCCTTGAGTTGATTCCCACAGACTCCGGGTACGAGGAACTGAGCGGTGAGCTGAAGGATCTGCTGGCAAGTGTGGAGGTAGGGGACATGTCAGCCCTCAGCACACCCTCCATCCTAGCCTCACCCGCCACACGCTTGGACCTCATGCACGGAGCCCTGCCATATCTGCCGTGTAAGGTGAGATAGACTTCATTAATCCCTTACTGATTTTTGTAAATGGGTAATTATCGTTCTTCATTTCTACTCTCTCTCTCTCTCTCTCTCTCTCTCTCTCTCTCTCATGATATAGTACTAGAGATATTGTTTGGTGTAACAGAACACAGGTGAAACATTAGGTCTTATCTTAGTAGGTGGTGCTACCTCCTCAACCTGCTATGAGAACTGAGCTCAGATTTTACGAACCTCATAAATTATCTTTCCATAACTAGTAACCTATGTCTCATTTTCTAAAACTGTTGTCAGATACTAATACAAAACAGTTCCTTCATCATATTCATAAACTCAGGTATGTCTTTGTTTTAAAAAGTATCATAAAATGCAAAAAGTAGTGCCTGCAACACTGTACATTACCTAACTAGCTATATATATATTTTTTACTCCAACTTGGCCTAAAATTGCCCTCTCTCCATCTTGAATGCCGAGTTGTAGCAATATATTTCACCAGAATACGATCCTAGTCTCGGAGAAGTGCTATGGAAAGGATGCAGAGTTGTGGAATCGTCTTATTCTTGCTCCGAGATTCGTGAAATAAGCTGCAAATGGACAAAAACCTGAGCCATGTTATGGTAAAAGGGCTACAATGATCCTGTACCTGGCGAAGTGGGAGTAAAAGGTTAGGTTTTGATAGTACTGTATAGTGTGAGAATGTGTATGTGTCTCCGGTGTAGGTGTATGGATTCAGCGCTTGGGAGATGAGTAAGCACATTATTAGTCTGCTGTGTATTATGAGTGTATTATAAGTGTACGGGTGTTTTATGAGTATTATGTGTATTAGAGAGGTATTACAAATAAATTATGAGTTTGTATTTCCAGTGTAGCTGTTTGGGATCAGCCCTTGGGATATGGGTGAGTGCGTTATGAGTGTATTGTGAGTGTTTTATGAGTGTATGATGTATACATAAGTGCAATATGAGTGTATATTTCCGGTGCAGGTGCGGAGGTTCAGTACTGGGGAGTTGGGTGAGTGCACCTCGGCCAGGGCAGCTCGCGGCGCCTCCACCTGGATCACCCTTGTGGGGGACTCCAATCAGAGGCAAAAGATTCATTCCTTCATCGCCTTCCTCCCGAAACACCTTAATTATACCTATTACCTGGGCAGAAAAGAGGTGAGTATCTGATCGTCAACTGCATAATTGTTGTTGGCCCTCCAAAATACTGACTAGCATACTGATTCAAGAGTTATGCCTTACTGACCTTTGGAATTGACCGATACTTTTAGAAAACAACTACTCATATCTATCATTGCTGTATAGTGAGTAACAATATATCTCGTCCAGTTACCAGCTATACTCTAACCCTCTCTCTCAGCTATTCTTGGTGTGTACGTACTGGAGTGTTAGGCAAATATTGTGTAGCTGTGAATCATATGAACTCTGCTACTTGTAATGACACTGTGTTTTGTCTATTATTTTTGACCAAGAATGTTTTGATTTGGCATAACAATGGACACTGTGCTATCAGGTGAGCCTGGCGGAGTTCACTGAGGGAGTGGCTCTTCACGAACGTCGACCACCAACATTCGACATCATTGGGAGGCGACCCTTTGACTCCACCACCCCACCTCTTTCCCCTCACCCTGACACTCCACCTTACCTCTCCCGCTCCACCATTCCACCCAACACCCCTCACACTGACACTCCTACCCGACCCTCTAACGCCGGCAACGAGCTTCACTCCACCGTTCACACCGGCCAGTATCATCACACTTTCGTTCAGGGACAAAAAATGGCTGACAGTGAGTATTATCTGTATGTTCTGCACGAGAAAAATAGTAGTGTCAGAGAGGGAGCAGAAAATTCACCCGCTACCTATCCCGCTACTATTATGCAACCAGATCCATTTCCCCAAACCAGCCAATCTTTTCCCACTCTAAATCAACAAATCATCCAAAAATCCGTCTCAACTCTAAACCGGAGGAGTAAATTAAGCCACTACGATTCACACCACCTCGATGAGGATGAGGACGACTCCTTGAAGCCCTTACTGGAAGACTCCCTCCCTGATAAGACGTACGAGCTTCGGGTGACGCTGGTGTGGGCACCCAGCGGATCGGAACTTGAGCATCCCACGCCCAGGTCAGGAAAGAAAGTGACCAAATGGCAGGACCTGGCTTCTGCTGCTGTGGTGCCCGACGTCATAGTGATAGGTGAGTCAATGGGCAGTATTCTAGGTTTCGGGAAGTGGGCGCTACTGACTTGAGATAATAAAGAATAATGAAGACGCTGCTTTAGTCAATATCTTAAAAGAGAACTGGCAGGAATTTGATCATGCCGACTCGTAAGCGCTGGTGGTATTATATTGTGGGACAATTTTAGTGTGAGTATCAATATGATGTGATTCATGATGCATTAAATGTCTAATTCTTCCATCAGAATTGGGGAAGTGGATGCTGATGATAATGTATTTTCGATTCAGGTGATTTTTGCCGTATTAAATATCTTATGATTCTGGTCTAGGTCTCGGTATGTGGATGCTGATTCTAGTTTGACCCTGGTATACAGTAGTGTGAATCTCTATGTACGATAAGTCAACGATTCTAGCCAAAGTTCAGGAAGTGGATACTGATGATAGTGTGATTCTAGTATGTGATTCTGGTATAATGTGTTTCTGGATGTATGAAATGTCAAATGACTCACCTTTCAGGTTTTGGGAAGTGGATGCTGCTGATGCGGGAGCACGACGAGGAGCTGGTTCCCTTCACGGAGCTGGACTACCTCTCCCGTCCCCTCATCCATCCCCTCACCACCCTCGCCAGCAGAACCACGGTGCTCTTCTGGGCGCAAAGTCGGTGAGGTGGAGTTTTTTATTCATGCAAGACGATGGCGTATCTATCAGAGCAATCAGGGCCCGGACACAAAAACAAATTTATGATCAATCTTGTCGTGTGATCTGTGTTCCCAGGAAAGACAAGGAGAAGGCAGAATCTTTCCTCATCTTTCTATCTTCCTCTATAAACAGACCCTAGTTACCAGAGGAAGATTATTTTGATTTAACAAGAAAGATACTGTAAGGAAAGTGCAGATTTTCCCCATGTCTCTCGTACGTCCGGCAAAATTAAGCCTCAGTTACCACGGGACATTGATTATAAGTTTGTTTATCTCTGTCCATACCTCCACTAGACTTTTTTTTTTTTTTTAATCCAGCCAAGGATAACCTCTAGATGTTGAAGGGTTAATGATGGCTGTATGAGAGTTTTGTTTTTCATTTTGTTTTAATTAGGTTTGTGTGTGGACGATTTTTTTTTCTAATCAAGCCATCAATGGACGATTTTCAATCAACCAAATGAGGACCATTAACTGAGAAACGGTTAATGAAGGCTGTATCTGACCCCAGCGTACGGCGTCAGACCATAGATGGAATACAGAGAGACAAATTATAATTAGTAGGCGATACGTACGGCGAGTTGGTTAGAAATTAAAATTTGCAATGAGGAATCTATTATTCAATAGCCAGGCGCCATATTCCAGTAAGGGGTGGCTGTTTGACTTTGAGTTATAGTTGTTTTACCTGGAGGGGCACGAACCCTTCGCCAACCAACGTGTTGACAAGTAGGGAACACGTATGTTTTGGCCGTATGGTTACCCAGCGTTGTACAAAGTTTCCTGCCTTACAGGACACCATTAGGTACAGGAAACCATTAGGCTTGTCACTCAGTGTAAAGTTATCTGAGAAGGAAAGAAGGATAATGAAAAGTGACAGGAAAGATAGGAGAAATAGGAAGAGGAGAGGAGAGACACATAAAAAGAATGAAAGAGTGAAGGAAGATGTAGGCAGCACTACACCAAGTAAGCGGATTATGGTCGCCACCACCTACCACTGCAATGACGAATGCTGAACATTTGCAGGTATTTTAGCTGTCTTTTCCTTCGTAACTACACACAAGCTGTCTCTCTCTCTCTATTTCTCTGTCTTGTATTTAACCTCTCTCACTCTTTCCTTCCCAGCTACCGATGGGCCACGACTGAGGGAAGAGGCGAGAGATCGAGAGACCCACGTGACTGGTGGAAACATCTCCTCTATCTCGATCAGTTCAATAGCTCCGTATCCCTACTGGACTCATGGCTGTGGAGTATAGTGAGGTAAGTAATGATGATGATGATGATAGAAGTGATGATGATAATGATGATGATAGAAGTGATGATGATAATGATGATGATGATGATGATGATGATGAGAGAGGTGATGTTGATGATGATGATGATACACAGGGGTACCGGTGCGTGGTACTGGGATTCCACTTTGCCTCTGAATCTGGCCAACCTGAGGGAGTGTCAGAGGCTCAGCCAAGCGGGACTTCAGCACTACACGCTCTATAACGGTGAGAGAGAGAGAGAGAGAGAGAGAGAGAGAGAGAGAGAGAGAGAGAGAGAGAGAGAGAGAGAGAGAGAGAGAGAGAGAGAGTATATTTACAGTGATATACCAATAAATTCTTGTAATATTATAGTAGATTGTTCTCTTTACGATATAATCCTCCTTCGCTTATGGAAAAATTATGCTAATTTCATGGTACTAATTAAATACATAATTTCTCACGATATTTCCCCATTTCCAAACCACAGACTTATGGTGGGGCTGCCAGGACCCTCACCACTCCTCGTACGAGACCAACCACGCCGAGATACAGATGCTGTTTAACTTTCTGTGCAACCGTGATCTCAAGGTTGATAAGGAGTATTGCTGCTCCGGTGACTAGGTGTGGTTTGTGGATGTAAAGACACTGATGATTCTCCTTTTACTTCCCTGTTTTCTTGTGTCTGGATTCTACTGCATATAACTGTGATGAAGATGATGACAAGGACGACAGAAAGCAATAAAAATAATTTGTTTCCATGGTACTGGGATTTATTGTTATTATCCATTTCAGAAAGGCACCAGGATCTCTCTCTCTCCCTCTCTCTACAGTGTCTGTGTGTGTGTGTGTGTGTGTGTGTGTGTGTGAGCGTGGATTTTCCCTGTAGACACAAAGGGTAATAAAAACACACCCCTTCCTCTAAAAAAAGAAAAAAAAATATAATCTCTCTTTTCCTTGTCCCGTCTGAGCTTTCTCAGTGTATATCCAGGGGTCATGCTTAGTCATGGCTACCAGTCGAAGGGTTAATCGAGAGAAGTGTTATGCCTCTGACTGCGTGATCCCTCTCAGCTGAACTAAATCATCTGTTGAAAGTACCTAAGTAACTACGGCAGTGAAGGAATGAATCGAGTTAGATTCTTATAATTGGCAGGTATTTTTTCTTTGTCTTCAGCAAAATCGTCTGCCGTGGCCTCAATAAAATGCTTATGTGTGTCTATAAGAGTGACATTGTTGGAATAAGTGGCTTCCAAGAACTCTACATCGATATTATTAGCTTTCTTGAAACCAGGCAGGACGTTTTTGAATTCGGACGTAATGAAGTGAAATAAAAATCACTTTCTTTCGCAGCAGGAGAAAAGGTTACATCCTCCTCCTTCTCTCTAAATGAAAGACGGCGTTGAACATCAGTCACCACAACATTTCTCCGTAAGAAGGACAGCGCTAGATGAAACTCCCCCTGGAAATGCACGAAAATTAAGTTCTTCGGAAGTAGATTTTTTTTTTTGAGATTTCGACATTACGAATTAATATGTTGAAATAGTATGTCCTCGATTTTGGCTATAAGAAGACTGCCTGTTAATCAGACCGCCCCCAAAACTATGAGACAAAATGAGTTCCCCTGCGGTTAGAGAAATGTTACGGCACATTCCCTACGCCTGTGTGAAGTGTGTTTGTGTGCTGGTAGTGACGGTGATGGTGCTGTTGACGTCACACTTAAGACAGGATGGGTTAAGGGCACGTCACAGGGCCACGTCACCGCACAGGGCCACGTCAAGACCGCCACACCGCCCCTCTAGCCCAAGCTGCCGCGCAATGTTTACTGTTGACAAGGCGAACCAAGAAAATGCAGGTAAGAGCCGATAATAACAACGACAATGACAATAATGATAATAATAATAATAATAATAATAATAATAATAATAATAATAATAATAATAATAAAAATCAGACAACATAAAATATTCAGGTGAAGAAGGCACAAACTTCTCAGGTATGCATATGTAAAGAACAACGTAGGCCCCAGTATGCTGCACTGATGTTATAGGTGACAGGTATGGCAGTGATGAATATAATACTGACACTGATATACTGGTGTGGCAAAATTAATAAAAAATATATGCTAGAGTGGTAAAAGTATAACGTATTTTACGGTGACCCGTAATATGCCGACGTGATAGAGATGAGGCAAAGGTTAAAAAGAACATAGTTTTGACACTGATGAATTTGTGCTGCATATGTTAATTAAAGGACCTGATTCACGAGTGTGATAAAAGTGAAGTTTAGCATTATAACCCCTAATAAACTTTCACGAAACAGATATATTGTACGAAGGATTAAGCCAAGAGTTAGAGCCACTGCTGAAAGCCGTGAACGTCGGGGACACAGCCACCACCAACCTGTCATCCATCCTTGCCTACCCTGCCACTCGCCTCTCGCTCATGCACGGCGCCCTGCCCTACCTGCCCTGTAAGGTAGGTTACACTGCACTACCTCCATATTATATTGTAATTTTTCCAGACGTTAGGTTATGTGCAAAAATGAACATTCATATGACATATTTAAGCAAAAACAGTCGGTCAATTTAATATCTGAACACAGTATACTTGCGTGTTATTGGAGTTCTTTCACATTAACGTGGCTCATATTTTTATCCCTGTTCCAGTTTCTTTCATGTAGCTCATTGACAGAAAAATGGAGTTCTATGGTTTTACATCCTTTCTCGAAGCACTTCCAAGTAACTAGAATTCTCTTCTAGTGTTCATCAACTGCTACAACTTAGCATTCAAGACGGAGAGAAGGCAAATTTAAGCCAAGTTACTGTGAAAAAAAAAAATGTTGGAGATAGAAAGACTTTGCTGGTAAGATTGTCAATTCTAAAAACAAGACAAGGCAGTCATTACTCTTTACTCTTTATCGTGTGTGGGTATGCTAGGATCTACAGTGTTAAGAACACGCCAAGTCATATCATGTGGCTAACTCCTGACATTTTTCTTCATATGTAGGAAATGCTTTGTGATTAAAGAGCAAGCAGATATTCCAAAAAAATGAAAAAGAAAAAGAAAACAACGACAGAAAAACTCCGAGAATGCATGATACAGTTCACGATACACAAGTTAATAAATGCTTTGCATCTTCAAGCCCAATGACTTATTATCTTTTTATTATGGTTATATTCAGATATTTTTGTTAATCTTAAGTGAGACTTTTCGAAATGGGGAGTTAGCTATAGCATTAAGGAATCCCTTCAGTCCAGCAAACCTTTCATAAACTGAATAAGATCGTCTTAAGACAGAGAGAAGAAACAAAACTAATTCGTCATCTGAGTGAAGGGGTTGATGTGAATGTGGATGTTAACTGAAAGTGTCATCAAAAGCTAGAGTATCTGGTGCAGGAGTGGGGATTCAGCGCTTGGGAGGTGTGCGAGTGTATTATGAGTGAATGAGTGCATTGTGAGTGTATTAAATGTGTATATAGAGTGTATTACATATTTCTGAGGGCATTATGAGCTCCTATCTCCGGTGCAGGTGCGGGGGTTCAGCGCTTGGGAGGTGGGTAAGTGCACTACTGCCAGGTCAGCTGTCGGTTCCTCCACTTGGATAACTTTTGTGGGGGACTCGAATCAGAGGCAAAAAATTCATTCCTTCATCACCTTCCTCCCCAAACATCTGAATTATACATATTACCTTGGTGATGTTGAGGTAAGAACACATCATCAATCGCCATCATCATCTCCATCATCATCGTCGTCATTATCTTCATCTACAAACTTAGCATCACTACCTATCACCAACATCATCTTCACTGATCATCCATTTCATAGTCATCTCTTACTGTCATCATCATATTCAAGGAGTTAAAGTGTCTCTGTTGCTGTGAATGGACCAATAGATTATCTCAAAATAGTGAAGGATTAAAAACATTTCCACTGACACAAGAGAGATAGAAAGTCTGACGTATAATTTCTAGGTAACTAAAGAGGAGTTCATCAAGGAAGCAGTCTACCACAGGCACCGACCTCCGACCTTTGACATCATCGGCCGTCGACCCTCCAATGCCACTTCTTCACATCTCGACCTGACCCTTCCTCATGATCCAGGCACTCATACCAGGACCAGGTTAGCACAGCACATCCCTCGGTATGATTCTTAGCTCATTCAATACGGCGATGGTATTATTAAGTACACTTTTGCTATTGCCTGAAGAGTACATTTAGCCTAGGAGAGCCCCGTCCAATGCCACCACCATCATCTTATACTTAAACCTGGCCCTCTCTCACGACACTGGCACTTACTGTAAGACCAGAGTCAAGTTAGCACGGGACCTCTCCAGTATTTTTCTTAACTTCTTCGATACAGTGGTCTTATTTTATAGTTTCTTCGTAGGTTACGTGACAATTTTTATTCGGTTTGAGACATTCCCTTCAGTGCCACTGCTACCAGCTCTACCACTACTTCACACCTCAATCTGGGTCTCTGTCACCACCGTAACTGTGTCATTCATCCCGTACCCACAGTCTGGTTAGCATGGCATCCCTATACAATTACTTAATATTGTCAGTATGATGACGTTTTTTATTTTAGGTTATTCTTGCCTTTACCAGGCGATTTCATTCAATTTAAAAGGCTTCCCTACAGTGCCACCACCACCACCACCACCTAACACTTCAACCTGGCCTTCGCTACCTTTCTGGTGTTCTCCTATGGGGCGCAGTCAAATCAACCTATCTCGGCTCTTAACCTCGTTCATCAGGAGGATATATCTTTTTAGTACATTTTTGACACTACCTCTCGTTTCTTAACCTCGTTCATCAGGAGGATATATATTTTTAGCATATTTTTGACACTACCTAAGATTTTAGTACCCTTACTAAACTCTTCACCACGACGACGTTATCAAACCCCTTCACGACGATGACCAACTACCACCAGACAAGTTTTACCCGACTTAAGGGGTACCTCGCTTAGGGAATGGGTTAGAAGCATTCTTACAGTATCAATCACTGCAAAACGAGGACTTTGTTAATGATTGGGGTCGAATTATTTTTATTTGCGGGAACTGGGCCGCTCTCATAAGTTAAATAATAAGTTGTGGTTACATGAAATTCTGTGAGGCTTAGTTATGCGGTAGGAATGAATCTCCTTGGTAACAGTCAAGCTGTCCCTTCAGTCTGACCACATCTACAGTACTTATCAAATGAGCTGAAAAAAGTTGAGAGTCTTTATCAGATGAGAGTAATTGCACCGCAGTACCAAACAAGTTTATTCAGCTTAGAGGCATTTTTGCACAGTATATGTGTTAGAAACTATATTTAGTTCTGCTGTCCTATGTCGTCTATTGTTTGCTTCATTCCAGTGACCGCCCGACAGATTCATTTAACTACGGGTACATATTTCATAGCGCAGAGGCTGATGGCCAGAAGGCACCCAGCTCTAAATACTACAGATACCTACTCCGGGAGGCGGCTGATGATCACACAGAGGGAACAAAGGTCAAAGGAAATGAATCATTTCCCACAACCGATAGAAACGTGCTTCAGGATACAAATGGCAGTTATAAGGTAAAAGGAACTGAAGCATTTTCGAATCCTAAAAGACATGAGCTTAAGGAAGCAATTAGTAATCAAAAAAAGGGAAAAAGGGAATCTGCGTTTAGGGCTCTTCATAATTCTAAGCTGAGATACAAGGCTGCCACAAATTACAGAGACCAAAGTGAACACGAAGAAGCAATTTACAAGCCCTTAAAGCAAAGTGATGTCCAGCTACGAGGCTACCAGCACAGTCCTAAACTAAGAAACAAAGATGCCACCAATCACAGAGATCAGCGGAAAAACGCCAGCAATGACAGACACCAGAGTACAAACGATATCTATTCCAAGCCCTTAATGGAAAACGATGGTCGGCTACGAGATTACGAGCTACGAGTGACGTTGGTGTGGGCTCCAGGGGGTTCAGAGATGGCTCACCCCGTAGCCAGGGAGGGGAAGAGGGTCACCAAACTGCTGGAACTGGCCTCGATGGAAACTGTACCTGATGTTATCGTCATAGGTATGTTTGGGTGTCGTATTCATTGTTTCCTTAGTTATTTCCTAATACCTTTTCCTTTGCGGTTTTTTCTGAACGCTGCACCTTAGTAGTCGTTGTATGTTGGTCGAAATCTGTGTTGCTTGGGGATGCCTTAGCACATCTGCTTTAGCGGCTGTGTTGTATTTCACACCTCAACATTTCTTGCAGGTTATGTTATTTATAGCGCTTTCGATGTACTCATAATGCCTAAACTATACTGTAGGTTATCATAGCTGAATATGATCGTCTGGAGGGTGGGTGTGGTGAAAAATTAAATCCAGTCTACAGAAGTCATCCACAATGCCTGTTAAACCTAGGTATTTTAATCTGATGAATGTCTGACGATGCCATTCATTACATATAGGGTGTCCCAGGAAATTTTTGAGAAACTTGAAGAGGTATTTCTTGGATTAATTTAAAACAAAAAGTAGTATATCGTCTTGAATCCACATCTCAGCCGCAACGGAGCAATAATTACTGATGACGTTTTGGGTGAAAATGGTTTCCCTCAATATTACCCATAAGGTCGTAAGTAATTCAAACTCCGTAACAATTGAGAATTGGGCCAATGTTCAAAATAAATAGCATTATAACAAGATTTGCCCGTGAATCAAGCCCTGAAGTTTCTCAAAGCCCCCGAATCACCTTGTATAGCCTTTATGAATGGGTCTGTCTCCTTGCATTCCTATAACCCCTTTGCTCAGGCTTTGGCATATGGCTGCTGATGATGCGAGAACACGATGAGGAGTTGGTGCCCTTCACTGAGATGGACCTGCTCACTCGTCCTCTCCTCCAGCCCCTCAGCACACTCGCCAGTAGGACCACGGTTCTCTTGTGGCCGCAAAGTCGGTACGTCGTCCAACAAATGATCATATGTTCAAAATGATTTTCAAAACATATATCAGCACAATGACCTCAGTGTCGGCTAAGTATACGGTATTAGGATTGATCTGTGCTTGACGAAAGGATGAGTTACCTACAGATGTGCTGGATATTATCTTTTTGTAGGAGAAATGGCACTGAAGGTCAATCCATTATAATCGGAAGTGTCTCTCCCACTGCCTACGATTTTACCTTTCAGTGCTTATTATTTGTTTTTTGTAATGTACCTTTCTAGAGGTATTAGAAAACGTTTTATTGCTTTCTTAAATGAATCTGTGTGTGTGTGTGTGTGTGTGTGTGTGTGTGTGTGTGTGTGTGTGTGTGTGTGTGCGAAGGGAAGGGGGAGGCGGAGGTGGCTTGACAGTCCATTTAAATTTGCTGTTCTTCATTTTCCTGCCATGCTTTTATTACTCCTCTGATTACTTGTAGGAAAGATTTTAGTGCAACATTTCTTAAATTAAATAGATCTAAATATCAGTGTGCAGGCTCAAAGCCTTTTAGCCTTAGCTACTATTCTGCAATATATTTCGTATCTTTATTCCGCCACTTTCCTTCTACTTTTAAATCTATTGCGCCTTTCCAAAGTGGTTCTCTCTATTTTAGGCTCATCCAGGAGACAGGAGATGTGGAATTCTCGCTTCACCCGAGGGAGTCGTGGTGGAGATTTCTTTACAACAACCAGTTCAACGATTCACTCACTTTTCTAGACTTGTGGCTGTGGAAACTAATGAAGTATGGAGCAGTAGTTTTAAAAGTTTTCAGAGTTGTTTATTTCGTCTGTAAGACTTTCCTAAAATGTACGTAGCAGAAGCTTTGTCTTTAGGATCTTGATGTCATGCACCAAACACTCCCAGCAAAGTATGTGATAAAAGATTTTAATGCTTTCAAAATATTTATTCCACATTATGTGAATCCTTCAATTTGTTCTCATTTCGAAGAGTATAGGGAATGTAATTGTCTCCAACCCTCTCATTATACTGTACATTGAATTAAGATGTAGTTTTGACAATAATAAACAAGAAAACTTTTTAACAAGAAAATACCACATCAATACCTTCAATTTTTTTTTTTCCTGTAAACATGTAATTAAATTATAAATGTAGTACAGCCGCGTTCAACACTTCCCCATTACAGTATTACAGGTGAAGACCGAGTCTGACACGATACTCGCCAGGTGGCAGCACAACTACACCCTTCCACAGACGCAGGCGTAATGAAGACTCTTAGCCTTCCCACACTCTTAGATTTGTTTCCTGTAGCAACACCCAGTATAATATTGAATTGACTAGAAAGCACTCAGAGAGAGCATACCTCCGCCAGTACCATTGCAGGATCCGGTTCATGATCCTGGTCCGCCCCCAAATTTAACCAATTCTTTCTTGGCCCATGCCCTCCCCCCTTTCCACAAAATTTCATTGAAAGCTTTTGGAGATATCGTGTGGATAAACAAACAAAAAATTCCTGGATCTGGATCATTATCCAGATCAACACCCAAATCTAATGGACTGTTCCTTGGGCCATACCCCACCCCTCCAAAATATTTCAGCAAAATCCGTTCATAACTTTTTGAGTAATCCTGCTAACAGACAAAAAGACCAACACCGGCAAAAACATAACCTCCTTGGCGGATGTAATTAGCCTACGTTCGACACGGTCGGTGATGGTGTGAATGATGATGATGATGATGATGATGATACTAACACAGGGATACGGGTGCGTGGTACTGGGACTCTACTCTGCCCCTCAACCTGGCCAACCTGAGGGAGTGTCAGAGGCTTAACCAGGCGGGACTCAAACACTACCCCATCTACAAAGGTGAGTGACAGACCGACGCATAGGTGAGCACAGTAACCCTCTACAGCAGCAATATTGGTGCTGATGTTATGAAAAAATGCTGAGATGGTTAGGTCTGTGAGATGAAGCCTGTAGTCTGGGGGCCTGAATGATGAGTGGATGGCTGTATGACGCATTTTGGAGAGCATGCTGATGATAATTCACCCATTCTGTACTTTTTTTTTATCCTTGTTTATGTGTCCTGCCTCACTCCATCTTCAGGTGAGGAAGAGGTTGAAGACAGTGGAATACTATTATTATTATTAATATTGTTATTATTATTATTATTATTATTATTACTATTATTATTATTATTATTATTATTATTATCATTATTATCATCATCATCATCATCATCACCAATACCATCTCAACCAGCACCAGTACGCATAAACTTCCCAAATTCGTGAAATCCTTCTTTCAATTTCATTTCCCTCTGATCAGACCGCTGGTGGAACTGCGCTGACCGCCTCCACACCTCGTACGAGACGATCAGCGTGGAGATCCAGATGCTGCTCAACCTACTGTGCAATGAGTACCTCGAGGCGGGCCAGGAGTACTGCTGCTCTTGAGGAGGAGGGTGGAGAAGCGAAATAGGACTGACCACTTGACTCATATGAATTATTGTTATTATTATTATTATTACTATCATTATTATTATTGTTATCTTATTATTGTTGTTATGTTGATGATGTTTTTCTTAACCGACTGAGTACGAAAGCGCACCGAAATCTCAAGAAAAGTGTCTGGAAATGGCCAAAATGATATAGTAGTACTGTACAGGCTCAACATTTTACCTTTTTGTGTTCTTTGGGTCCTGCCTTCCCATTTACGAGTATGATCAGTGCTGCAGAGGGACGCTTTCACATGGTGGCGATAATACGATCCCGCAGTGGAGATGCCCAGTATTACAAACGTCCCTCACTGCCCTCCCTATACCCAAAGGAGGATGGTGGACAGGGGGGTAAGGGGAACTTTAGCCTGCAGTTCACCGGGTTCACATTAACTTAAGCCTGGAGTTGCGACTATTACAACTACCACCACTACTACTACTACTACTACTACTACTACTATTACTGCTACTGCCATGATAATAATTAATCTGATTATGATAACGATGATGATGCGCTGAGGACGATGGGTTCAAATGTTAATGATGATAGTATTATCAGGATGATGACTAAAAGGGCTTCAGATGTCTAAAATAATGATGACGTTGACAACAAAAACAACAGTGATAATTAATGCATTCCGAGAGACAAGGCATCGCTTGCATGGAATTTCTGCAACTCTTTCCTCCTTGCAACTCGGACGCATCGCATTTCTAAGCATTTATCCTGTGTTTCTGTTGCAAGCACACGCAATCTCAATACAGGCCAAAAAGCAAAGTGTTGAGGTGTTCGGGGAAAGCTGACGGTTCTGTGTTGAAAAAATTCGTCTGACATTAGCAAAGGGAAATGTGAGACTGGTACGATACATCCTTTCCAGGCTGAATTAAGTCGTGTAATGGAGGGAAGAATAAAATAGAAAGCCCTCACCGTTGCGCTGAAGTTAATAGACAGCTTCTCGTTCTCGAGTCCTTTCCAACGGCATATCACTTTAACCATTGGACCACCACCACACTCCCTTCGCCCCTTCAGAATGAGGAATCTCTTCCACCGAAAAGAAATTTGTCTTTCAGCAGCAATAAATAAAATACTAAAGACTTGTCGGGCTGAAAACCGGTCGAGTGAAAAATATATCATACTGATGATGGCAGTGAAAGAACGATTTAGAAATAAGGTAACAGTGGGAGGAGGAGAACTAAGTAGTAGAAATTCGTTCACCTTGTACATTCCTCGGGCTTAAACGAGTTACAGTCATGAAGTACTACAGGACTGTGGATATATGCACGTGTGTGTGTCGTGCCGCTGTGGTGCTTGTGGTAGTGGTGGTGGTGGGGCAACTGGAACCACCTACTGTACCGAGCTGGACCACCACATCCTATGCACCAACCCGTTCGTCTCCTACCGCCAGCAAGTCTTGCCGAGCCATGTTCACTGTGGACAAGGGGGGACCAGAAGTCATTTGGGAATCAGGTGAGTTTTAGCAAAAATTGTCACAACAATTAGTCTTCAATTCGTCTGCAAAAGTGAAAGTGATTTAGTGGTGTCGACAACTACGAGCAGACGGTATGTAGCAAGGCTGATACTCGGCTGGTAGCAATTTTCTCTCCCTTAAAATGAGTGAAATGGAAGCTGTAGTCTTTTGATTTATCCCAACAGTGCCCAGGGTTGCTACATGAAGCCCTCCTCGTTGTATCTATTCGTAGTCGCAAGGTTCATAGGTCAAAATCCTAAGTTCCTCCCTTGATTTACTTTCGAAAATGCCTAGATCTGAGACATTTAAGAGATACTGGGCATAAATATGCTAAGCAATGACCGAAGTGTATTGCGAATAGATATTTATATATATTTTTTCAGATTGAACAAGTTATATAATATAAGAAAGGACAGTAACTGTGTGGTTATTATTTTCAGTAATGATAAACGAAATACTGTCTCTCCAAAATGCTGGTATATTTCTGGCATCTGCTTAATAGTAACATAAGGCTTCAAATGTCACCTAAAACCTGCATATTAATTCATAACTATTGAGTACTTTTTTTTCCTTCAAATTACAGCACAAGTGAAAATTATGAAATGCTATGAATGGATGTCAATATGTTGGGTTTCATTAATCTTTTAAGTCCGTGATAAAAATGAAATAATTTTGTTCTGATAAGTAAAATTTCTATCCCTGTAGTTAATGTGTCCTGTAAAAAGAAAACAAAGATGACTTAGGTTGTACAAAGAGGTCTGTTATTATTTTTTTCACCTTGACTTGTACCACATTTTTGCTCTTTTGCAGTTTATTTCACGTAGCTCAGTGACAGAAAATGACAGTGCCACGGCTCTATATCCTATTTAAAGCACTCCTTCGTGACTTGCATAATATTATAATTTTAATTTATTGTTACAGTTCAGCATTTATGATGGAGAGATGGTAAATAAACTAAATGCGAGTAAAACTGAGAAAAGTATAATGTACAGTACAACAGATAATGTGAAAGTAAATGTTATCTATTAAATAAAAAATAAAAATAGTTTCTGCTGAGGGTAATTTCTTTCTCCCTTCTTCACAGTGCGTGGGAAGGTCTTCGCTTTATTAACCCTTTGAAGACGAGAAGCCACACCGAAGCTAATATAAATGTCTATTGGTGACTAAAATATATTACGGCAGCTAAAGTCTCTGGCGTTTTGAAAGATTTAGTGGGGTATATTAGCGCCTTAGAGAACAGGAGGCTAAATTAGTAGGCTATAATGCTGATATTTCCCCTTCCCCCACAATATGGTGACGATATCTAACGTGAAAATGTTGGTAGAGATGATTTCTAACCTTCATTGCACAAGAGGCTCCATCTTGGTTGTCCAAAAAAACTATGATTTCTGTAGCTGTGAAAATGTCAGTGGCGAGTGCTTTTAATCCTTAAAGCACAAGAGGTCACTCCGGAGCTGCATAAAATTGTCTCATGGTTGCCAGAATAAAATTAATTAGACTTTTGATCTGAAGGAGATAAATGAGTGTAATTTCAACCATCTGATTACAGCACAAGAGGGCACACCTAAAGAGAATTGCCTGTTAATAATGATAATAAAATAGTATTAATTTCTCTTGCGGTGAAATGGTAAAGGCGGAATACTAGGCTGGTGATTGGCCAGGACTGAATACCCATTATACCACCCCGCTCCCTGAATAAGTACAAAAGTACTATGCAGATGCAGGACAGTCTGGGCCGTAATATTGGGTCTCACTAAAGTCTACGGGTGAGATGCGCCTCACGTCTGAAAACCATTAGAGAGCAACTGACGGGCCGGGCTTCTCAAAGAGATGAATGATTTAAAACCATTTTACGGCAATGATGATGTTTATTATAATGATAATATTGATGACGAAATTATTCATAACCTGTCTTCTTTTCAGACGAGCCTTATTCCCGACTCAGTGACCAGCTACGAACCCTTCTGCTTGAATTAGAAAAAAAGAGCACTAAAGGCAACCTGAACGTCTCGTTGAATATGTTTATGGGAACGAGACTCCAGTTCATGAACGGTACCGTGCCCTATCTACCATGCAAGGTGAGTTCTGTTATGGTAATTCCGTAGCAGCACTGTTACCTCGAGCATTTCTGAAGCTCCACGACACTCTTGACTGCTTCTGAAGCTCCACAATTCCTCTTGAAACAGATGCGTTAGTTCACTGTTTCATAAGCTCCGCTGTTACTTGGTTTGCATTGCTTTGGTTACTCCTTTGTTTCCGATGCTTCACGATTCCCGTAGACCCGAAGAAAAATGAATCCAGCTGAAGTTGGTGAGTGCAGAGCCGGAAAAATGCGAAGAAAATCCGAAAACTTACATGCACCGACAGGGTATGGTTGCTTTAATGGAGTCTTCCAGTTTATGTCAAGTTTTCGTCGATTTGTTATTCTCTTTCTGTTGATCAGGTACAGATCTGTCTCATAATGATTGCAGTTTTTGGGTTTGTTACCTATTTATTAATTTATCTTTCAAAAAATCATTTTGACCCATATGATTCTCAGATGAAGAGCTCGGGATACTTCGTGTTTCCTTTTCCTTGTGGTTGTCTCTCTGTCTATCTATCTTTCTCTATCTACCTGTCTATCTATCTGTCTGTCTTTCTGAACTTATCTGTATATCCCTCTTCATCTATTTATCTATTAATGTATATCATTGGCTTATTGTAATCTTAAATATGCTTGATTCACTGATGTGCCGTACATACCATTGCATTCGGGGAACGTCGTGTTTTCTTATTCTTTAAAGATATCTGTCAATCTGTCTAACTGTCTACAGCTTATTTTATTATATTTTTACGTATTCGTGTTCATATATGTGCAGTAAACACGCAGGCATTACTAATATCTGTCTATCTATCTATTAGTTATCTACTTTTCCTCAGGTCAGGTCATTCAGTTCTGATGATGTTGGTGAGTGCAGCTCGGCCAGATCAGCTCACGGGGCCTCCACCTGGATTGCCTTCGTCGGCGACTCCACCCAAAGACAAAAGATACACACCTTTATCACCTTCCTCCCAAGCCACCTCCAGTACACCTACTATCTTGGTGATACTGAGGTAGGTATACGTTACTTGTCATCATCATCATCATCATCGTTGTCTTCATCATCATAATCGTCATCATTATCATCATCACCCAATTGTAACGATGATATCGATGATGCTGAGATTATGTATACGTCACTTATCATCATCATCATAATCACCACCATTGTCGTCATCATCGCCCTCCTTCTCTTCATCGTCATCATTACCTATCACCTCAGCTAGACTTATTATCTCGGCGATCTAGAACTTAGCAAATATTACAGTAACCGAACAAACGTCTCTGCATACGGGCACATCATCATTATCAAAAACACTTACCCGCCACACTATCTCAACCACACTTACCTGTCTCGGCGATACTGAGTTTGGTGGACGTTATCAGTATAAGTCCAGTATCTCTGTAATTGCTGCTCCAGTGCCCCTGCAACCACGATTATCATCAACATCGTCATCATCAAAATCATCATCATTACATCCCACAAATTGACAGGACGGAAAGACGCTCCCGGCAATTAGCTGGGGAATGATACATAGGTAGTAAGGCAGAAAGGATCGAGAAATAGGAATAGGAAAACAAAATAAAGAAATCTTCTAAAGAGTGTCTGGTGAATTGGGGAAAATACCCCTTCATTTACTAGGCAAGCCTTCGAAATTCTGAAGATTAACGTCATCAAGTTTACTTTTCTGTGCTTTATTTATAACAGCTTATCTCGGCTTGTTCTATATTACTGTGCTCGTACAGTATAATGGGAAAGAAAGTAAGCGATAAACGATTATTACTATTGGGTGGTGGAGGGGAACGCCTTAAGGTAGGGGCACTGGTATAACTAAGAGGCTCACTTTCCTGGTTGTACAAATTTTCTTCGACTGCTTGTCAATCATTCCAATGATGGATGGCGAACTGTGGGAGCAAGGAAAGTTAAGCCTGTAGCCCATCCAATTTATCTGTGGGATACAAGATAATGAGGATGAATGTTATGATGATTACGATGATGATGGATGTAAGGACACTGGATTGGCAATGACAGTGTTTGCCACCACCACTACTGCTATTACTGCTGCTGTTGCTAATATTGGGAATTTCATATATCAAACATTACTGATACAATGTTGCACTGTAAGGATACTTGGTGTACATAACTCGTGTCATCGCCCTCTCAAGTATTTCATCATTTCTTCAGGTGAACTTGGAGGAGTTCATCGAGGGCGTGGCGCATCATCAACACAGACCACCGACCTTCGACATCATTGGACGACGGCACTCACACACCACCACCGCCTCGCACCCAAACACAGAAACCAAATATGCATCAGGAAGTACTAACAGCATATATATCCCTGCTCGTAAACAAAGTCCTGGCCACGATAACGAAGGAAACAGTAATAGTAAAACAAAAACGGTTGAGAATGGTAGCAACATTAGCAAAGCAAATATTGTAGAGAACTGGGACATTATCAGTAAAAGTAATAATGTTCAAGTTAACAATACTAGTGAAGTAAATATAGGAGAAAATAGGCATAACAGTATTACAGAAAATATTGTAGATAACATCTATAACACAAGTAAAGTAAGTATTTCAGACACAGACCATCAAGGAAAAACGAATGGTGAACCGGGTAACCCATTTTTCGAGGTACCGAGCAACGATGCAGCAATATGGTCAATAGATTACGACTATTGGTATGTTCCGATACGAGAAGATGAACTGCAGAAGGAACCTTACGAGCTTAGAGTGTCCGTGGTGTGGGCAACGGGGGTGAAGAGACTACAGGATGAAGAGGCGGTGGAGGAAGATGAAGACAAAACTAAGAGGAACGAGGTGGAGAAGATGGAGGAGTGGCTGGCGGGGGACAGACTACCTGATGTCGTTGTTATTGGTAAGTGTCAGCGTCTGAGGTGCTTGTTTTGCGTATATTATGAATGTCAAGTGACAATATGACACCCACTAAGTGTCCCAGAATCTGAAATATGAATGTTTCCTAATTCTATATGCTCACATGGTGTTTTTGGAAAGGACGAAATTTATTGGTCTTTTTGTTTATTCTACTGGCTTGCCACGCGTGGACATAAACCTGATGGGTATTTTGAATACGGGCAGTGCATATGGGCGCTTCCAATATATCTATATCTATCTATCTATCTATTTATCTATCTATATAGTGCTAAGGCTTTGCTAAAGGATTTTGTTTTGTTTTGAAGGTGAAATGTGGAAGGTAAGTAATCGTGTTGTGGTGTGAGGGAACGGCGTGACAAAGAAAGCAAAATGGACTACTGACGATACGTATTTTATAGCGGTACTAAAAGTAAAGAAGGGTAATGGCCATATCTTAGTACGGCATGGTAAACTCTTGTAGCTCTGGGATGGGGCAGTTTCTGTTGGATTAATTACTTGAGGAAGTTTATGAAGGCTTTATTTTTAGCTGAAGAAATTTTGGTTGGTAGTAACGGCCATGTGTTTGTGTATATGTAAATAAACAAGACGTTAATCTGTCCAATTCTAGGCTAATACTGTAATGTCACTACGTCGACAGGGCTTGGGACGTGGCTAATCCTGTCCCGCGAAAAGCGTGATGAACTGTCCCCCTTCCCTTTGTTGGAGGGGGCGGCGCACCCCCTCCTGGACCCCCTTAGCCGCCTCGCAACCAGGACACACGTACTCTACTGGGCACAGAGCAGGTCTGTCAAACTGGCAGGGTTATTAATTTAGTATTAAAAAGTGTATCAGTTAAACTGATAGGATTATATGTGTTAAGTTCTTGTTGTAAAATAAACATAGATTAGTGCCCACAGTAATGCTGTATGCTTGGGAATTGAGCTTCGTCTGCATTAGCATCTACGTAGAATTTACAGGTAGACCAATGTAAATGGAGATACCGCATGTTCGAAGAAAAAATATTTAGCATAAAAAAAACTCTTAAGTTTATATTCATCAGAGGTAAGGAAAGAAACTCTTTAGTTTATATTCATTAGAGGTAAGGAAAAAGAAATGTGTCAATGTGTTTTCTACACTTAGCGGAAGACAACTGAGAAGAACTAGACCTTCCTCCTTTTACCAAAGTGGCAAACTATGCTCTTTAATCAACTCTCAATTTTCTTGACAAGTACCAACGAATCAAGTAGCAAGGTTTCTCAGTCATTCCTTCATCTTCACAGTAAATACAGTTTCAAGATGTTAGTCTGGTGGTTAGAACGCCCTTATCTGAGTGACGGCCTTGCATAGGTTCGATCTCAAGACGTGACAGTTTTTCGATCATGTAATGCCACCAGGGAAAGTAGGATGGTCATCTACTCTTTAATGTACTGAACAACAGTAGCCTAGCCCAGGGCCACCACACCTCAAAAAGGGTAATATAGGACTCTCTTACCTTACAATCATTCATCCACCCTTCGAATTTTTGACATAACTGATCATCCACCCATCAGATATCGGTGGTTCAATACTTGGCAGCCGGAGGACATGTCAGACCTGCGAAAGACAATAGGCTACTGGCAGACCTTCCTATATCTCGAGCAGTTCCAGGAGTCCATACCCCTCACCGACGCTTGGCTCTGGAGACGATTAAGGTTGGTGGCTGTGGCGTGGAGCTAAGTCAGTGTACGAGAATCAATTGGACAAATATATGACGATGATGATGATGATGATCATCATCATCATCATCATCAAACGATTTGTCATAACAAATTAGGTTTTGAAATAATTTGCCCGGACAGATCGACTAAATAATTCCTATTCATCAATAAAACAGATACAATATATCCTGTCTAATTTTCCCCCCAACACCGTGTACTTGCAGAACGACAGGTGCGTGGCTCTGGGACTCTACCTTACCCTTCAACCTGGCCAACCTTAGGGAGTGTCTGAGGCTTTACCAGGCGAAGCTCTATTTCCACCCCGTGTACAGAGGTCAGGGAGCAAGTGATGGACAGTTAACTTAGACACGCTTTTTGTTATGATCCCAGAATTGTAACTGGATGGATACTGTCGAGTTCAAGATGCTGTAATCTTTTTGTTTCGTGTCACATGGATTTAGTGTACTCGTATTATTATTATTATTATTATTATTATTATTATTATTATTATTATTATTAGTGGTAGTAATAGTAGTAGTAGCAGCAGCAGTAGTAGTATAGGTCCAGGTTTATCTGACTTCACATTCAGATGGATTTTGCATTACTACACGAATCACTGGTAATGTCTGATCTTAGTAAGTTTCCCTTCCATTTTATCACCTTGCTCATGAACCCCAGATGAAGCCGTTTAGTGTACCTTAGAGATTAATTTGCTAATACATTATACATCAAATTATTGTCTTTGTGTTATACTGTAATTTTTTGCATACAGTCTCTATTACTCCTGTCACCTGTGGAAGCCATTTCTGTTTTATTGTCATTAGGTCCAGACGTTTAATATTCTTTGGTTTGGGAAAGAAATCCTTGGGCTGAAAAAGATTGTAATGGCCTAGTTTACATTAACAAAATACTAGAGGATGTTGATGTCTAGGGAACTATATATTTATTGCGTGACACCAGAGACACTTGGTAAAAAAAGGAACACTGTGCTAAGAAGTCTCCTAAACCCAGTGTCAACATTAAATTTCTGTCGTTCCTCCCGCAGGTCGCTGGTGGAACTGCAATGACGTCCACCACTCCTCCTACGAGACCAACGCCGTCGAGATCCAGATGTTGTTGAACCTGTTGTGCAACGAGTATACAGACAAGAATCAAGAGTATTGCTGCTCGGGGGAATGACACAAGCTCTTTAAGCCTTCCATCAGCGGCAGCAAAAGGTAGTGGAACGAACGTCACCACACTAATGGAGTTGAAGAAGGACAATTCTGATCTCCAAATTAAGATAGATGTCTCCTAAGTGAAATAGTTATTTTGTGTTAATAAAATTATTGGCGTAGCAAGAGTGATGTAGTTGCCTCTTTAATAAATAGGTTAAAGGAAGGTTTCGAAAGAATAGCAAAAATAGAAATTATCAAAGAGTTAAAGTCATGAACACTAGCATGCTAACTTTTGTATTTTAGCGTAGTATTCGTAAACATGCAAGACATGCAGTGAGGAACTCCTGGAATAACAGCAAAAATTAGTAATAGGAGCCTTTAAAAGTGTTTTAGCTTTTAAATCTGCCTTTAGCACATAAGAAAGAGGAAACAAACAGTGTAAAGAGAAAAACAGACAATATTGAAAATAATACAATCATCAGACCGATAGTATACATATTTCTGCACATATCAGATGAAGCTGAAGCATTGGATAAGCGTGTAAGAAAGGCAGGACTGAGATTCACAACCTCGGCAAGAATTAAGACTGGTGAATTGGCAGAAGCCAAGGAAGAAAGTTTTGTTATTGCTGTTGTTGTTGTTGTTCCTTAACCTCTGACCGTCTGGCCGAGCAGACCCGTCTACAGTAGACAAGTTACTTCCCCTACGGGGTCGTCCCATAGATTCCTTACACTGCTGGTGGTATGAGTTTTAGTGTGGGATGTGCAATTCACTTCTCCATTACTGTACTATGTTGTGTGGGCCTAGTCTACAAGCAGGGTACATGAGAAAGCTATAAACGGTATCCCCCTAGAAACAAATCCCCATGTCCCTGAATGCGGGAGTGTAATCGAACAAAATCGTCAGACACGATTCTTCCAGATCTACTCATTTGTTTGCTTTGTACCACCAACAAATGGTTCTGTCGAGCACACGCGAGTTGTGTGAGTTGTGGTGTTGGAACAATATTGTGAAATGCGAGTATTAATGTTCTCCACTTGTTTGTGTGTTGCAGGCAAATGGTCACAAAGATTAGCATAAATTTCCAAGATAATGAAATGTTTATAGATATTCTTTGAGGGCAGTAATTCGGGTTACCAGATGTCTCGTCATGCTGATATTCTGACAACGTAGTTACGAATTTATGTTGCTAGATTTAAGTAGCCCAACAATAGAGAGAAAATAGACTAAAATCCCCGGTAGACAGATACAGTCAGAGGGTTAAACAAGTGTATGTAGAGGGTTGTCAAAGGAAAGGGGAGGAGGGTGGGAGATGGGTATGCGGGTGGGAGATTGCGTATGGTTGCGTTGATATATGGTTGCGATGATGAGAGATGTGATGGTTGTGCCAGAGGAGTGATGTTTGGGGTGAGAGGGGATTGAGAGTGGTGATTGCGTATGAGGAAAAATGATGGCGAAATGGGGTAGTTGTGGTGATGGTGGAGTGTAAATTAATAACCTCACCTTATTATCAATGTAAATAAATTGGAAACAAGCAAATATTATCATTTCAAAGACGATTCACCCTAATAACTAATAAGAGTAACGCAGTATTTACTCTAGGTAAAATCCGAAACAAGTTTTTTGGTAAGTTTCCACCTTTAACAAATTCTAGTTTATGTTAAACATCTCTCTCTCTCTCTCTCTACATATATACAGGTAGACTGTAATAATGCTGTTAGATAACACAATTTATGACACACTTGACTATAATGTATCCATCCTGGATGACTCCCAAAGCTGGCTGAGTGACATGTGAAGTCACGTCGTGACTCTAAACAACTTTTATTAATAACTTTTCCTTCTACAGTTAATACATTCTGATATTTGAGCTTTCGACACAGACACACACAGATACATTTCGTACAAAAATAATGACCATGGACTTCCTCTACCTGGCTCAAAATACAAGAATACCCGTCATCTGTGAGGCAGGTAGACTGTGATAATATTGTTAGATGAAAACCTGACTATTATGTATCCATCCTGGATGACTCCCAGTGCTGGCTGAGTGACATGTGAACTCAAGTTGTGACTAAACAACTTTTATTCATAACTTTTCCTTCTACAACAATACTTTATAAAATTTGAGTTTTCGACACGGACCGACACACGCAGATACATTTCGTACAAAAATACTGACCATCGATTTCGTCTACCTGGCTCAAAAACAGTGTAACGCTGAGAAGGAAGTGAACAACCAGAAATACAAGTCCTTTATCCTGGTCACTTTTCCTTTCCAGTTTTTCCTTATTGACGTCTTCAGCTTGAGGCCTAAAGGACTGTGACCACGAGCTTGCTTCCTCATGTTCCTCTTCACCCACCAGTATAAATGATAACTGGGGATGTGTAAATGATTGTTGCTGGCTGTGTGTCTAGAAAAACAGTGGTATGGCTGTATGTCCTTCCATAGTGCTTCTTCGTGACTAACCTCATATTATAGTATTAAGCCACTTCTACAGCTCCGCCCTGAGATGGAAGATGACAATTTTAGGCCAAGTAATTATAAAATGAGTATAGTATCGTGTCGTTTTGTATAATTTCAAGTGCTGAAGTGAATCAAAAGTAGTGTTTGCATTTACATTACATGCCGTTCACATATCACGATCTTCGACGATGTTAGAGAATATTATGAGCAATAAGGGTTGATATATATTTCGGAGGGGTGTACAGCTCTAAATTTATAGCCAGCTTGAGCAGAAGGTTGTGAGGAAAAGATAACGAAAGCCGACATCTTGCAGCACTATGACCTTGCTGATTTGTACGAGTATTTCTGTGATGCTGGGATAGTGCTTATGAGTGCTGTGGTTCTGGTGGCAGCATAACAGAGGAATAATATAAACAACACACAGATATAACGCTGTATCCTTCATGCATCATCCCTCATCTTTTCGTTTAACATATGCAACAATTTAATTTGCTGCAAACTCTAAGGGAAAATTGCCTGACCGAGAAAACTAACTGCAACATTAAATGGGATGATACTGATTCCATGATAGTGTGTTGGTGTGGTGCTCTTGTGTCGCTGGTGAGTGTTTGTGGCTGTGGTACTGTTGGTTCTGGTGGAAGTTAGCTTTCTGTTAGTAGAAACATCATGAGGTATTACAGCTTCGTCGATCTGTGTGTCTGTATTGCTCGTGTGGTGCTGTTGAGTGCTGTCACTGCTGTTCTTGTGGTTCTCGTGGCACAAGAGAAACCACGAAGGACAGTCCTGCTACCACACACAGTCACCTCAACGACACCTCCTTCTGCCAGCGTATACCACAACGCCTGCCGGGTCATGTTCTCAGTCGATAAGGGGAGCCCGGATGTCATCTGGAATACATGTCAGAAAAGAACAAGTATCCTAGAATCTGTATATAAATGTCTCTTGTTCCTTTCTCTCTCACTCTCTCTCTCT
Source organism: Coenobita brevimanus (assembly GCF_032717465.1). Taxonomy (NCBI): domain Eukaryota; kingdom Metazoa; phylum Arthropoda; class Malacostraca; order Decapoda; family Coenobitidae; genus Coenobita; species Coenobita brevimanus. The sequence goes on along the minus strand of NC_137007.1, from coordinate 38,874,500 downwards.
CTCTCTCTCTCTCTCTCTCTTTTAAGATACGATAAGAAATCTGTCATTAGCTTTTGCTTGTCTTTGCACGATGGATAATGAAATGAGAGTCCAGGATTTTCCCCAAGTCTTTTGTTCTGGTAACAAAAAAATCTTATTTCTTTATGGTAAATAATTCGTTATAAGTTTGCGAGTTGGATTAATATTAAAAGTAATGCATCTGATTTCCCAGACTTAATTCCTTCACTACGGAAGCTCTAATGAGAGATATACATGATATATACAATACAGAAAAAATAAATACATAAATAAATAATCTCTCTCTCTCTCTCTCTCTCTCTCTCTATTTATTTATTTATTCACCTACCCCCAGACACACCATACACAGCACTCAGTGATCAACTCTGGCCTCTACTGGGCCTAATAACTGACAGCAACAACACTGACGATGTGGGCCTGCAGATGTACCTGGGCACAAGGCTGCACCTCATGAACGGTACCATCCCATATGTACCCTGCAAGGTGAGACAGGCACCAGTCTCACTGGCTAATTTAATAATGTTCTTTGTCATTTTTTTCTTCACGGTAAGATGAACTAAAAGTAGAAAAATAAATGTTATAAAAGGAATTTCCGTTTGATAATACAATCTTATCTGTTTATCCATTTACCTCTCTCTGATTAACTATTGCCAGGTGTCGCATCCTGCAGTAACCACGGTAGGATAGCTAAGCGTTTCTCTTCCTATGTAGCAACTAGGATATCAAGAAGCATAGGTATATAGGGAACTTAATCGACAAAACTGCATTTCAAAGAAAATGAATTTAGTTAATGAAGAAATCGACCAAAATTTATCTGATTAATTATACACTGCATCGACTTGGGTTAAGATTTATTGCTTTATGTCACAATACGTTACAGATTGTAAGAATTTGTAAGGTGACGTTAATTTTTTTCGATGTTTATTTGTATTCTTTGGCAGCATCTCTGTTTCTAAAGTTATTTAATTTCTTGTTCTTGTTCTTGTTTCTCCTCCTCCTCTGCTTCTTCTTCTTGTTATGATAATGATGATGATGATGATGATGATGATGATGATGCCTGGGAAGTGGGCTTGTATGGTGATTGAATAAGTGTTGCCTAATAAACTTAGCATTTTTTTTTTTTTGGTTCTATTTCCATCAAGTTGCCCTCCGAACCCTGTCCTCATTTATCATCCTTCCTCAGATTAAGTTATTCAGTCCTGGTGATGTTGGTGAGTGTAGCGCGGCCAGGTCAGCTCGCGGCGACAACACCTGGATTGCCTTCGTAGGCGACTCCACCCAGAGACAGAAGATACACACCTTCATCACCTTCCTGCCAAGCCACCTCCACTACACTTATTATCTCGGTAATAAAGAGGTAAGTACGCATCATTTTCCAGCCTCATCATTATGATTATTATTTTCAACATCAACATCGTTATCCGCAACTTCGCCATCAAAATCATCATTGCTCCTGTGAATGAAAATCCATAATGTATCGCCTTAGCGCTGACGAGGAGCCTGCACGTGGTGGCACTGTGCACGCTTGGTAGAGTTAAACAGTTCCAGCGTCCACCCGAAAGACAAACCTCTTCATTACTTCCCTGCACCTCGCCGCGGGGAAGGCCCGTGGTCTGACCCTGGCGAGGCAGCCTACCACAAGGAGGAGCCGGCTCCCTGTACGGTGTAGGTACTGTACTGCATGTATATGACGGCCCCATAGAAGCAGTTACTTACCAGTGGTCGATGGGTCTGCTTGGCCAAGCAGACTGGGGTTGACCAAGAACAATAACATTCACTCCCTTCCCACCTTACCACCTCAGCTATACTTACTGTCTTGGCAATAACCAAGCAAGCACACACCATTTAACAAAATCATCCTCATCCTCATCCTCATCAAAAACGTCCGGCGGCAGAAGATCCACACTTTCACTATTCGCGTCCTCACTCACCTCAGCCACACTTACTGTACTACCTCGACAACCAATGGGCAAGTCAACAAATGTTTAACTTTACTGCCATTCCGAAGATCCAATAGGTAGTCAAAATACCCTTTTAAGAAAAACAAGCAAATATGCACAGAAAAGGCGTACCCTTAAATAAGCCGTACTTTTTTTTTTTTTTTTTTCAATTACGTACACTGGGGATTATAGAGAAATTGCCTAATAAGCTTCAGCTATTACCTGCAATGCTGATCTGTTTAGTTTGCCTCAGCTTACCATATCAGCTTAATGAAACATGTTGTGGCTTCGGAAAAGTGCATAACGATATCCGAAAATATTCTCTACTAATCTTTCAACCCTACATATAAGGTACTTCTATCAGATTCCTCAAAGTTATAGTATTAAATGTATGGAGAAATATTTCCCCAAATTATAGTGTTAAATGTATGGAAGAAGTTGGTGTAACTTCGGACCCATCGCTGACTTAAGATGAGAACTACATGTACAAAGGTACGATTCATTGGAACATCCCTCTACATGAAACTGCAGTACTTTAGAACATCACTGACTGACCATGAATGTTTGCTACAGACCTTCTCCCTCGCTCGTCAGGTGAGTCTGGAGGAATTTACTGAGTCTGTGGCACACCACGAGCGTCGACCACCCAACTTTGACATCATTGGACGGCGACCATACCATCCCTCCTCCTCGAGTACCAAATCCTCCAAGCTCAATGAAACTTCCAAAGTTCCTGACAGCAGTAGCACCGGAAGAGGGAATCCAGAACACCAAGATATTAATTCACACATATACGATATCCAATATTCCGAAACCACCCACAAGAAGAGGAAATACAAAGTGTCTGACAATACTAGCAGCTACAGAGAAAGTAACAGGCAACATAATTATCATTTTTACAATCACAACGAATCTGAAACTGAGCAAAACAGTAGGATTTCCAAAGTACATGCCAGCACTAACAGCCACAGACATAGTCCTGAGCATGAAGATAATTCTCATACTTACGATATCCACAGTTCTGAAGCTACCCACAACACAAATGGCAATAGTATCAAAGAGATTAGTGCCAACATAAGTAGTTTTGAGGAGGAGAATCTAAATCCCTATTTCGAAGTGCCAGGCCCCAACAGCACAGTGGTGAGGTTCGATTATTCTTTCGAGCTTCTGAGGGAGGAGGAAGTGACGGTGCCGTTCGAGTTGCGTGTGACGGTGGTGTGGGCTACAGGGTCCTCCAGCGGCAAGGAGGCCAACACCACCAGGAACGATGTCACCAAGCTGGAGGAGTGGCTGACGGGGCTTTCACTCCCTCACGTCATAGTTATTGGTGAGCTGTGTGCTTGTTAATGGCCCCTTCAGCCAGAGAACGTTGTTTACGTTTCATCTTTGCCATCTGCAGACAATGTAATTAAGCTCAGTGGAGACCTTTAGACTTAATGGTATAGATAGCTCTTTCAGTACCCCTGATTTACCATATGGGTCTCTCCTAAACCCCATGGGACCCAAGAAAGACCAAAGAGCCTAAAAATTACACTAGATAGGTCGCTATAAGAATATGACTTCATATTCATTAAAACCTTTAGTTGATTAAAGAAATTCTCAACTCGAAATCTTTCAGACTATGACTTAAGGACGTAGGAATTATCCTAGGAGTCTTAGAAAAGCTCTTAAAATTGTTTCGTAGGCTCAGTGGAGGCTACAAAGGGGTCATTTCAAATAGATTCCTGGATAAGTAACTCATTAAGTCAGTAAGACAATGACACTGACGTTAACAGGCCGGCCCCAAGGAGAGTTCGGCAATAAATTTGGGTGTCTCTTAAGGCTTTCGTTGCGATGACTTGTTTGTGTGTGTGTGTGTGTGTGTGTGTGTGTGTGTGTGTGTGTGTGTGTGTGTGTGTGTGTGTGTGTGTGTGTGTGTGTGTGTGTGTGTTACTGTCACGATTTTGTGAAGATTGCTGGGTGGTCTCTCGTAGTGAAATAGTTAAAAGAATCATCATTACCCCTTCCGGTACGATGACGTATTAACACTTTGCACTGTATGAGTATTCTGACTACCACCAGGCGATCTGATTTAGCTTACAAAAGACCTCTCGTAAACATGCATTAACATCATCCACAGGCTTCGGGACGTGGTTGTTGTTGGATCGTGAGCACAAAGATGAGCTGCGGCCCTTCACCATGCTGGAGGGATCCGTCCGTCCTCTGTTACTTCCCCTCACTCGTCTGGCAGCCAAAACAAACGTCCTATACTGGGCGCAGAGTCGGTGGGTCAATGTTCAGTCAGGGACATTAGTTCTAATATTCCATAGAGTCTACTTTCTGTTTGCTGTATATATATCAGCTATACACTTACGGCATCTCTGTCACTTTTAAATTTATGGCATCTGAGTCATCTTAACATTGCAGCATTTCCATTACTTTTACATTTACAGCACCTCCATCATTTTTATATTTACGGCACCTCAGTCACAGTTGTCCCGGTGACATCAGATCAAAGTGAGTGACATTCGGACAGAGAATCATACCAAGCCTCACAGCTAATGAAAGTTAGCCATCAGAGGACAGGGAGAAGTAGAAATAATGATTATGGAACAACTTCTTTTCATGATTGCTCTTTCACTCCCTGTTGTCCCTCCCTACTCATATGATCTGCAGTTTTGAAGGTTCGCAACTGTTTTAAATTGCCAGCTGTTTAAATTACAGTACAGACTCAAAATTCCCTGATAAGGTGTTTTGATGCTCTTTCCACACAAAATGAAAACTTCCTGCTACATGCACGAAGGTTTATGTGCGTTAGTGTGCATGTGCGTGTGTGAATACTTATTTTAAAATACTGTACATGAAAATCAACAAGTACTTATTGCTCTTCAGATACCGCTGGTTCAACAATGAAGGCAATGGGATGATGTCAGTGGAGGCAAAAATATTCTGGGAAGTTCTCTTGACACTAAATCAATTCAACGACACCATCCCACTGCTTGACACCTGGATGTGGAGGAAGCTCAAGTATGTCATGGCTTGAAGGATAGTAGTGGGGGAGGAGGTAGTGGAGTTTGGACATACAAATATACAAGGGGTTAGAAATATTCATGTGCTTTCGGGAAGGTATGTAAGGCAGTGTGGTAATGTGGAGTGAGTGTTAGATGTGGTGGTGTGTTGTGTGGAAGTGATGCGTGACACTGTGTGATTTTAGATTCAGTGGTGGGAATGGGGTCATGTTGTTGTCGTTGATGTTGATGATGATGATGATGATGCATTCGTTTGCTACTTGCGTGTGCTTCTTTATCACCAAGGGGACGATACCGTTTTATGATTTTGTGAGCTTTATTGGTGTGTATGTGTGTGTGTGTGTGTGTGGTTTGTATTCTGCACAGGCCTATCAAACATCATGTCTTGACTCTGGTGCTGTGAGTAGTTTTGAGTAGTTTTAATGGAAGAATTATACCTGCATACAGAAAAGGTTTCTATTGTGAATATACTAACTGCATCTCAACAAAAAAGACAGTTTCAGTTTACATCATGTGGCCATAACTTTTCCAGCCATGAGCAAGGCATCCAAAAAAAGGAGGTGGAAACAGCAAACCTCTCCTCCTCAACTCTTAAAACTTCAGTGATTATCATCCTTAATAACCCTAGTGCAGTCGACAGGGATTTATTTATACTAAGTAATGAACCAACTTTGTATCCTGTTATGGCTGCTGCGTGTTTGTCTGGGCAGGGAGACGGGTGCGTGGCTCTGGGATTCCACTCTACCTTTCAATTTAGCCAACCTGGAGGAGTGTCGGAGACTCAGCAAGGCGAGACTCTTCGAACACCCGCTCTTCACAGGTAAGGCAACAAGCACTGTAGTAAACAGATGCACCTATTGTAAGCAGAATTGCACCAGACAGTGCACGAAAATTTGACCTTAATGTTAACAGGGACTCTATAGTAAAGAAAACCTATGGTAAGCAGACCCCATGATCAACATAGTTGTCAAAATAACGACACTGAACCCTACAGCAAAGTCGCAATAGTAAACTGAAATTGAATTATGTGGTAAACAGGGGCGTCTGTACTATATTTATGATCATAAAGATTGTGTTAGAGGACTGCTACATCCACTGTGTTTAGACTGCACCGTTAAGGTAGAGTCAAAGTTGCAGAGGTGACATTTGTGTTTTGTCTCGAAGCAGAGGCAAGCGAAAGAACGCATTTCTAACATAACTATGGTAATCGGCCCTTACGCCATATTATAAACAAAGACCAATGGTAAACACAGACTATATAGTAAACAGATACCCTATAATAAGCAAAAATAGTAGGAAAATCTCATCGTAGTGAGCTAGTTGTGTATTACAACATCCAAGAATCCCCAAACCTAATGCACTAATCTGTATTGCTTCAGGTCGCTGGTGGAACTGCAAGGATGTGCACCACTCCTCTTACGAGACCAACAGTGTGGAGATCCAGATGTTGCTGAATATGTTGTGCAATAAGTTTACAGACAAGAGCCAAGAATATTGTTGTTCGGGGGGATTAACATAGCCACTCTATTACTTAACTTCTGGTTGTGTAATATATATAAAGCTAAGGAAAATAAAAACCATGGGGATTCATATGATGTTGAATTTATTGTGAAGTGAATATACAAACCAACGAAAAATACTGCTGTTGTGGAAAATAACACATACTCACAATAATAAAAACTGTCTATGGATTTCCGGACGTGAAGAGGTGTAATGTGCCTAAGAGACCAACAGCGTGGAGACCTAGATGTTGCTGAACCTGTGGTGTGATGGATGTACAGGCACGATAATGTGGTGAGGTTAATGATGATGGTGATGAACATGGTGACGATAATACTGATGATCAATAACCGTTTGAGGATTGGAGTCATTCTATCAATAATGCTCAGTTGTTTTAAATTGCTTACTACGTTTGAATAAAGCACAATGGGTAAAAACAACCTAACTACCACATGACTCAGTTTCAGTCGCATAGCGTCCATACATATTTTACTCCTGCCATGAGCGTATCCACCTAAACCTTTTTCAGCAGGTGTTGCCACAGAGAGTTATTATATATGACGTAATAAAACAGAGCTATTAACAACGGTCGTGTTATAAATCACTGAGAGGAGGTATACTGTATACTGTTTTCCGTACATATTCCCTTACGTTAGGAATTATATATTTTCCCCTACTTTATGAAAATTATTGACCAATTATAGTTGCCAATATTTATCCCCAGGAAAATATAGGTCTTTCATATATTATATGCCTATAATTTTTTTTTCCTTGAATTTGATGTTTCTCTGGTCTGGTAGCTGTTTTTTTTTTTCTTTAAATTCAATCTATTACAGTCACAGGGCGACATTCCGAGTAACAGGACCATGAGACCAAGTATTATGTACAAAAGAACTCGTGTCTCTCAGGGCACGCTGTTTTGTTACATATATATATTGGAGTTTACAATAAAGGAGTTAGCATCCACCTAAATGTGGACATCTCACGTGAATGATATATAAATGACTGTAAGTAGATAATGACATGTATCAGTCAGGGACTGTCCCTGAGGCAGTAGGTCCTTGACTGATGGACACTCAAGGCAGTAATGCTGAAGAGGTCTCTTAGTTGCTAGGATAAACTACAGAAGCTCATCATCGCAGTAAAGGTAAGCCACAAGGTAAAGCTAGAGTATGAAAGTTAATAAACAAGTACAAAAATCCCAAATAGATGCCGGACCATGACGGCTGTGGTATGGGATTTCAGGAGTCTTCACGGGAATCATTCGCCTAGCATGCAAGAAGCCTTAAGAAGTGCTGACTGTCCGAGCCGTTCCGCGAGACGCTCCTGTATGTAAATGAGACAGGAAAGTTGGACTAAAATAGGAGCCAGTGAACGTACAGGTGTTTGGCCGTTAACCCTTACACGTCACGAGGGACGCGTAAGGAAGCTCCCTAACATCTTTTCTTAAGCTATTTATTTTGCCTAGTATACTTTACTGTCCTCCCCTATGTCACATAAATCCTTCGAATATCGCCAAACTCCTCATAAATAACGTACAAAGGGACATTAACCAGTCATATCCAAAAATAAATCGCCTAGGAAGAGGTGCTAGGGAACTTCCATACCCGAAGAGAACACAGCTGAGTAAAACCGTCAGGGGGCAGCAGCAATAGTTCGCCTAACCCTTCATTACAAGGACCTCATTTGTGTAAAAGTGTATTGTAAAAAAAATAAGTAGAATGGTGGGTATAATAATAATAATAATAATAATAATAATAAAAATAATAATAATAATAATAATAATAATAATAATAATAATAATAATAAGAATAATAATAAT
>NC_137007.1:38733712-38863712 GCF_032717465.1 Coenobita brevimanus | reverse complement strand
CGCGTGTTTGTTGTACTGAGTGTGATGGTGTTGATGGTGTCACACGTGGAGTTCCCAAGTCCTCTGCCACTCAACACTCTTAGTCCATCATTACCCTACACCGCCATACCAGGGCCTAGAGGGGGCCACATCTCTAACCAGACCTGCCGTAAAATGTTTACCATCGACAAAGATGATCCGAATGGCATATGGGATTCAGGTAAGGTTACAGTCCCATGTTATACAGGAGTATTTTATGCGGGAAAGTTTAGATATCTCATTGTAAATTTTCTATGTGCCCCACACTGGGCATGGACTTAACATCCCAGTCACTTAGGCACGGCAGTCCTCCTACGTGCCACACACCTTTACATATCACCACTCTAAAATTAATACCCATCATTCATACCGAATACATTCTTGGGCTGTCTCATTCAGGACTTGTGTATTGATGTTAGAGGATGTGATTTTATGGCATGTGGGTGGGCCTTATGAAAGATCCGTAGAATCTGTGTTAACGAAAGTCAGGTCAAGCTGTTCACTGTCCTCGCCAGAGATTAAATTCGTGCCACTTCAGACAAAAGACGACCACTCTCACCAGCTGGTCACCATCCCCTGTGCCACTGAGAATATGGCTTATATATATCAACACGTTATATTTATTTTTAATTTTTTTAAAGTGAAAGGGCATCTGTGGAGATGTATTTGCGCATGAGACTACCGCTGAAACAATGACAGGTAAAGGTGTACGCCGCCGTCTGTTGCAAATAGGTGGATTGCTGAGCCTCAGGGAACGGAGTAACTACAAAGAAAAAGGCATTGTGTAGTACATCTATCCCCAGAGATGCACAGCACAAAGTCACATACTGCCACTGCTTCTGTTTCCCTACGAGAGTAGCTCCAAGGAGGGGGTGCAGGTGCTGATGAATGCTATTTCCGCACTAGAATAGCAATGAATGGTGACGTCACTTAAATTTTGTCCAATAATCTGTGTATAAGTACCAGGGCATGACCTTATGGCCCAAACAGTGGCAGGTGAAGGTGTGCCTCATAGTCTGTTGCATGTAGGGCCTCTGGGAAAGAGCTGCCAAAAATTAAAAATCATCACCAACACTATCATTATTCAAATCTCCTTTCCACCTCAAGGTGGGGAGAGGTAATGTGTAGGAAGCCCCCCCCCAAAAAAAAAAAAAAAAAAAAAAAAAAAGAGAGATACAGTGAGATACTAACCAACGTTTGCCCAACTGATTTTTTACATTTGCATTCATTCACCTCTCAGGCTCCCGGAATCCTGGCTTCACCTAATGGATCAAAGTACACGCCACATTTAACTTCACACTCACCAATCTGACGGTCAATCCGAACGACTATTAAGTTAAAAAGGGTTCCAAATCATGGTCATACACTCCTCCACACAAAATTCATCCAACCATCTAGATCGTTTGTCAGTTCCCTAGCCTCGTCAGCTCCGATACTTTTCTTTCTCACGCACTCATTTACATCATCTATCCATCTTCTAAAAAAAAAGGAAAAATCAAGTATCACTCCTCGACAGATACACCGTACAAGAACCTAAGCCACCTACTGCCGTCACTTCTCTCCAACTTGAACGTGAGCAGCAGCAAGAAGGGGGTGGCTGTGAACATGCACTTAGGCACCAGACTACAGCTGAAGAAGCGAAGTGTGTCTTATATACCGTGCGAGGTGGGTTATGTTAAATCCGGGGACGTTGCTTTATTGCATCTATGTTATCTTCAGGCAATTATTTTTTTCCAGCGCTGGGAGAGAAACCGGACTGAGAAGGAGTTAATGGTCTGATTTAAGCCCTGTCACTGCAAATGGTCTTTCCAGTCCGTAACAGAATCGTCTTGAGGCAGCATGAATAACTTAAAAAATACATGTTACAGTGACCAAGGAGTTAAGTTGATTTAGCGGTTTTTATCATACTGTATATATATTTGTGACATCATCAGTCATCATTACCACTTACCTGCATTATTACCTCCGCCAACAACGGTGGAGGAGGTTATGTATTCATCTAAGTTTGTCTGTTTCTTTGTCTTCACGATATATCCAAGAGTTCTCGGTGAATTTCAATGAAATTATGTGAAAGGGTGGGCCAATGACAAAGAAAGAATTGATAAAAATTTGGGGCAGTTCCGGATCCGGATCTCGAGTATCCCGCACAATATATCCAAAAATTCTCAATGAATTTCGATGAAATTTTGTGGAAGGATGAGCCATGGGCCAAGAAAGAATTTATTAAATTTTTGGGCAGATTCGGATCCTGATCCGGATCCTGTGTATCCCCCCACAATATCTCCAAAAATTCCCAACGAATATAAATAAAACTTTGTGGAAGAGAGGCCATGGGTCAAAGAAAAACTGATTAAATTTAGGGGCGGATCCGGATCCTACGTATTCCACACAATATTTCCACGGATCCGTATCCGGATCCGGATCCTTTTTAATGGCAATGGCAATGGCAGAGGTATGCACTTTCTGAGTGCTTTCTAGTTATTATTATTATTATTAATATTATCATTATTATTATTATTATTGTTGTTGTTGTTGTTGTTGTTGTTGTTGATATTATTACTGCTTTTGTCATCATCATCTCATCATATTCGTTACATGAATAATGTCATTATTCTCAAGAATTCTCCATAGTTAACAGTACTCGATTACTAAACTCCTGTCGTACGTCGTCAGATCAGATCATTCGGCCTGGCGGATGTAAGTGAATGCGTCTCAACAAGAGCAGCTCGAGGCACCGGTACCTGGATAGCTCTTGTTGGGGACTCCACCCAGAGACAGAAGATCCACATGTTCCTCTCCTTCCTTCCACCTGAGCTTCATTACACCTACTACCTTGGAGACAGAGAGGTAAGCCGTACTCGTTTCTATCTAACGTACTGCGGTCATGTGTGAGGGGGTTCGTCATATACGGCTTTCCTAAAAAGGGTGTAGGTAGATGCTTTTTCGTCTCAATATTTCACTTCCTCCAACTGGCTCCTTTCACCTTCTCTAGCTTCGCCGCATCATCATATCTCTTTCCCTCTACTCTAGCTTTATTAATGGTCACCGTTCTTCTAAACACTCCACTCACATCTCTTCCCAGTTACGGCGGGTGCGTAGCCACAAAATGAATGACTTGAAAGGAGTATGTCGAGTTACATGAAGATTCTGACAGACAAACAGGAAAGTGAGAGAGCGTTGTGCTGTTGCTGAGGATGTCACTGAAAGTGTTTGGAGAACTAAGGTGCTTTGGCCATGTGGAAAGGTTGGAGAATAAGAGACTAAGTAAAGCAACGCACATGAGTGAGATGGAGGAGGGTGGGGGAGGGGAAGACCAAGACTGAGATTGAGGGATGGGTTGGAGAGATACTTATGAGAGAAGGGTGTGTGAGTTGGGGAAGGGTAGCCAAATGGCAGTGGAAAAAGTTACTTAAAGATGATTTGTTTGCTGCCATCCATGATGGAGTTGAGGCGTCTGGATACTGACCGATAAACAGATTTATTTGTTTTGGTACGGTAAATTTGTGGAGATAAATAATGATTTATTTTATTTCACAACTCGAGTACATTTACTATCTCAGAACCAATGACACAGGTCGCAGCTGAAGAGTTAGATATCGCTATTTATTACTGTTTGGATTTACATAAAGCGAAACTTTAGTGTCTGGTGCTAGCTGAAGAAATAATTAATACGACCATAGCAGCTACTTTGTTAATGAAGATAGCTCATGTTCATCCAACTGCTAGGAGCTTTCACAGGAGAATAAAATTTTCTAATGTTGGCTAAAAAAAAGTTGTAAGTTGGAACAGAACTGAAAGTTGCAATCACACATATACAAGGCTAATACATTTATAGTTCCTTTGGACTTTCGAGATTTGTATAGCCTATTTCACGTTATAGTTCAGAAACAGAACAAGAAAATACTGTAATCCTGCATCCTTTTTCCGTAGCAGATTCTCGGTGACTAGCGCCATATCTATAGTAAATCACTTATGATAGCTCAGTGTTCAAGATGAAGAGAGGACAATTTTACGCCATGATAAAGTGAACAGAGTATAGCTTTTAAACATTTGGGTGCTAGGATGTTGCAGAGGTGAACAAAATGGCCTAAAATTAATATGTATAGAGGATGTGAGTTTGATATAGGCATTGAGAGGGTTATTACACAGGGGAGTCTTGAGAACTTTATATCATGTACACAGGTGAGTCGAGTTTTTTTATAATTTATGCCGGTGAGTCTCGAGAACTTACTGTCTACACAGGTTGAGTCCCGAGAACTTTTTATTATTTATACATGTGTGCCTCGATGACTAAGGATTTACACAGGTAAGTCTCGAAAACTTTTTATTTACACAGGTAAGTCTCAAGAGGTTTTCATTTACACAGGTGAGCCTCAAGGACTTCACCGACGCCGTGGCTTACCATAAAAGCCGACCCCCAACCTTCGATATCATAGGACGGCGGCGACCCACCACTGCCCCCGCCTCGCACCCTGACAAGTACAGCCGCGAACCTAACAAAGACGTCCCTGGGAGCAATGACAGTAGCGGTGATAGCAGGAACACACTCGACGGTCAGGATGGTGTTCAAGAATTCGAAGTCAACAATGAAGACAGCCAAGGAATGAGTAAATGGAACGTAAGGATGAACTTTCACAAAGATCAGGAAAGTGTCCAGGAATTCAGCTTGACCGAAACAGGTGGCAAAAGAAACAGCAGTTGGAATGTAGGCAAGAATATTGGTTACGATCATGAAAATTATCAAGAAGTTAGCAAAGCAGATAGGCAAGAAAGAAGTCGCTGGAATTTGAGCAGAAAGGTTATTAACAATCAAGAAAGTGCTCGAGAAAAATATGATGACAAAGTAGACAGACTAGGAAGTAGTTATAAGAATGCAGGCAGCTTTGATGGGGACAGGACAAACCCATTTTTCGAGGTGCCAAGCAAGGATATGCGTAACGATCAGGAAAATGCTCAGGAATTCAAAGTTAACAAAGTAGACAGCCAAAGAAACAGTAGTATGAATGCCAGCACCTCCGAGGAGAAGGACATGAACCCATTTTTCCAAGTGCCAAGCCACAATGACTCCGATGGGTCGTTCGATTACTCCTACAAGCCAGTGCGTGAGGATGAGCTACCGACTGACCCCTACGAATTACGAGTGACGCTGGTATGGGCGACGGGGCCACAGGATGCACAGAACAGTAAATCCATTGCCAGGAGAGAGGTGGATAAGCTGGAGGAGTGGCTGCAACTGGGCACCATTCCTCACGTCGTCGTCATTGGTAAGTTACATAACTGTTCAGACATATGGGGAGCTACGTTCTCGCTGGGATGAGATTTCATAAAACCTATTCCTGAGCGATACATCTTCCTTTCCCCCTTGTATACTATGGTATAAAATACTATAACTGTCTATAATTTAATCCTTTTTACCCAACAAGAGCGTAGAGGTCCAGGGCTAGGTAACCCTGTCCCTGCATTTGCGGTAAGGTTGATCAGCCTTATTTGTCCCTCAGTGGCACTGTGTGAGCAATGAACCCAACCTCTCCTCGGATGTAACCCTTTCGGACCACATACGGCTGAAGCGCCGTAACCCACTAGACTAAAAGGCGTTATCTTGTTATATGGATACCACACAGCGAAAAAAATTGGCTCTTGGGTTACAGGAAACCATTTGGCATGTCGTTCAGTGTAGATTCGCCTGGAGGCAGCACTACATAGTGTGAGTGGATGGTGGGCGTCCCTATACCTATCATATGTATAAAAAAAACTGTAGATTATTCTCTTATAATATGGATAATAAATGGCAAAAGAAGAAGAGCTGCAAATACAAATATACAAAAGGCAATACAGCTGGAAGAGCAAAAGCTAGTTTTAATACAGCAGAAGGGGTGAAGCGATCTGGACTACATACCTAAATTTGGGGCTCCAGCTCTTGGACTGGGTACTGAAGGTCTGGGTGTTCATATTACCTATGTTTTTCACGTTACATTTATACCCCTCTAGGATTAGGGACGTGGATGCTCCTACACCGGAAACACCAGGATGAACTTGTCCCTTTTCCGCTGCTACAGGATCTCGCCAACGCCCTCATACCGTCTCTAACACGCCTAGCCGCATCAGCACACGTCCTCTACTGGACCCAGAGTAGGTCTGTGCAATGTGTTAATGTTTGTTCGTGTTTTCTCTCTCTCTCTCTCTCTCTCTCTCTCTCTCTCTGTCTCACACACACACACACACACACACACACACACACACACACACAACTGGAAAAAAAGACACAGGAGCACTATATTTTGATGATAAGTCTCCAGTCCAGGCTACAGTCTGACCATGGTAGCTGAGGTGTTGGATTTGGGTCATATAACACAGTACGTGTCCTTGCAGATGCCTTAGCTTTATAGGCTAGGAGATTTAAATGTATGCAAAAGATCTGTTAACCAAACTACCGCAACACCGAATCCAAAAGTTTTAGGCTAATTGATTCGCTTTCTGATTCCAAGTGCTCCATATGCCTTCTGATTCCATGTGCCCCTTCCTTCTGATTCCAAGTGCCCCATATACCTATTAATTCCAAGTGCCCGATGAGCCTTCTGATTCCAAATGCCTCATATGCCTATTAATTCCAAATGCCCCATCTGCCTTCTGATTCCAAGTGACCAGTTTAATTTACAGATACCGCAATTTCAACTACGAGGGCAGCGGAGCTCTAAAAGTACGGCAGGACAAGAGGAAGTTCATGGACAGTCTCTTGTACCTAGACCAGTTCAATGACAGCATCCCATTGCTGGATCTCTGGCTGTGGCGGAAGCTGAGGTAAGTTGGATGTGATCGAAGGAGTTTAGTTGAAAACTGATGGATAAATAAGAATGAAATGAGTATTGAAGGCCTTGGTATTGACGTCATTTATCATTCTGTGTGTGTGTGTGTGTGTGTGTGTGTGTGTGTGTGTGTGTGTGTGTGTGTGTGTGTGTGTGTGTGTGTGTGTGTGTGTGTGTGTGTGCTGTAAGTTCACGCGTAATGTTCATGTCTGCTTTCAGGAAGACAGGTGCGTGGCTCTGGGACTCAACTTTGCCCTTCAACCTGGCTAACGTGAGGGAGTGTGAGAGTCTGAGTCGGGCGGGGCTGTACTACCATCCACTCTACACAGGTTAGCTCTGGCTGAGTTTGGATAGGCTAGATTAGATTATATTAGGCTAGATCAGATTCTGTGACTTCACTGTCTTTCAACCTGGCCAGCCTGAGGGAGTGTGGGAGTCTGATGTGAGCGAGGCAGTACCTCAGCTCCTTTGCACAGGTTAACAGAAAGATACTGTTGCCAGCGCGGTGAGGTAAGGGTGGCATATGTAACTCTTTGTTAGGACATTTATGAGTGAACACTAGAGAGAATTAATTTAGGAGAAAGATTGTCAATAGGATTTTGTACACTTATAGACAATATTCAGTGCCTCATTTAGTCTGTTTGTACCTTCTGTATTTTACTTTCGCTATCACCAGACTAATCTGCTCATACTAGAAAGGACGTAACTGAGCCGATTGGGTTAATTAAGTCATTATGCTTTAATTTATCCACTTTTCTAAGGTGTCGTATTATCTGTTATATTCCAGTTACCATCATACTACACTATACACCTCAGTAAAGACCAGTTGTAGTGATGGGATTGATGAAAGCTGTATTCAAACCCTCTAGTTCGAAAAGTCCGTCCTAAGCAGAGTCCAATCGCTCGAGACCCGCAAGAATATATACGGTACCACACCAAAATCGATCTCGGGCTGAAGGAGACAAGTATGAAAAAGAAGGATCAATTAAAGAAACACCCACGACCACCAACTGGTCTAAGGACTGAATATCTGACATTGCCTTGAGACATTTACCTTCGACAAATTGCTCTCAAATATGGAATTAATTTGTTCTCCTCTAGCTCTTAACCCTTCCACCAACTTTGGTTCACATCACAGTATATAATATGTCTGAGCTGATTTTGCCCATTGACCTTTACCTCAGATCTGTCCCTGTGACATTGAACTTTTAACTACTTGTTCTCAAAGTCCAATGTTTTTATCTTTGTTTTCCTCTGATCCCTTCCACAAAATGTAGTCTACGTCGGGTAAAAGCTAGTTAAATAAACCTTGTTATGTGCCCTTTACCTCGACCTATTTAAAAAAAGAAAGAAAAAAAAAATGTCACCTTCTTGGATGATCCTAAACTCATTCGCCAGGTATGATCCAAATCAGATCAAAACTGTTTTAATTATTCTGGTTGCACACAGACATACGGGTTGAGTTTTGACCACGTCCTGTGACCCTGACCTTTGAATGATTGCTCTCAAAATCGAACCCCGTCGCTCAAGCCTGACTCTTAACCCTTTTACTGAATTTGGTTCATATTAGATCAAAACTGTTTTATCTGACCGTGCCCTACAACCCTGGCTTTTGACCTTCCCCTGTAATGTTGACCTTTGCATGGCTATTCCCAAAACAGAATCCGTTTATTCTTGCTTATGTCCTCAACCCTTCCACAAAGCTTGATGTAAATCGGACAAACGTTTTTAAAGTTAACACTGCCCTGTGACCTTTAAATCAGACTTATTGTTTAAAAAAAGAAGAGATTTGCTACTTTGCTGACCCTCAGTCCTTTTACCAAGTTTGGCTAAGATCGAATCTAAACTGTTTGAGTTATTTTATTACCCAAAGCACACACACACACACACACACACACACACACACACACACACACACACATTCTCTCTCTCTCTTTCTCTCTCTCTCTCATATAGCAAATCGCTGGTGTAATTAAAAAGCTGCTTTTTCGACAGGCCGCTGGTGGAACTGCAACGATGTCCACCACTCCTCCTACGAAACAAACAGCGTGGAGATCCAGATGCTGCTGAATCTATTATGCAACAAGTATACAGGAGCAAGTCAAAAGTACTGCTGCTCAGGAGAATAATACAACCTCCATTACTTCACTTCTGGTTGCGTAGTGGTAGGAGACGACTAAGAGACCAGAGTCGTGGAGATCCGAAATAATGTTGTTGAACACACTATGTGATCTGTATACAGATGTGACCCTAAAGTACTGCTGCTTGCGGAATAACACAGCCTCCTTATTACTTCACATCTGGTTGTGTGGTGGTATGGGACGACAACGAAACCAGTGCCATGGTGATCCAAATGTCGTTGATCCTGTTGTGTAATAAATACACAGACGTGACCCTAGAGTACTGCTGCTCTGGGCTATAACGAACTTCCAGTGACACACACTCCCTAATGTTTAACTTTGGTGGTGCAACACTATAATAGGTCTTCTTGAATCTGATAAGGATTCCTACCCTCTTTGACCTCAGTTGATGACAACGTACTTTGACTGGAGGTTTGCTTTGACTAGTAATCAAGGATATTCATTTCTGCCACATAACTAAGGTTCAATGAATTTCACGTGACCACAACACAGTAATCAAGCCTTGGGAAAGACCCAGGTCTGTCAGATAAAAACAAATCGGCTATAGGCGGTAGATGTTGTTGAACCTCCTTTTATAATGCGTGCACAGTTGCATCCTGAGAGCACTGTTGTTAGGGAAGCAAGGCTGAGCTGTGATGATTAGAAGCTGAAGTTGTCTGATAATCTGTCTATCCGTCGCCAAACAAGTGATCCCAAATTTCCCGTTATTACATTTTCCTAAGAAAAAAAAAATCTGAAGGTTTGATGAACAATATATAAAATACGTCTCTTTCCCGAAACAGCTAATCACTTAGACCAGCAAATTTATCAATAAATAAATAAATGAATATATATTAATATATATATATATATATATATATATATATATATATATATATATATATATATATATATATATATATATATATATATATATATATATATATATACAAAGTTACAGGTGTTCGAACACGTCCATCTGGCCTGCAGCATCATAACGACAGCGTTATGTAATTGGAAGACGTCACACGGAATAAGAAGACTGAGCATCTCACTCCCAGCGTCTTCAAATGATTCGAGATGATTAATCTGTTGAAGCCCGGAAACCTGACAATAAACACAACTCATATCGTATTTCAGTGTTACTGAAATATGTATATAATTACAATCAAGTTGATAATCGTCATCTCTTTTACAACTGAAGTGGATGAGATACCAGTGAGTATGGCCACGTCTACACAATTATTGGCCACCTCTCTGATCCAATATGGTAATGGCTGGTTCATAAGGTTTGTTTCGATGCACTGGGTTGAAGCGTGTGTGCAAAAGGTGATCATGTTAATTTGTTTAGCAAGGATGCCTGGTCAGGTTTCCCGTCTTCACGATAGATTTTTTAAGTACCTTCTCTCACCAAGCTTCAGTACTTAATGTGGAAACCGACCTTAACGAACAACGCCTTGGGCCATGTAGACGCGGGCAGTTAAAACACCATTCATGCTGGAGAAGTTCGTTGATGAGCTAAGTATCTTGGCATCGGCACCTGCAACCGCATAGTTGCCAAACCAGATCCAATTATATCGCTAAACCTGCTGTACTAATGTGAAAACATGTCGCTAAGACAATGATAATCCTTGAGAAAATCATAAAAAGGGTGTACAAAAAGTTTTGGAATATTGCCAACACCCAGCAGATATCTCAACAAATACATATCTGGACCTACCTCAAAAATGGTTAAGCTGGCAACCCTACTGCCCTCACAGGCCTACACTCTGACATACCAGCAGTCTTAGCAAAAACCGGAGAGACTGTTGGGAGTAGACTGCTGCTTTCATGTCCATGTTCACTCAGCAGTATACATATATATATATCGACTGTTCATGCTCTTGGGGAGGACCGAACCTTAGCAAACACTTATTACAGAGACACGTGCAATCGTCATGCGTTCATCTAAATCCTCAGCTATATTACCATTCATTGGCAAGGTCGATGGTTGCCCCTCCCTCTCGTGCCCATAGTCTCTTAGCCACACGTTGGTAAGGTTCCATTAAGATTGACCTACATCGTAATATTACACTTAACCCCATGAATAGAATGGCGTCTGTATGACTGGAGTCACTCTCCAGACTCTTATATTAAGCTTACAAAAGATTTCTAAACGCATGAAGGGGTTATAATCAAGTTTATTATTATTATTATTATTATTATTGCATGACCACAACAACAACAACAACAACAGCAACATCTACTACCACTACTACCACTCCTCCTCCTCCTACTACTACTACTACTATTACTACTACTACTACTCCTACTACTACTACTAGTAGTAGTAGTAGTAGTAGTAGTAGTAGTAGTAGTAGGAACAGCAGTAATTGCACTGTCGTTACTGTATTATTATTATTATTATTATTATTATTATTATTGTTATTGTTATTATTATGTTTCCAACAATAAGTATAATGTATTCCCTAACCCTTTAGAGCCCAGTGTTACCCACAGGCTACGATTGGGTCATTTTTATATCTTAAAAATTCGAGAACATTATGAGCTGAGCGACTACGAGCCGATAGGCGAAGGGCGATAAGCTTAGGACCTTTCCCACGAGTCCGAACATGCAGCAACCCTGGGATCTGGATGGCTAAGACTTCGCGGTCCTGCTCATACATTCACTTGTCAGTGCTTGAGTGCTCACACCCACCGCCCATACTGAAAACATGCTAGGACTGTCATAATGGTTTGCTGCCTGACTCTCATCTGTGAGTCTAGGGTTCGATTCCTTGCATAATGGTAATATGTTAGGTGAGCTTTCCCGTGTAAAGTACAGGTTTCTGTCTTCACAGCTATAGAGAGAGAAGAAGGAATAAAGTCCAGGATTAAATACATAAAAACATGAAAAAATACGAACTGTAATCAGATGTAAATGAAAACCAGTTTAATTATCTATTTTATTTGTTTCAGACGTCATATTCTTTTACTAATTAGTTGAAGGTGTACTCACACTTCCTTCTTAAGTACAGAGAGAGGAAGGAGTGCTGGACAGAAACTTAGGACTGTATCCTAGTTGGGTAATGAGGCTGCCAAGCATCTCATCCTTAACGATTTACTTTTCAAACTACATATTATTATAGTCTTTTTTTTTCTTCTTATATCTTATTAATATCGACATAGATTGCACGCATAACACACAAACATATAGTACCAGAGCAGAATCAGAAATAAACCGGTAAAGAAGAGGTATTACGTTTTCTAATCGCACCAACATACCACCCCAAGTCAGCGAAGATTTCTTGTTGTGATCCCAGACTCGTCCAGGTGTATACCCGGTGGATTGCAGGCCGACCTTGCCCCACTGCAGTCCACCACTTTCCTTCTAGAGGAGAGGGAGGGAGTTTCAAGGCAGACAATGTCCTCTGATGGTGTGGGTGAGCAGCTCCACACCCAACACCAACACACCCACACCCAGACCACCTCCAAGCACCACAAACATACCCTGAAAGATAAGTGACTGTTTACCAGTGTTGAGGGCAATAGCCGGTACAAGTGACAGGAGCAAAATAAATATCTGAGGTAGTGGTGTTACCAGAATAAGACATACTATCCATCAACAATGAACAGAGGGGTTATACGGTTTTCTGTTCAAAATAAATTGCTAAGGAAGAAGTGCTACGAGGTCTCCTATGTATGCAAGAATTTGATATACTGTAATTTGCATTAATAGCATATTATTAAAACAAGTGGAAATTAAAAAAGATTTGTGCAAATAAATCGCTGAAGGAGAGGTATTACGAAATCTTTCAGTAAAAACTATACAAGAGAATAGTAAAATAAACAAGCGACTACGATGTGTTGCGAAATTTCAGTACACGAGAAAAAATAATGTTCAAGTGGGTATTACAGTGCTTTGTGCAAAAATAAAAAAGTCGCTGAAGACAATGTGTTAAGAAACTTCAGTAGACGGGATGCATACAAGATGATATTACGGTTCTGTATGCAAAATAAATTGTTGAAGAGCAGGTGTTAAGAGATTTCCTACGCCAACGAGAATACGGTCCAAAGGCAACTCAATACATACCCAGAGATTGCTGATTGAGAGGGCAGAGTTTTGAGGGATTTTCGTAGGCAGGTGGCGACAGAAGACCTCCTTAGGGGTATCAGTCTTCAACCAGTAGTCCACTAGCCCACCCCAGCGAAGTTGATTAATTCTGGGGAGGAGGATTTGTAAGATTCACTTCAGCTTCCCAAGATTTAAGCTTTTCAATCCCACTTCTTACACTTTGCTGTTAAGATTCAGATCAGCTTACCAAGACTCAAGCTTTTCAATCTCATGACTAATACTGTGCTTTCAGTATTCATATCAGCTTGCCAGGATAAAAGCTTTCAATCACATGACTTGTAAATTGGTTTTAATATTCAGATCACCTTAATAATACAAGACTTAAGCTTTTCAGTCCCATAACTTCTATTTATTTCCTCCATTTCATTCTTTCTTTCTTCCTTCTTCCATTTTTTTTTTCAGCTTGGCACCATGCTTTACTTCTTGATCTGTCTGCACCAAACCTAGTACAGTTGTTCCTTGGACCAATACACTCAGACACCTTTTTTTTTTTTTTCTTACTTTAGTTATTTTGGCTTTTGAAAGAGACTTATGGGGTCACCTGTTTTATACTTATATATGCTGAGAACTACCATGATGATGATGATGATGATGCTGATGATGATAATAGTGGTGGTATGGTGCTGGTGGCAATGACGAAAATGGTAGTGATAATTATGACGATGATGATAGTGATATGCTAATTATTTTAATGGTGACAACGACGATAACTATTTAGGTGGTGATGATAATACTGATGAGGATGAAATATTCAGTAACTCAGACGCAGGCAACGCACAACATACTGCACCTCTCGTTTATAGCTGGCATGAGTGGGCTGCCCTTCTGCCCCATACAGGCGAAATACGTGCCAAGGAACTTCTCCCTTGAAGAGTAGAAGTCACAGCGTTCTGTTTCGGGGAAAATATAATGCAGGTGTTATGCTGTCCAATGTGTGTGTGTGTGTGTGTGTGTGTGTGTGTGTGTGTGTGTGTGTGTGTGTGTGTGTGTGTAGCTTCTTCACTACGATAACGCAAATTTGTATTTTTTAAATTGTCTTCTCTGGACGATTATATCACCCTATGTTATTTTTGGAAAGGATGCTCGAGCTGAAGCTGTTATATGTGGTCTTCATTATTTCACTGCTGCAGCATGTCTCTCATGAAAGGAAAAATTTCGTGTACGGGCTTTATATTTCGAGCTGAATTTAAAAAAACTTGCTAATATCAAGATTTTTTTTTTTTTTAAATAACAAACACGCGAACACAAGTCCTCCTCCTCCCTTCCTTCTACACGAACATTACCAGACTGTTGAAAGTCAATAGTTACATGCCAGTTTCTTCCTGCATAAACTGAGAAACGTTGATATCAAACTTAGAGAACAATCGATTTTAGGAAACCTACGCTCTGAAGAGGCAACTAATCGAAAGTAAAACCCACCTGTGTTCATGAAGGCAAAGTGCTTGTCGTAGTGGTGAACGATGTACTCCTGTACAATTACTGTGTTGACATCCAGAGTGTTCTGTAGCACGGCCGCTCGCAGGCTGGTGGTCTTGGTAGTCTTTAGTCGCCCCACCGACTCTGCCTCAACAACCTCTTTGTAAATCCCGGACTTCTTCGACTGTGGGCAAAATGAAAATTATGGTATTAGGCTCAATCTTCCATTTATAAACTTCTTTTTTCACGATCCAGTACTCATTACTTCCATACATCACATGCCTCCCTCCCTCGGTTCCATTAATCATATCCCGGTGCTGAATAGGGACACTTTCATGCGGTGGCGCTGATATAACTTGGCGATGGAGATGCCGGTTCCACAAATTTCCTTCAGCGTCCTCCCTATCCCGTCAAAGGAGGATGGTGTGATGCAGGAGAGGGGTAACTTCAGCCTGCTCTCCACTGAGTTTACATTCAGATGAATCTGGGGCTACAACTACTACAGTTACGCCATACCCACCTCAGCACCCTTGGCATCTCGAAGCTTTTGAACGCTGCTTTCCGGTAACTGGGTCATCGGTGGCTGTACAATAGAACACACACGCAGTGGACTTTTGTAAAAACATAGTTTGGTGATTTTCAAAGATCAGTGTGGCAGACTTGCGCAATATAATAGCCATCAAGGGATAAAATGGTCAGTAAGGAACACTGATTTATAACGGTTGGCAAACAGGCGTGGTTTAGCTGAATGTGGTTATCATGTTCCTTGGTACTGGCAAGGAACACAAATGCGTGCCCTACCCTGACATACTGGAGGTGAATTGTGTCTGCCTCCCAAAGCATGGTGGAAGAGGAGTGGTCCAGCACGTCTCTGAGGCTCTGGTATGGCATAGGGATGTGCCGCACTGCCAGCTGGGACATGAGGTTGCCGGTATAACTCCGTGTCAGCACCAGCATAGTTAGCATCCACACTCCCACTACGATCCGCTGCCACCACCACCACCCAGATAGATGTATGTCTGCAAGGTAGAAGAACAAGACCTAGGTTTTATGTCTTTCGAATACATGAGGATTATCAACCCACTTGTCACAGGTTCAGTTGCCCAATGTTTCTGTGGTTTTCCCAGAGCTCAGTGCTTGAAGTGACCTCCTACCAATGTTTCGACACTCGATACAAAAAAAGTGATGTAGCTATATAAAATGAGTACTGTAGTAGGTATGTTTGTTGATTTATATCGAGGCCTGGAAATGGCAGGAGTGACAGTGAATAGCGCAAAATATATGCATACAGTACTCGTATGTTGTTACGAACGAGCGACGGAATTTTGCTGTCGCTGTATGGACGGAAAATTATAATGAGCTGTCCAATTCAACTCGGCCCGGCGCTACCCTGCCCTCACGCTTTTCAGAGGCTAATCACGTTATGCCTAATATACCTAGAGCAGTGATTTTTTTTTTCACTAGATACTAGGTTTATTAATTCAGTTTTGTATTTTTTGATTAAAAAACACTATCGTCTCATAACACTGTGCAGTTTGCATTAAAAGAAAAGTGTTATTCAAAGATTTTGCTTGTTTCAGTTGCGTTTAAACAATGTGAATTAAAATTGTCTTGGAACAATTTTCCGCATGTTATTTGATTTACGTGTGTTAATTTTTCTGAAGTTAGGTTTTCACAAGCAGTAACGACGAACCACCTATATTAAAATTTGAACTCTTTTAGTATCAATTTTAATATGCCCATACGCGTTTTCTCTTATAACTGTCGATATACTATGAGACAGTAGGAGAAACAAAATGTAGAAACTTACAGTAAATAATGTTATTTCCAGCATAGCAAATCTGAAGCTGTGTATTTCCGCTTAGGTCACTTTCATAAATCACCTTTATTATCAAGATTTACCCCTTGTAGGGATTAAGAAAAATCACCCCCTAGCCCTGGGCTAAGGGGTTAAAGCATACATTGACTTTTTGCCTACTCCTTAACTAAGTTCTAGTTCTTACGAGTAGCAGTTCTAGAAAAAGACCCACAGTAGACTGCATACATCCAGGTCCTCCAACTAAACAGCTGGTGAGGGGGACACTCATTGTGTTTATTATGTCATGAACGGATTTAAGATTTACAGGCTACCTACGCTGTATGACTGACGGCTTAGAAAAAAATTCAACCAAATCCTTTAGAAACTTTCTGGGCTATGGCTGATTTAAACCTTGGTGTGGATTAGAATGACGAGAATTTCCATCTTTCTCGGGTGGCACCTAACGAACTCGTCGATGATGTTTTCTGTTAAGCTGCTTTGTGTAGTGAGTGTGACGCATCAGAAAACCGTTCATGTGGTCATGTTGCATGTCCCTACGCATGTACGTTTTGAATAGCTTCAGTGCACTGATGGGCCGCTCGCTGTTACATGAAGTGACTGCCATGGTACGAAATATGCAGAAAAGTGTATGGATATTAGGGAACAACATCTTGTCTGATTTTGCTGCTGTGTCTGGAAGTTTCCCATCTCTCTGACACTTCAGTACGATGGTTGATTTTCTACCAGAAAATAAGAATGCGTCCGCCTTCCCAGTCGCGTTGTCGTCAGTTATCGTGATACCTCATTGATTTACACTATGTATCTGAGGCGGTGAAGAAAATTTCGGAAAGTTACTGACTGGGGAGGGGGGATGGCTCCATGGCATCCATAGAACTCTCTTCCCCTGAATCAGCCACTGAGTAACTAGTAAAAGTTTTCGATTCTAATTTTGTCTTTTATAAAATTCTTTTATACAGTAAATTCTTACCTGTTGCGAAGTACTCGTAGCTATATAACACTTGTAGTAGATTGTTTTGGAGGACAGTTCAGTGTTGAGTTTGACTCATCCATCACTACTATTTAATAAGATTACATCTGATATGCAATCACCTCTAAGGCAGAAGTACTTGTGAGAAAACTTTATTTTTGCGTTAGGGAATTTGTATGTATGCAAAAGCATTGTCATGAAAAATAAAATGAATGATATAAAGAAGTTCAACTAACCTTACTTCTGTTTTATCAGAATACAGTAGGGGGTATTGGTGGATAAGGTTAAACTCCTTGCTCTGCTCTACCTGCCTTTGATTCATAGAATGGCAAAGAATAAATATATTGTGTGAAAATTCATTGTATGTGCACTTATGCACTTGATAGGGCATTTATAATTTGTAGAAAAATAAGTTCCTTTTTATTTTTCATACTTAGCTAAGGTTTTTGTTGTTGCATAAGCAGGCATGGCCCTCGAGACTTTCTTACCTTGCTGCAGGAAAATGCGAATGATATTGAGTACTCCGGTTCCCCATCCGTCCATTGTCTTGAGAGAAGCGCAAACAGACATCAGGCCCATGACAGCGGCCGCTAGAAACATCGCTGCCCACACCTCAGCGTTCACAGGCATCAAGAATCCCCAGGGGTCCACCTCAGTACTCCCCACCCGAGCTAAAATGGCCAGAGAAGTGTGCGTCCCTTCAGGGGAGAAGTCTACCACCTCCCATCTGGCGGGGTTGATTCCACTGAATTCCATTACATAGTCTACCTCCTGAAATGCACGGGCGGTGTTACGTGAAGATACTGCATTGTCAGTTATTGACATTGCTGTGAAAATAGTTTGCTGTGAAATCTTCGTGACTTGTAAAATTATAATGAAATTTGTAATATATGAAACCTGACATAAACTGAACCAACATAACGTAATTTAACTTAGCCTAACCAAATCAAACCTCAGCCATCTTGAACTAACCTGACTTATCGAGACAATTTAATTTAGCCTAACCTGACCTAACAAAGGAGTACAAAGATGAGCAGACAGAAACATACTCATTTGTCCTCTCGAGATCATTTGTTATGGAACTGACTATGACTGTGCTATTTAAGTGTCCTATGAGTCAAAGTCTATCTGTCTATATACCTAGGCTGCTTCCCCGGAGAAAAGGAGGTAGCCGAGACAGGACGACACAATCCCAAATTTCTCATCTACGCACACACATTTATTCGTATCTTAGCCCCAAGGGAGAAGGAACAGATCCTCACCACGTCACACTGCACGAGGGTCAACTGCGCAGTGCAATCAGTACTTTAACAAAAGTATAACAATCGTAAAGCAAAAGATTCCCTCACCCAAAAGTCCCGTCATCCAAAGGCGATATAAACATTTAAAAAGACCACCAAGAAATTTAGAAAAAATGCCATGTAATATCACTTAAAAAAATGAATGGTAAAGGGTTCAGTCTGGAAGGAAGAATCAACAGCCAAACGTGACATATGTTACATAAATTCATCCAGGCCTTACAATACTAACTACTGTATACTTGCATTACATTCCTTACTTATTTTACTTCCTGCGTAATCTACTTGCCTTATTCCTTTAACTCATTCGACTTGATTTACTTCCTCAGGCCTATTTATTTTATTTATTTTACTCATACTAATTTCTTTACTTGCGTTATTTATTTTACTTATTCTGCTTGCTTTGCCCACTTTATTTATGTAACTCGTTTTATTTGCTTTACTTAACTATTATATTCATTCTACCTGATTTACTTACCCTATTTAAGTTATTCCTCTTACTTTACTGACCGTATTTAACCCAATCTTCTTGCTTTACTTACCGTATTCATTATACTCATTCTACTTGCGTCCCTTGCTTTATTTAACAGATTCTACTTGCTTTAATTACCTTATTCATTTTATTAATTGTATTTGATTTACTTATTAAACTTTTTCTTTGCTTTCAGCACTTAAGGCTATAAATTTACTCAGTCTTCTTGCTTTACTTACCTTGTTTGTTTTACTCATTCTGCTTACTTTACTTACATCCCTGATCAACATTCCAATAAAGCCCGACCAAGACCCATCTGGCTGAGGAGCTCCAAAAAACCCATCGGCGGGACTTTTGAAATCGCAGCTGGATGGAGGAGAAAAAGAAGACTGATTTGCACCTATCGACCACACGAGGATCATTGAATCAGATCATCGCTTTAGGAGAATGCCTGGGAAAGACGCACTTTACACAGTCACATTCTATGACTCTATAAGTCTACCACACACACACACACACACACACACACACCTCGCAATGCCACAACTCCAGTCTCTTACTTTCTACAGATTTTCTTCGTTTGCAGCCAACAATACACATCTTTGTTCCACTGTTCATATTCTCTTTGGTTCAGAAGGTTCTGTAGCATCTCTGCCTTTCCAATTTATTTTGTATATGGTACGTGGAGGGGTTGTCAAACAGGAGCTTTTAGAGTTACATGGAGAGACAGACTAACACGTAAGGAAGTGAAGGAGCGTTGTAATATTGATGTGGATGTGACTGAAAGCATTATGTGAAGTACTTGGAGATGGTTTAGCCATGTGGAGAGGATGGAGAATGGAGACTGACTGCAAGAGTGTATGTGAGTGAGAAGGAGGGGGATAAGGGGAGAGGGACACCAGGGATGAGATGGAGGGATGAAGAGGAAATGTATATGAGAGAGGATGTTTGAATTGGAGAGAAAGTAACATGGAGACGATTCGTTTGTGGCCACCCCTTCCGGGATTAAGGAGTTTGGCTATAGGGTGACCGACAGACAGACAGACGTACAGATAAACATATACCTACATAAATAGATAGGTAGATTGACAGATAGATAAACTGATAGGCAGATGGAAATGGTGGATGGACAGACGTCAGTATTTTTCCAAGTTATTTATGCAAACCGTGTTCATGTAAAAAAAGTACAAGTAATATTAGTCAGTTTATTTTCAGCAGGACGTATTAGATAGGGAGACAATGAACAAATCGCCTTCGCGCCACCCTCTCCTCCGCCATCAGACTGCCCTATCTTAAAAGAGCTTATACCACTAATAACATAGCAGTAAATTTTTTTTTTTTTTTTTTTTTTTTGCAAGAGGAGTTGCTAGAAAACTCCCTAAGCCAAATTTACTGTGTTCATTACCGACGAGCTTCGGATTTCATAAACAACAACCTCATAGGTGGGTGCTACTGCCACCCCCCACCCCCCAACACAGATGGTATGGTGAGCGTGGGACGGCTTTATCGACTCGTCAAGAGGAGGACGACAACTTGCCCTCATTGTCAAAGATTTTTAACTATGTGTAAAACTGCAATCTCTTCTGCTGAACCATAAGGAGAAATTAACACAAGAAAATAACACTGGTCGCGAGCAAAAAGCTGTGGAAAGTGTGCAGAACCCTGACATTGTCTTGCTCCTCAAATGTGTCACTGGAAATAGGCTGGAAATGATAGAAATCTCAGCCAGGTTAAGGTGAACGAACTATAGAATACAAGGCTTACAAGAAATTAGTGGTCTGAGCGACAGCCTCCATTACTTCTCCCCTTACGCCCGGGATAACTAGCCTCTTGCCTCCAGGGGCGTATGGGTCAGCAATCTCCATCTTCTGACGGTGCCCAAGGACTCCCACCGCCAGCGTTGGTTTATAGTGCAACCTGGAGGCAGATTTCCGTCTTGTGTACCATTTTCTCACTATGCGCTAAATTTGACTCCCGGGACGATGTCCATGTTTCTCTTTTTCTCCAACCTAACTTAACCTAACCTAACCTAACCTAACCTAACCTAACCTAACCTAACCTAACCTAACTTAACCTAACCTAACTTAACCTAAGAGACTTATCAAACTGACTAACCTAATCTGACGTAACGAACACAACCTTTCCTATCCTAGACTTTCCTGGATGAGAGAGAAAAAGAGAGCAAAAAATCGTACTCAGAACGGAAATGACCAATCCGCAGGGGTTAAAATGTTATTGTTGTTGTTTTTGTGGTTCCAGGCTCATCTGGAATGTGAACCCGGTGAACTGCAGGCTGAAATTGCCCTTTTGTTTAATTCCACCATCTTCCCTTCAAGGGAAGTTTGTATAACCAAGCAGGTCCACCGCCCCGTCATATCAGTGCCACCACAAGAAGGCGTCTCTTTTCAGTGGCAACTTGGAGTAGTGAAAAACAAAGAAGTACACCTATTATATACCTAAAGGCGAAGTCAAGAAAAAAAAAAACACCTGATTTCACAGTATTAGCCTACAGATGTTGCGTCACTCTACTGTAAGCCAAGATTTCTCCTCCACACGTCATAAAGGAACACGGGCGCGTTTTGAACAGAGCAAAAACAATAGATAGGTTAGGAGGGTACGGTTTATTCTCTACAGACTGTTCTGCATAATCACACACAGAGAAGATCAGAGAAGAAGAATATTTTTTGTTATATTTATTATTATTATTATTATTATTATTATTGTTATTGTTATTATTATTATATTTTTACCAATATCTGAAAATAGATATGATTTTCATGTAAACCTACCATTTGAATTTCTCGGGGAAGAGCGGGTAGCGCGAGACGAGGGCAAGGCCTCTGTTGGAGTCCCACGAGGCCAGGAGGACGGGCGAACACTGACCAGGGCAGTACGGGTGGTGGAAATACACACTACACCTGCACACAGATGCACACACAGGGTCAAGGTAGCTGGGGAAATGTGTACTGGCAGTTACTGAAAGAAATGTGCAAACTAACTGCCAGTTCGAAGGTTATTAATGTAACTCCTCATGTTTGATCTGTAGAAGAGTTTCCCGCGCTGATTATACAGTATATGTCCAGTATATCCATAATCTAATTAAAAGGATGTCATGTGCCTAAAGGGATTGAAAAAACTTACCTGGGTGTGGTGGATTTGGTGTTGATGGTGAGCATGATGGAGTTGGTGGTGGAGAGGGTGGGGTAGAGATGGTGGAAGTGGGTGTAGGGGAGTCTGGTGAGCACCAACAGCTTCGTCTTCCACAACAGGAGCCTGTTTGTGTGAGCTGATTCCACCACGGCTGTCAAGAAGGCTGGGTCGTCACTCGCCGTCACCATCGTCACACACCGTGCCTCCCGCCCCACCTTTTTTCATGCAAAGAAGAAGGAACCAGAGGCTGATACCCCACGCAGTTGTTCTTCCCAAGAAAAACAGAATAAAGTACAGCCAAATTCAAAATCCATTCATTTTTAGAAGTTTGAAGATAACGTTTCAAAGACTTGGGGGTCATAGACAGTAGGAAATACAGAAAGGGGACAGTTTATCAACTGACATGTTGCAGGCATAAATGACTGAGAATATTGGTAACCTGTTGCATTAGAGAGCTGGACAGAAAATGGGTGAAAGTATGCTGTCAAACGGGATGAAATCAGACAGTTCAGAAGAAAAGATGCAACACTTTACTTTCATTTTCCTTCCCTTTTAACAGTCTCAAGGTCGAGATAACCTTAGTCATGTGTTCCAGCTATTAGCAGAAGATTTATTAATCTGAGAATGAGTGCAGGTGCCTGAAAGAGGGGTATTAGTGGTACCATTGATCCTCTCATGGTCTGGAGACCTCAAGTACTTGTATTTGTTACAGCTGCAGTTGCAAGCACGCGGAGTTCCTCTGTTGTCATAGGATCAGCCATGACCATCAGCACCAGAACTGATGTGTGACCTTCAGGCAGCACCGAGTGTGTGTGGCCGACATCGGGCCACCTGAATGTGCCCTGTACAGGTGGCCGAACAGGCCTATCTGAGCGTGTATGGGACCCTAGAGACTGTTCCCTCGACAGACCCTTTCACTTTCACATGCGAAGACTAAACTACTGTCACCTTCACCTGCACTACTCAGTGCCTCCCGCCTCACCTGTTGATTATATCAAGCTGATCCCATGTAATAACTAAAGCACTGTCAGTAACCTCATCATTCCTCTTTATGTGACTAACCTGTGTGCCTGGCTTGGGTGACGTTAGTCTGGCCTAAGTAACGTACAATACCTCTCTGGCAGTAATGTTTCTATCTGCCCTGAGAGATGTATCTGCCTGGCCTGAGTGACGTAGCTGCCTGGCCTGTGTAATGTACCTGCCATGCCTGAATGATGTACCTGCGTAGCCTGAGTGGTATACCTTCCTGGCGTGAATGACGTACCTGTCTTGCCTGAGTAATGAACCGAGACAGGTGAATCTGGGTGGTGTTGGCGTCCAGGTCGGCCGCCACCTCAAACACTGCAACACTTCCCGCCGCTGGCAGCTCATCCAGGCTCTGAAACAACATCAGAGTCTCAGTGTGGGCAGACCGTGAGCCTCATATCATGAGCGTGACAATGAGGCTCACCCGGTAGAGGCTGGAGGTGGTTGTGATGTTGAGTGTGACAGTGAGGCTCACCCGGTAGAGGCTGGAGGTGGTTGTGATGTTGAGTGTGACAGTGAGGCTCACCCGGTGGAGGCTGGAGGTGGTTGTGATGTTGAGTGTGACAGTGAGGCTCACCTGGTAGAGGCTGGAGGTGGGGGTTGCACCATCTGTCAGGAGAAAGACCGAGCAGTGAGGTTGTGAGGTTGAGGTCAGGACCGATTCCAGCGCCACCACTCCCTCACTACCTATGTCATCCACTCCTGAAGACAAAAACATCTCATCATTTATGATATCTTAGGGCTTTTTCACGTCTTTCATTGACATCTTTGTGTTTCTTATTAATACCATATATAATGATTTGCGATCTCCTCTAGTGTAGTCAACGGAAGCTCCAGTAATTAACGTTGACCACATTTCTGAAAGTGATAATATAATACAGGTCATACTCAGTAAGTAGCACAATCAGGACTGTGTTTGATTAGGATATGAGACTTACTACCATTTTTCCCTAGGGATTTGTTTGATTATCATGCATTACTATTCTTTATATTAATATATCTTGTTATATCAGTCTCGTTTATACAGAAAGCGTAATATGTCATATTTTTAAAACAATTATTAACTAGTAAAGAGGAAGACGCGTTTGTGTCCACACAGAGACAACGAGGAGACGCCCTCTGTTGTTACTGTTAAGTTACTTACGTTTTTGTATTTGTCGGAAGCCAGTGGTCAATGTAATAGCTCCGAGATGCGCCAAAAGCCAGAGTATCATGCCTTGGAATGAAGAATATTGTGTCAGAATGTGTTTTGTGAAGTAGATGAATAGAGTATTAATTGTTAGTTTCTCAAAACCAATTATTTCCATACTCATTTCCTTCAGTTTTGTCTCATATATATATATATATATATATATATATATATATATATATATATATATATATATATATATATATATATATATATATATATATATATATATATATATATATTGTTATTTCCCAACGATTTTATTCATTTCTGTAGTCCACTTATGTATATGCTTTATTAGCCTTCTCACTACATGGGTGTCTACATTGCTGAATAAATTTTCTAACGTTGACTGGAACTATGTGAAAAAGACGTCCTTGGACTGAAGAGGTAATATGAACATCACATGGCTCGATGTGACCCTTTATTTTATGAATAATCTCAACAACAATAAAATCTACTTTGTGTCATTCCATAATAAATGTCTCCACTGCAATTAAACAACCGCGATGATGAAAGTTGGTATTTTGTATAAGCACGTGAAAGGCCATCTTATTAGCTACATCTCTGAGTAAACTGAAGGTTTTGAAGACACAAGGGCAGAAACACTAGAAATATTTGAGTAGGTACTTCATTTCCTTTAAGACCAGACCACTATGATTTCTACAGTATATTTCTGATGGAGCGATTAGGTGCCTGTTCTCTTTTTCTTCTGCTGCATGTATCTTTACTTGCTTACATCTTTCTACAGTCAGACGACTTTTTTTCAGCTAGGTGAGGCTCCTGGTGCGGGAGTTAGAATTTTCGTTAAATCTGCAGTGGTAGTTTGCTACGCTGCTTTGGTACAAGAACACAGCCCAGTGACAGTATTTGTACTTTTGTGTACGTGTGTGTGTGTTGGGCGGCTTCTCTCTCTCTCTCTCTTTCTCTCTCTCTCTCACCTGTCGTAGAGATTTTCTTGCATTTTACAAATCATTAATCTCTTGTGTGTTTTATACCTTTTTAAAACGACATACTGTACCAGGATTATTAAAGCTGCACATGTAGTTTTTATTTGTTTATTTTTTTTAGCTATGATGGAATGTAGATAGTAATGCAACCCCTCAGTGTTAAAATACAAAATAGTGGCATAGTTTATACAGTTGCTTAGCAGTATGTGCAACAGACGGAAAGCAGCTCGTAGGATGAGTTTCGTTGTCAGATGGTGAATAGAAATGGCACTTACTTAACGCTTAGGAAGGCTCAGATTAGGGTGTGTGTGTGTTATAAAAACTTATTTATTTCCACAAATGCTTACTCCTTACAAAATAATGTACTTCTTTTGTTCCGTTCCTTTTAAATATGTGCCTTTCTTTTAGACTTATTATAGGCTAATTCACCATGAGATTGTGAGAACGTTTGCCATCCGTTTATGGAAGGATACATCAATGCATTCCCCCAGTAGGCGAGGCAGGCCAAACAAGAAGTCTGGGGAGCCGGGAATGCCATCCTGTCATACAACAAATATTTCATGTGACTGGAGGAGGTGATGGATCGGTGTTTAGCTCTGACGTGACCCTCCTTCATCCACCGATGGATCCACCTCGACACGGTGGAGACGTTGACCCCTCTGGCCTTGGCGATGGAGCGAGACGACATTCCACTCATCCACATCCACACGAATGTAAGTCTACAGCTTTCAGTCGTGAGTCGGCGCTGCGTCATATCTTTTGGTAGGCAAGAATATCGCTCACTTATGTTTTGGCCTGATAGAGACCTGTGGATGGCCAGACGAAGGCAGTAATTGGTAATCCCACCCCCTTCCCCCTCTCTCAGGCAGAAGCCGTGGACCTCAGACGTTATTCACTTTCCACTGCATTTCCGATCATCTCATTGTTAATTCACCCTTCTTTCCTCCCTCGCTCCCTCTCCCCCCCCCCTCTCTCTCTCTCTCTCTTTCTCTCTCTGGAGTTTGTTGCAGCTAAGATTGAATAAACTGTCTACTGGTCCCTTGCTTTGTTTTGAGAAAAGCGTACTCAAGCATAAAGTTCGTGAAGAGTTAAGTCCCTCAAACCCAACCTAGCCATTTTAACTATAGGCTAACACTTTAAGCACATTCCGCTATGTTAAATATTTTCTAATATTATGGAAAGACTTGGGAGAGGCGGAAAAATGTTTTATTTCTTTTTCATTAATTCATTATTTTGCTTATGCATATCTCGATTCTGCTTTACTCCATTCGAGAGAGAGAGAGAGAGAGAGAGAGAGAGAGAGAGAGAGAGAGAGAGAGGTCCTAGGCTAGGTTAATGCAATCTTGACTACTTTTTCTTCTAAATGTGGCATTTTTTTGAGCTGTGTAATCACCCACCTAAACTGAACCATAGGTGAAGTAGTCTTGTACGTGTGTTTTCGTTGCCTAGTGTTTCTGTTTGACAAGTAAAGTCGCTGTAAATCAGTGGAGGAGGTATGATGAAAGGTAGATTTGGCACAAAAATGGTTCTCCTTCACCCTGATGGCGTATTTTTTTGTATATATATATATATATATATATATATATATATATATATATATATATATAGATAGATAGATAGATAGATAGATAGGTAGATAGATAGATAGATATAGATATAGATATAAATGTGAAGGGGTTAAAATGACCAGTTGATGTATACAGTGTGGTCTTTGTAATGAACTTTTCATTCTTGTGTGCTGCGGGGACGGATCAATCAGCTTTTGTGAGGAGCGAAGGCATTTTTTTTTTTTTTGCCTCATGTCATTACTAATGAAGCTTACAGTCAGTGAACGTAAAAAAAAAAAAAAAAACGATATTCGTCCAGAGGGTAAAGGTGAGACATCCTTGAGTATATTCTTCTACCTGTGGACAATTTTTCTTCAGATTATGTAGGCTCTCTCGTACTGGAGTTGATAGCACCTGCATGTAACCCCTCCAGTTTGAAAAAAAATTACTCCTAAGCAAAACAAAATCGTCTGGACGTAGCAGGAGTAAATTAAAACCTACGTCACTGGGTTGAAGGAATTAAGCTATTGCCTTTTTTTCGGTCACTTATTTAACCTGAATGTATAAGAGAGGATGACTATAGTTTTTTCACCTAAAGTGGTCCAGATTTTCGTAATTTTGTAGCTTATTTCACTTAGTTCAGTGGCAGTAAAGGATTATACTACGTTTCTACATCTTTTCCTTGGCACATTTTCTTAAGTAGCATAATCCTCCAGTGTCACTCTGTTGTTAAAACATGTAATTGAAGATGGTGAGATGGCATTTTTATGTGAAGGGAAAGTAAAGAGAGCATAAGAGAGTGTTGAGAGCATGGTGACTGGGAGGAGGAGAGGGAGACTGAGAACGAGGAGGAAAGATGCGGTGAGAGTATCTAAAGGAGAGTGGCGTGAAGATGAGTCGTTACTGAATAGGAACAGGAAAGCCCGAGGGTCCTTCCGTCGAAGCTATCTCTCTGAGTAAGAAGTGATAGGCAATGTATAGAAAGAAAGGAGAAAGAGCTGGATAAACAGATAGACAGACAAATATATATACTGTAGATAGAGAGATAGATGGAGAGGCAGGTAAGATCGATAGATATATAGCAAGAGTATAAAAAGCAGAGTGGCTTACTGAAACTGCTGTCGGATCGAGGAGAAAGATGCAGACGTGAACACCTCGTATGCCAGACGAGGAATTGAAGGAAGAGGGTCTGCTCTGTGGTGTTATATGAATCAGTGGCACACGCGCACACACAGCCTTACAGTACACGCACACACACACACACACACACACACACACACACACACACACACACACACACACACACACACACACACACACACACACACATACACAGTGAGTTTCGTTCTTCCAACGAGAAGTCTGAGAAATTTAGTGAGGGGCGTGGTTTGTTTGTAATACGAGATTGTTGGTAGGCATATTGGTTCTTTAGTGAAATCTGACATTTATTAATTCATATCTATTATTTAGGCCCATTTACCCCGTAGTTGACAAGAAAAACATCCAAGCTTTTGTTTTCAGCCTCTGTAAATAAAACAAACGGATTGATAAATGCAATTGAAAATAAGTGTAATCATGAGATGTAAAAATAAAGACACACTCCATTAATCAGTTTTATTTTCTATAGTTAGTATGACAAAGATCCATAACCCCTTCAGCTCAAGTGTAACCAGACTTAAATGTTGATTTAACTAGGAATTATGGAGAGTCAGTCATACCTCATAACTCTGGTCCATAGAAACTCGTGCAATAAGCAACTTAGCTTTCAAACTGTGAGAGTGACACAGTTCTGTCGAATAGAAATAAGCCAATAATCTGACATTATAATACTTTACCCTACAGATTAACACAGGGTGAAAATTAGCGGTATTTCTTTCTCAAAGGAGACGTATTCTCGGCATAGGAGGTTTGGCAACACCTTTTCCGACCGATTCGTTTTGCATATTACACCATGGTTTTCTCTTGAATGTTGCAAGTTTTTTTTTCAATACTCACAACGCCACGACACCTCTAGAAATTTATATCAGCTAATGTAAGGAGCCTTCATTCAGTATAACTTGAGTCCTTGGAGTCTAGGAGTGATAATACGGTCAGCATTAACCTTGTCATCGCTGGGACAACTTTCGTATTTATTTTTCAGGCAAGAGTGAGTAAGGGGAATCTGAGAAGGTTAATATCAACATAATTTACATCGATACACTCAGTAACATGCAAGAGAACGTTAAGATGTACTGTGTAAAATATGTGGCTATTGTTCCTGTCGTGGACTCAGGCTAATCTGTACGTGGAAGTGACAGGGTGTGAGATGTGGCAGGGTGCAAAGGGTGGTAGAGTGCAAGGGGTGATAGGGTGGAAGGGGTGGCAGGGTGCAAGGGATGAACCGTCACAAACTATTTAATCCCTTCGCCACGAAGACCTATAATGTTTGATTTTTTTTATATTCTGGTTGCCGATAGACTTTCGTAAAGAACTTTGGAGAAGCTTTTCGAAATGAACCCACTGAATGTTTTGTCATTATTCCTACCATCAGACACTTTTCTTTACCTTAGGATATAGTTTTCGATCGAGGGAGTTAGATCGCCTTTATTAATTCCTTTATTACAAGAGGTCTGTCGTGAAATCAAGAAAATGGTCAAATGGCACAAGGAACATAAAAATACATCATTGGTAAGAAAGGATTAAGGGGTAAAATATAGCCTTCATTAAATTTACATCTTCAGTAAGTGAGGGCAGGTTGAGGGCTGGTAAGGGCAGGATGAGGGTTGGTAAGGGCTGCGTGAAGGTAGGTATGGGGACAACGAAGGTAAGGGATAGTCAGGGCAGATAATGGTAGGGACATGGTAGGTAAGGGCAGAATGAGGGTAGGTAAGGAAATGTATAGTCAGGGTAGGTAAGGGTAGGGACAGGGAAGGTAAGGGCATAGTAAGGGTAGGTAATGGTAGGGACAGGGTAGGCAAGGCCAGGGTCAGGGTAGAAATTACACAAGTACTCTAATTTGATAAAGGCGCCTGATCCCATCCAGCTCTGTTGATGTTCATTTTTAATCATACTGAAAGGTAGTTTTTACCTAGTTACCAAGGAGACTCATTCCTATCTCTTATCAAGGACTCAGTGAATTTCATATAACTAAGACATAACATTCTTGATGGTGGAGTGATGTAGATCCGTCAGGTGAAACGAAATCGACTATTGGCCTCTGATGGCGTGGGTGAGCATCTCCACACCGATTACAAGCACACCCGCACCCAGACCACCTCCAAGCACCACAAACATGCCCTGAAATATTAGCATAACTTCATGTCAGTGATTGCAGACGACACTTGTGCAATGATCAGTGAGTTAGAACTTAGAAAAGACCCAGTGCGATAGGAGACTGGGGGTGTGGCAGTGTACGGTGTGACTGTAAGGTGCAGAAACGCAAACTGTGACTGAAGTGTGACTGTGTGTGTGTGCGTGTGGTAAGGTAAGTGCAAGGTCTGGCAGTTTTATAGTAGTTCCACCCTCCGGCTCATCCGAATATGAACCCGGTGGACTTCATGCCATAGTTACCGCTCTTCTGCAGTCTGGCATCTTCCTCTCGACAGTTAGGCGGAAACTGGGGGATATTGTATGTACGAGTAACAAGGCAGCCATACCACCTGGCCGTATGGGCGCTCTTCCTTTCTTTGTTTTAATATAGTTCATTTTTCTTATCCAACCATTATTGTTCCTTATTTTAGTCAGTTCCTCATTTCATTAATTTTACATCTTTCATTTCTAAACTTGGATTTTTAGTTTAACAATCTCGTCACGTTCTTCATTCTTCTTTCTTCAATGTTTTTTTTTTTTTTTTCTGATATTTCATGTGTCTGGAGCCGCATGAAACGTGACCAAGCACTGTTACTGTTATTTTATATGTACAACATATGGTACATACATACTGCCATGTGTAGTGTGAAGGTGGTGTGCTGTTTAAGCTTGATATTTCGGCGAGGTGTTGATAGTAGATGGGCCGCAGGGATGCCAGTTTGTGGTGATATCATATTGCCATGACACCACTTCTGTCTCATGCTCAGTCCCCAGTCTTACATCACAACAAAGGGAGCACACCACAACGCCCCTCAGCCTGCTACCAGTGACGGACAGAAACGGGACTGCTGCAGTTTTACTAAAACCATACTTATCATCAGCTGGAATCAGGGGTACAAATGCATCTCTTTCCAGCATCAACATTCATGATAAAAGCTGGAATTGCACCGAGGCACAGCATCGCACAGGGATGAGAGACTTCCTAGGAAAATCTTATGAATGATAAATTTGTGTGAAAGAAAGACATCATTATAAGACACGGGAGCTTCTCTTAGAAATGCCCAATCAGTCAGTCACTCCCTAAGGATTGAAGCCGCATGGCGCTTCGCTCTTGAACATTTTTCAGCAAAGTCCCATATTACTGTCTAAATGGTCTTTCATCTGTCTAGGATTTTCGTACTTGTTTCCTCATAACGAGGTGAGGTTGCATTTTCTGGCTCAGCAGATTTTGTAGCACTTCTTCCATTGCGTTTTATTTTATGTAAGCATTTTAATACCCTCTCGTTTGTTACTACTACAAGCCATGTCGATACTAAAAAGCTAAAAATAACATACAAGAAATATGCAAAGTTAATCACTAGGGAAGATGTTTTGCATGAAAACAAGGTCAGTGTTCATTGAATGGAGCAGCAACAGCAGCAGCAGCAGCAGCAGTAGTAGTAGTAGTAGTAGCAGTAGTAGTAGTAATAGTTGTAGCAGTAGTAGTAATAATGGTTGCAGTAATAGTAGTAATGGCATACCCTGGCTCGTCTGAATGTGAACCCACTGAACTGCAGGTTGCAACTGCCCCACTCCTGCAGCCTACAATCTTTTTTCTTTAGGAAAAGGAGGGGAATGAGAGACATTTGTATAACCGGACAGCTCCATCGTCCAGTTATATCGGTGCCACCACACGAAGGCGTCCCTCTGCAACACCAAGGAATGGAGTAATGGCAACATTACCCAGAGATTGCTGAGGGACAAGGCAGAGTTGAGAGGGATTTTGGAAGGCAGGTAGCGGCAGAAAATCTCCTTGGCCGTATCACGCTTGACCCAGTAGTCGTTCAGTCCACTGTACTGCAGCTGCATAATTCTGTAGATATGGGAAAGAGGCCTGGATGATGATGATGATGATGATGATGATGATAATGATATATTTTTTTGTTCACTCCATCTCACTAAGGGTCATATTCTATGCGTTAGACTTTGATATTTTCTTGTATATCACTGATGCAGACTATGCCGATATTAAAACTTTACTAATAGTATTCGAAAAAGAAGTTAAGGTAATAAGTATAAATAAATCGCTGATGAAGAGGTGTTACGAAGCCTCCCATGCCTCCTAAAGTACGGCACTAATACAAGAGTTCAAGAAATGCTAGAGGGAAGAGAGGTCCGAATAATAAGGATGTTAGTGATAATTCAATGGTAGATCAATTACTGTGTGGTTCTGCCTTAGTTATTAGTCTGTCTATATGTGTCTATCTCTCTGTCCGTCTATCTATCTGCCCATGTCTTTCGCGTGTCCGTGTATATATACTTAAGAGATAGTACGGTCCGACAACAATTCCTCTTTTGTTTATTGGTCGTCTTGTTCTTGATTTTGCTTAACCCATTATAATTCTTGGAGGGAAGGTGGCGATTAGGAACATATAAGTGATGGTCTGTAATAATAATATGCAACAGTGATGATGCTGGTGATGACAGTGATGTGGTATGGAAGGTGATAGTACAAGTGGCGGTGATGGTGATGATGTTGATGATGACTGAAATTTGGTAATGATGGTGGAGGAAATGGCAATGACTTTGATGACAATGATGATGACGATAATGATGGTGATGATGAGTGTGATATGATGATCGTGTTGAGGATGATGAGGGTGATTATGATTCAGTATGCAGTACTTCAGACTCCAGTAAATATAATACCTTCTGTTGATGGCTGGCATAAGAGGACTGCCCTTCTGCCCCATAAATCCGTAGGTTCTGCTCAGAAACCTCTCCTTTGAAGAGTAGAAGTCACAGCGTCCTGTTACGGGGAAAAAAAATATATATATATATATATATATATATATATATATATATATATATATATATATATATATATATATATATATATATATACAGTATATATACCGTATCTACGTTTATTTTTGACTATCTGTTTATATCTCTATCTGTCCATCTATCTATGCATGTACTCGTATCTGCCTATATGTATACCCATATGTTTGTATATCTATATTCATATCTATGTATATATGTATGTATGTTTGCATGTATGTACAGGAATGTATGAATGTATGTATGTATGTACAATACAGTATGTATGTATAGTATCTCAAAATGTCCCTCCCCCCCTTCTCTCTCTCTCTCTCTCGCTCTCTCTCTCTCTCCCTCTCTGTCTCTCCAGGCACACGTCAGCCCACTCCCGTAACTCTCCTGTTTTATCATGAACGTTACCGCATGGTCTAATGCCAATATTAACAGTAAACTGTATGCCAAGTTTCTTCCTACAAAAATGGGGTGATATAGACCTGAAGTTTAGTGATGATGTTGTTGCTTCAGTCCCAGACTCATCTCGACGCGAACTCATTGGACTGCAGGGAATCAGAGAAGTAGCCAGCACTGCAGCCCACCACCCTCCTTTCGAGAGCTGGGGTGAGTGAGGGACGATTGTGCATCCGGGCAGTTCCTCTCTCCAAAGAGAACGGTGTCAGCACTGAAGATTAGCGAACAGACGGATTTATGAAAAGCATTCTAAAACATCACCAAAACGTATGGAAGACTCACCCGTTTTTATAATTGCACTGTGCTTATGGTAGTGCTGGGCGGCATACTCGTAAACGAGGACCGTCTTGCTATCCAGGGTGCTTCGTGAAACGGCTGAATATATGTTGGAGATCTCTGTCGTCTTTACTCGTCCCAGGGCCTCTCCATCGGCCACCTCTTTGTAGATCCCGGACTTCGTCGACTAAAGAAGAAAGCAACAGTGTGGGTTCAACTTTTGATTTATGAACTCCATTGTTCTGAGTCAGTACCTATTATAACCTGTTTGCTCTAACCCGAAAAAGATCTGTAATACCGTTTAGCTCAGGTGATGGCGTAGTGTACGAGTAGTTAGACTGAAGGACTGATTTTTCTAGCAACAAAGGAGACCCATTCCTATTTCGTAACCGAAACTCCTCGACTTTCATGCAGCTACGACTTATATTCAAACTATAGGTTTGGCCCAGTTTCGTCATATGATTTCGTCAGATGAACACAGTAAATTTATGGTAAAGGCCTAGTCTGCTGGTTTCTGAAGGTTCACTATAGTGTGCTGAACAGTGAAATGGTCAAAGAGGAATAAATGGATGTTTGACAGTGGGCGAACAATAAGAGTCTAGTTAAATATGGTTATCAGGTGTGCCGTACCCTGACGTAGTGCATGTGAACGGTGGCTTCCTCCCAAAGCATGGTTGTGGAGGGGTCGTCCAGCACGTCTCTGAGGCTCTGGTACGGCATAGGGACGTGCCGCACGGCCAGCAGGGACATGAGGTTTCCGGCATAACTCCGCGTCAGTACCAGCATGGCCATCATCCACTGCCCCACCAACACCCGCTGCCACAACCACCACACAGACAGCTCCTGTATATCTGCCAAAAAAAAAAAAAAAAAAAAAAACAGTCTTTAATTGTGTGGGTCATCAACATCAGCAATAAAAATTTATTTAGTCCCAAACTTTCCCTAGATCTTTACGTAGTCAGTTGGCATCAAGGTCCTTTGTACAGCAGTGTTTTCTACAGATAGTTGTGGATTTTGCTATTATACAGATTGATAGAGCCTTCGAGAGCTACTTACCTTGCTGTAGAAGAACGCGAATGATATCAGGTATATCAGTTTCCCGTCTGTTCTTGCCCTTGAGAGGAGAGCAGGCAACTATCACATTCATGACAGCGACCACGAGAATCATCATACCCCACACCTCAATGTTCAGGGGTAACACAAATCCCCAAGGATCGACCTCAGAACTTCCCACCCGAGCTAAAGTGGCCAGAGAGGTGTAAGCTAACGCAGGGGTAAAGTCAACCACCTCCCATCTAGCGAGGTTAATTCCACTGTGTTCCATCAAGAGGTCTATCTCCTGAAATGTATAGTTATTCCAGTTTATTCCATTACAAAGTACAGCTCTGGAAATATTCAGTCTGATAATGCTTGGAGATATTACAAAGCGAATTAATGGTACTGTTCCAGTTGTCTGTAATAATAAGTTGTTTTAAATTCCTGTGACTATTGCAGAATTTACATTTAAATCAATCATATAAAAATAACCTTAAGTAAAGTGGACACACCTAAA
The DNA here is from genome assembly GCF_032717465.1 of Coenobita brevimanus. Taxonomy (NCBI): domain Eukaryota; kingdom Metazoa; phylum Arthropoda; class Malacostraca; order Decapoda; family Coenobitidae; genus Coenobita; species Coenobita brevimanus. The sequence goes on along the minus strand of NC_137007.1, from coordinate 38,828,437 downwards.
CTAACGTACCCTAACCTGAACCTACTCAAAACTAACCTAGCGTTCTAGTCTGAATTAACAACAGAGCAGAAAGGCGAGCAAACGCATTTAAACAGAAAAATGCTTGGGTGTCTTTTTGCGGCTATTCGTTGTGGAACAGGGTACACGCAGATTTTCTCACCCTCCACGATATGGCATGCAGTCGAAGGCCCATTTTCTTCCGAGTTCAACAAAGCAAGAAGGCACCCTCACGCACCTCACCTCACCTTATGAAGGTCAGCATAACCCAGCCTAACCTAACGTAACCAACTCAACCCTACCCAACCCAACGTAACTTAGCCTAGCCTAAACTACTGGTCTCCTAATTGATTCCATGCTGACCTCGCAAGCCTACCTTACTGATCAGCATCCCGACAAAACCAGACCAAGATCCATCTGGTTGAGGAGCTCCAAACAAGCCATCCGCGGAACTCTTGTAGCTGCATCTGGATGTCAGAGGAAGAATGCTTAGATATGCTGTATGTCTATTGATTACACAAGCGCCATTAAAACAGACACTAGTTATGAGAACACACACACACACACACACACACACACACACACACACACACACACACACACACACACACACTCTCGCACAGTCATGGCCCACTCCACACAGTATACTGTTTCCTCTAATCTGAAAGAGATCCCTAATCCCTTTCAGCTCAGTTTCCAAAATTTAGTCAGATTGGAGGGATGATTTGAATAGTAACCAAGAAAGCTCATTCTTTTCTCAGAACTTAGGTTCACTGACAATCATGTAACCACGACAGAGTTCAAGTTGTGGGAGTGGTTTAGTTACGTTACACGAAGACAAACTGATGAATACCACTCCGTAGAAGAGCCCACTTGACAATCACAGCTCACAAGGAAACCTCGATATGTCGCGCCACACTCCATAACACTTTACACAGGCACACCTCACAAACACACCTTACATTTCCACACCACACAGTGCCAAATCTCACATAGTTACAATTCACACTGCCACACTTTACAAATAATCCTTCCAATTATACACCAACACTCTGATACACTTCATACACAGCCACACTTCATTCACACCTTACATTGCCACATTTTACGAACAACCCTCACAGTGGGGCCAGAACAGCCCAGTGTTAGCTCTCGCACTTCTCGACCGTAGGGTTGGCAGTTCACTCCCTCACCAGGGTAGTGTATTTCTGGTGAGAGATGTAGCAGTTTCCCCAAAGATCTTCCCTTGTCCTGCAGAGCTGTGTGGTCCATTGGTCCTAGCTCGGGGGATTCACCCTCCCTCACAGTTCAGCAACACACACTGCCACACCTTACAAACAAAACTCCTACTTCCCGACCACATAATGCCACACTTCGCAATAATTCACACTGTCACGCATGACTGACAAACTTCACACTAAAGAAACTTACATAAAATTAATTGTGTTAGCGAGAACCTCCACTATCTCTCCCCTCACGTCCTTGATAACGAGCTTCTTTCCTCCAGGTACGGATGGATCAGCAACTTCCACTTTCTGACGGTAGCCTGCGACTCCCAAGACCAGGGTTGGCCTGTAGTGTAACCTGCAGTGGTAAAAATATCTAATAACAAGAAGAGGTGCCAAGGCACAGCAAACCCGTACACGGCAGTCATTTTAGTGCTGACGTATAAACACAACAGGATATCTAGTCAAAGATGTCACATATTAAATATGGAGTAAATCGGGTGAAAATTGACGAAATGATGCCCATTTAAAATTTTAGGCCCAACCCACCTGACACTGACCCTCCGCTATCTGGGGGGCTGCCCCCCTGATGTAATGAGACATGTTATAGGATGCAGTTTTGATGATGAGGGAAGTGTATCCTGAGAAAAAAGTAGAGGTAAAAGTTCACGGTGGTGAGAGCGGTGTGTTCTGAGAAAAGGAGTCCATTCTGATAAGGACCATCCTTCAGAAAATAAAATGAGGAGTCAAGATAGATACGTATAGAAAATCAGATTATACCATGAACACCTACCACTGGAATTTCTCCGGGAAGAGCGGGTAGCGTGAGGTGAGGACGAGGCCTCTGTTGGGGTCCCATGTGGCCAGGAGGACAAGGGAACACTGACCAGGGCAGTACGGGTGATAGAAGTACACACTACACCTGCACATACATACACACAGGGGGTCAAAGCAGATGAGGAAATACATACTGGCAAAATTACATTTATTATTCATGAAAATTCACAATATATGAGTCCGCCCAAGGGTATTAAGGTTAGTGACAATGTGTGGAATGTCATAAATCTTTTGTAAGACGAATACAGTTTTGATGTGTAGCCAAGAGGAAATACAAATGACAATGTGACCAATTGACTGCATCAGATATTTTGGTGTGGTGGTGCAGGTATTAGTAGTGAACATGATGAAGTTGGTGGGGGGCCGGATCGAGATGATGTTGTAAATAACCTGGATGTGGCGAAGCTGGTTTTGATGGTAAACATGTAAATGATGGTTGAGAGGGTGGAGTAGAGGTGATATTCTTTACGTGGGTGTGGTGTTGTTGATGGTTACCATGATGGAGTTGGTGGTGGAGATGGAGATGATGGAGTAGAGGTGGAAAATTACCTGGGTGTGATAGAATTGGTGATGATGGTGAGCATGATGGAGCTGGTGGTGGAAAGGGTGTAGTAAAGGTGGTCGAAGCGGGTGGATGGGAGTCGGGTGAGCACCAGAAGCCTCGTCCTCCACAACAGGAGGCTTCCCGCCTGAGCCGACTCCACCACGGATGTCAGGAAGGCTGGGTCGTCACTTGCCGTTACCACCGTCACACACCACGCCTCCCGCCTCACCTGCTAACGACCTGAGGATGCCTACACCTACTAAACAGATCAATGTAAGTAACACTAATACACCAGCTGACGTCAAGTACATGACATACGTGCTTGACCTTGGTGACCGGCCTGCCTGGCCTGATTGAGGTACCTGCCTAGCCTGATTGATGACCCGTGACAGGTGCGTCTGGGTGGTGTTGGCGTCTAGGTCGGCCGCCACCTCAAACACTGCAACACTTCCAGCCGCTGGCAGCTCAGCCAGGCTCTGAAACAACAACAGAGTCTCAGTGTGGGCAGACCGTGAGGCTTATGTGATGAGTGTGATAGTGAGACTTACCTGGTGGAGGCTGGAGGTGGTGGTGTTGAGTGTGACAGTGAGGCTCACCTGGTAGAGGCTGGAGATGGTGGTAGCGCCATCTGTGACAAGGAGGACGGAGCAGCGAGGTTGTGAGGTTGAGGTCAGCACCGCCTCCAGCGCCGCCACTCCCACGCTGCCTGTGTCATCCACATCTGATGACACAAACACGCATAATCATTAATAAGATCTTTACAGTATGTCTTGTTTTGATTCTCACTCCTGTCCATGTGTTTGTCTTATTATATTATGTAGTATTTGGATTTATAATATTTTATCAACATGGAAATAACATTTGGCAATAACCCCTAAATCTGATATTAATAGCGTATCGAACAATGTTGATGACGGTCTTACAACACTAGTGAGTAGGACTCTCAGGACCGCATATTTGTAGGATTAGAGGCAATACTATCTCTTTCCGAGCGATATATTTTTGTAAATAGTTTTCTTCATCTTCTCGCATGTTACTTATGTAGTTTTCTTCATCTTCTCGCATGTTACTTATGTTACTTCTTGTCTGCTTAGTCTGCATTGAAACACTTAGTTATTAGTGTGCAATGATTAACTGTTAAGGAAGCTGTTCTAAGGTTCTTCCAAAGACTATAAGGTTTACGATACGCCCACTCGGTTCATACTCACTTGTCAGAAGATGTCGGAGGCCAATGGTCAACTCGACAGTGCTGAGAAGCATCAGAAGCCAGGGTATCATGCCTTCGAATGAAAAATAGTGAACTGAAAAAAACTTCAGGAACTGATGAACATGGTGTGTTATTTTCACTTCATCAAAGCCTACACTGGCACCTACCTAACTTCTTTTAATTGTGTCTGATAGCTTTGTGTTAAGATGAACAGCTCTTGGTAGCTACTGTGAGCAGAGGAATCGGGAGGATGAAGTTGGTGACGACGGCGAGTGTGTCTGGGTTAAATGTTGAGATGCTGAAGACCTCAAGAGATATAGGAGTGGCTGTAGTTAATTATTTGACGAATTGCTCTATATGTGAGTGTATTGAGTGAATATTGATGAGATGCAGTTTGGGTGTATGTCAGGCAAAGGGACCAACGATATAATATTCATCGTCTGATGCTTTGGAAAATTACATAGGAAAGAAACTAGAGCTGTACTTTGTTTTTGCTGGTTTGGAGACGGTGAAGTGGGCAATGACAAAGCCTGGGAGTAAAGAGTGGCTGGGTAGAGTGGCTATGGCTATGTTTGTGTATATGTGTGCTCGTACCTAGGTGAGAGTGAATGATCTGATTGATGAGTTTTCCATGAATGTCGGCGAGCATCAAGTTTCAGTCTTCTGCTCCTTACAGTAGTAGTGGTTGTAGTTGTAGCTGTTGTCCCTTAGGAAGTCTGACCGAACAGCCCCGAGTCCCTCAGAAAGGCCACTGCCGAGACCGAGCTTTCCCACAGAGCTCTCAAGGAGTGTATGTTGTGTTGTTGGCGCAGACGATTGTGTGCAACGCAGACTTCCATAATGTGCTTAATTTTGTGGGGTGCTGTGTTGCATCCTGGAGAGGCATCAGCGATGGAGTCATCCAGCCTCATCTGATAACTCAAGAGGTCTGGATGATGCCCACATCTCAGCCTGGCCAGGTGGACCCTTTTCTCACCAGGGAGGTAGGATTCAGAAGGGTGGATATCAGGAGGCAGTGCATGCAGCTGTGTGTTGTCTTTGAGTGACTGAATGGAGCGGCGAGTGATTTGGGTATGGATATGCTTCTAGAAGCTGGTTTAAGGCGAGCGAAGGGGGAGAGATGACAGTATTTGTGTATGATATCGTGTGCTAGGTGTTGTTTTGATGTTCCTTGGTGTGTGTGGATGTGCTGCCGTGTAGTGTAATGTATGGTGTGGGTTTGTGGGGCTGCAGCAAGAATTTGAGTGCCTCTCATGTCTAGATGATCCTGGACTTAGAGGACATTGGTTTCTTGGTGCAGGTGGTCTGTGGGTGTAGTAGCGGTGCAGCCTATGACTACTTTTAAGGTCTTGTTCTGCATGGTCTGCAGGGCGTTGTAGTGTGTTTTAATGAGGTTAGAAGCCCAAGCAAGGATTGCATAATTCATCACTGAGCGTATATACTGTTTGTACACTGTGGTATTGGTTTCTTTTTTGTGTCCGTATGTTGTATGGACAAGTGACCTTAGGACGTTGAGTCTTGGTGTTAATGTATTGTTAATGTTTGTGATGTGTTTTTATATTACATTGATCTTTTGTAAGTTGCATTAAGGATTTTGTGTGTGTGTGTGTGTGTGTGTGTGTGTGTGTGTGTGTGTGTGTGTGTGTGTGTGTGTGTGTGTGTGTGTGGTAGGGGGGTGTTGTTTGTGGTGAGGTGTGGAATGTGACTGTGTTCTGCTGTCTAGTTTGTGACAAGGGTCACTGTAGATTAGGCTGAGGCTATTTTTTGTCTGTGTGGTGAACCATCCGTGTAGTGTGTTGAGGTAAGGTTGGAGGATGTGTCTGGCTGTGTTTGCATTTTGGTGTGTACATGTTAGTGTTATGTCTTCTGCATAGGAAGCTATGTGTATTTGTTGTGTGTGTGGGGTGTGGGTATGTCGTGCATGTATTGGTTAAGGAGTGTAGGGGACACAACAGATACTTGAGGGAAACCGTTTGTGATGTTTCTGATGTTTAATGACTGACCGGCAAATGTTACATGTGCACATCTGCCTGCTAAGTGGTTTGCCAGCCACCTTTTTGTGTTATTGTGCATGTTTTTGCTGAATATTCTGCTTGTGAGGTTGTGGCGAGGGATGGCATCAGAATCTTTGCTAATGTCTAGTGTGATTAGGAGAGTTCTGTGTGGTGGCCTAGCTGAATTGATACCATCAAAATCTCTTTGTGTAAGGTCTGTAAGAAGAGTGTTTGTGGAGTGTAGCAGCCTAAAACCATGTTGTGATGGGGCTAGGGAGATTTGAGGTGTTACTAATTGTAATACCAGTCGTTCTGTGACTTTGGAGGGGGTGCAGAGAAGTGTGATGGGGCGGTACTAGGAAGGTAAAGTGGGGTCTCTGTTGGGTCTGGGGATAGTGATGATTATGCCATGCTTCCATTATGTTGTGTGAGTAGCTGTAGTATATGTTGGTGAGTGTTTGTATGTCTTGTGGGCCAAGATGTTTAAGGTGCATGTTGCCTGTGTTGTCTGGGCTACAGGCAGATGAGTGCTTAAGGCTGCTAATGATGTGCTTCGTCTGGTTGTAAGTGAAGGGTGCGAAGTCTGGGTCTGTGGGGAACCGTCTCTTGCGTCGGATGATACGTCGGTTGTCGCGGTATGGGTTTAGATGACTGACGTGTGAAAAGTGACTGATGAGAGTGTTTGCTTGTTGTTTGTTTGAGGGTATGTTGTCTGTCGTTGTGACAGCAGTGTGTGATTGTGTAGTGCTGCTGTTGGAGAGTGTGATGCTCTTTTGTGTTTTGTAGAGTTTGCTTAGGAAATGGTGTAAGGGATATTCCCTAACCGACAAGAAGACCGGCCTTAGAGGAATATAATCGCCTGCTTGGAGAAGAAAGAGTTATCCTATCATGAGGGGGTTAAAATGTAAGGCAAACTGAAGAGCACGTGAAGAGTTGTTACGACACCTCCCTAGCCATAGAGAATACATCACAATATATGGGTTTCTAATATTATTTTTGAGTATCAGAATAAATAAATCAGAATATACAGAAACCATTCTTTGTTTCCGTCACAGTTATAAAGGCTAGTACATAGTGTTATTATATCCAAGAGCAAGCGGAAATTGGTCTTTATTGATTTTATTTTCAGTTATAAAGGCTGGAATGTAATTTTACTCTTGATTAATTCTCAGCTATAAGTCTGGTTCATAGTTTTATCCTTTACTGATTTAATTCCCAGTTATAAAGGTAGGTATGTAGTTTTACCTTTACTGATTTTATTCTCAGTTATTAAGGCTGGTATGTAGTTTTATCCTTTACTGATTTTATTCTCAGAAAGGCTAGTATATAGTTTTATCCTTTAGTGATTTAATTTTCAGTTATAAAGGCTCGTGTACAATTTTGCAGCTTACTTCACATAACTCAGTGGCAGAAAAAGACAATGCTACAGTTCTACATCCTTTCCATAGCGCTTTTTCGTAACCAGCATCGTATTCTGCTGCAAATCTCCTCTTACATCTCAGCATTCAAGATGGAGAGAAGGCAATATTAGGCTCAGTTAGTGTAAAAAGAGTATAGGTGTCGCATCTTCACATGCAGAATCTGATCTATCTTGATTTGTTTTTGAGTTTCTAAGGATAATTTACACACACGTACTGGGTTGAAAATTAAAAACAAAAAATAAGGACAGCCATTTATTCTTGTGTGTAGTTAGTTGTCTTAAAATAGTGACAGAATTACATGTTTTGAATCATTTATTACTTATAACACTAGCTACTTTGTTCTAAATTACTTGTACCGAGTCATGTATTACTCATTACTCTAGATCAGGGGTGGGGAACCTTTCTCCTACTAAGGGCCGTTAGGATCTTTTTAACGTCATTCGTGGGCCATACAAAATTATCAACTTAAAATCAACTGTAGCCCAGTACATAATATATATATATGAAATGCCCTAATTTGTAATGTTTACTGATCTATTCAGCTTACTATGATACTCAGATTTTTATCTCCTCCAGCGAAGTTGGAGGGATCTTTATATTCACCTGTTTATTTGTCTTTCTGTCTGCGCAAAAGATACTTCAGAGAGTTTTTTTTATCAGATTTCAATGAAATCTAGTGGATAGGTAGGCAGTGGGAGGAACTGATCAGGTAAGTTAGGCGTAAGATTTTCTTCTATCACTGATATAAGTTCCTGGCATGAACGCTATGAATCTTTGAAATTTCGTGAAATTTAACCTCAGTACTATATTTTTTTTGTAAAGCAAACAACCGCATATGTACAGTCATTAAGTTAGAAAAATGATAACTGCAAGTTCAAATTTCCGTCATCGTTTTTGTTACAATAACTTTGTAAGATATATCAGTTTTAGTTTTTGTTAAGTTAGGCAAGGATGTCGACAGTTTACGTCAATGATACAGTGTTTGAGGACAGGACCGTTTTTATGAACGATAGTGCAAAGTTTCGCTTGGTGAGGTTTTTTTTTTTTTTTTTTTTTTTTTTAAGGTACTGCTAGCACATAAAAACTACGCTGAGCGAAACGTTGTAACATCGTTGAAAAAAGGGACCATCTTTCTTAGAATGGTGTATCACTGACATATTTTTCGTTTTATTCTCATAGTTGTACACATTGTCTAGACACAGCATATACTGATTCACCCATCGTTTTCCACGTCACCTGCCCTTCATTCAGAGGAGGATACATCACAGCACTGCTCGCGTAGGACAGGCAGGCCATGCAAGAAATCGGTGTTGCCATTGTCACCCAGTCATAGAGAGAATATTTCGAGTGCCTTGAGTGGGAGATGCTGCGGAATTTAGCTTTTACGTGTCCTTCCTTCATCCACCGCTTGATCCACCTTGTCACAGTGCAGACGTTGACCCCCATGGCCCTGGCGATGGACCGAGATGACATTCCACTCATCCACATCCACACGAACCTCAGCCTATCGCTTTCTGTTGTGGTGCGGTGCGGCGTCATAGTTACCTGTATAGTGCACAGATGTTAAGGACTCGTCGCCTCTAAGGATGCCATTCAGCGCTTTCAGCACCGGATTTAGAAATATTAATATTTTTTTTTGTCCAAATTCATCCATGTTTTAGTGATATTCTAGTGATTCTTGGCATTACATGTTGCGACTTGTTGATTTTTTTTTTTTGTGCTTGGAGACAACCTAAATCCGTTTTTGAATTAGTAGCTCTACTAGCCTCTGTGTATCGTTGCTAAATGAACCATGTGATTTAGAATGCAGGCTAAATCACACACAGTAACCAACGATGTTCCACTAATCTCCGTCTAAAACTGGTTGTGTACACCTTTCGGCACTTATGTTATGGGGTCATATTTTAGGTGGCATATGTGGCTTCAGAGAACGCCTTCCTTTGCAATATATATTGTGCATTACACTTTAACATTCTTTTGTACTGTACGATATTTATATTGTCTTAATATCGACACATATTGCATCAACAGCATACAAGAGGATTTTGATGTACAGAACCAAATATAGGGTGTTCCGGGAATTGTCGCAATAAATTCAGGTGGTTAAAGGGCAACTTTTAAGTATAAAATATTATACAAACGGGGGTTCAGTTCTCATCTTTTGCAGAGTTAGCTACTAACAACCGTAAGGGCGGAAACTGTGACTCTCAGAATTAATCCAGAAAATCATCTGTAATAATTGTATCTCCAAAACGTTTAGGATTGGACCGGTATAGATATAATATTTTTAAATTAAAATCAGCCGTAGAATCACCTCCTGATGTTAGTGTGCTATGTCCCGGAACACCCTGTATACCGTTTAAAAAGAGGTGCGGTGAAATTCCAACACTGCCTAACCGCAAGCCTTAAGCATATGGTTGAAGAACACTCAGACAGGCAGGCTGAAAAGTTAGGTGTGCCTTCCATATACAGAACTCCCAGCCATTATCGCTATTTTATTTAACACTCTGAAGATCACATGACTTAACTTCCAGGTTAATCGAATCGTATGGCGTCAGCTGAAATGTACTACTGGTGTCCTGGCCACGAGAGAGTTAATGGTGGCAGTGTTATCGCTCTTATGGTTTACTCTCAGTTGAGGCTCTGACGAGGAGCCTACACATGGTGGCGTTGTGCACACTGGGTGGAACAAGGAAGGTGTCCAACCCGTAACTAAATCTCATATTTCCCTGCATCTCGTCTTGAGAAGGACTCTGGTCTAACCCTAGTGAGGTGCTGTTTACCACACGGGTGCGCCTGATCCCTATATGTGTATGTACTGTGCTATACCTGTAAGTCGGCCCCAAGTAAGCAGATGCTTACCTTTGGTAGACGGGTCTGCTCGGCCTGACAGACTGGGGTTAAACAACAACAACAACAACAACAATAATACGACGCCGGCGACGACGACGGTGACGACCACAACGAAAAATCTCAGGTTAATATAATCGTTTGGAGTAAGATGGAATAAAATGCAGGGATGATGCCAGCATGACGGGGCTAGATGCCTCCCAGGCCACTGACATCTTAACCTCGAAAACTCCAAGATACATAGAGCTCATATATTGTGGTACTGTGTATTTGGATGGTGTAAATTATGGCTGTTATGACACTGCAATTTGTACTTTTGCACATTACTGTTACGTAGGAGAAAGAAATATTCAAGAGTTTTATATATCAGTCTATGTTTGTCAATGTTTACCCTATCTATCTGCCTATTTGTCTATCTATCTATTTATCCATCCATAAATCTTTAATACTACCTGATACCGCATCCAGTGAGCAGTGCCCTCAACAAAATTTCGTGACTTACTTAAACTTTCGTCGAACTCGAACGGAAGATGCAGATGTGAACACGCTGAATGCAAGAGAAGAATGAGGGAAGAGGGTGTTGTCCTGTGGTAATATATAAGTCACACACACACACACACACACACACACTGACAAGACCACACCCACTTAGAGTCATTCGTCCAATAGGAAAGGTGAAACTGCTAGAGGGGAGTGGGGAATGTCAAAGAATAAACTGCAGTACTCTGAAGATCATGTGCTGAAGATGAAGGAAACAAACATACACCCATTTTGTGGAACTTTACTACCTGTACTTTGATTTACAAGTAACATACGCTAAATAAAGAACTCAGAATTTTCTTTTCTTCTTTTACAGATCTCTTCCTACATCAGTCGCACCTATCCAAGAGTAGTCGAGGAGGTAAGAGGAACATATACGCGTGAGATTTTGAGGCTTTGTAACACTACTTCCTTTGTAATAAATTTAGCTTAGTACTCGTATATAATTTTCAATGTATGTACGTTATTTTGTTATCGATATTATTTGAGTTAACAAAAGACATTACTTATATTTGCTTTTATTACTTGAAATAAAACTTATATGCCAGTGGACTGCACATTGAGTCGGAAAGGACAATTGCACTATGAAATTAATATCTGTGGAGGGAAAGTTCTGCGACTATGATCTCATTTCGTCTCTTGCCTGCTTCAAAATGACCACCCATTTTATATTGTACCCTGCCTACTTCCTGACGATTTAATTCAGCTCAAAGAAGGATCTCTGACTTCAGGGATTAAAAACAGTCTCCATCAGCTTGACAACGACGAGAATATTTATGTTTCATTCTTGCTACCAACAGATAGTTTCTAGAAGTTCAGGCTGATGCTTTCCTAGTGAAGGGCTTAACCAGAAGTATGCAACTGAAAACTAGTGAGGAAGAAATGTTAAAGAGCTTCTAGTGCCCTCGAGAATATCAACCGTAGAGTGAAGAAGGAGTACAATATACTTATGTCTGTCAACTGTGCAAGGGTCATAAAGACATAGTCAATTTCCATGAATCTCAGTCTCTCCTTAGAATACGACCATCAGTAGTCCATGTTACATCCGGGTTCCCAGTTATACTGCCAGGCGGACAGGGATGAAGTGGAAGAAATGTGGCGAGAGAGGCCTGGACAGGAAGAGTGAGGACTTCTGAGACGGTGGATGAGCAACTCCACACACAGCACCAACACATCCACACTCACACCACAAACATACCCTGAGAGAAAATGAGAAGAGGTTAGACTGGTTATCATAGCAGAAGGGTTATTACTTTCCTTCACTATGGTGTTTTTCATTTAATATGGTCTTGATACCGAACAGGCGATTTTGTATTATTAAAGGGAGACCTGTTGCAGTGATGTGAGTAACGAAAACTATACTGTATGTAATCCCTCCCACTTTACTACCACAGCCATGATCTTAGGTGAGATTTGATGTGATGTGTGAAGGTGTATGACGAAAACTGAGGCGAGCATAAGGAATGCCAGGCTTCAGGGAACGTCTTGTATATGGCCAGGGCTGGATAAATCAATGAGATACTAAAAATTTAAGACATCTGATGTTACGCTTGGTGAATGAGCCTGGGAGACTGTGTAAGAAACAGAATCAAAAGGTGAATGTAGGGAAGAGTAAAGTTATCGTTTTCGAGAGATATGAAGACACTGAATGTACAGTGAGGTTGGGTGATGAGGAATGGAAAATGTGTGTGCATTTAAGTGCTTGGGTTAGTGTGATGAGAATGGATGGAATTTTGGAGGATGAAGTACTTGAATGGGTACAACAAAGAAGAAAGGTTGCTGGATGTTTGAAAGCAGTGATAAGAAATAGGGAAGTCGGCATTAAAGAAAAAAAAGTCTCTGCATGACAGCATTGTGCTAGCAACTCTGACGTGTGGAAGTGAAGCTTGGACCTTGTTGGAAGAACACAGTTCAAGAGTGAGAGCAGTGCAAATGAATTATTTGAGAGGAGCATGTGCAATTACGTGGAAAGACAGACTGACAAATGAGGAAGTGAAGGAGAGTTGTGGTGTGGATGTGGATGTGATAGAAAGCGTTAGGGGAAATACACTGAGGTGGTTTGGCCATGTGGAGAGGATGAAGAGCGAGAGACTAACAAGGAAAGTGTATGTGTGAGGTGGATGGGGGGGGGGAGAGGGGGGTAGGCCGAGGATGAGATGGAAGGAGGGAGTGGACAGTCATATGAGAGAGGGGATGTGTTAGCTAGTGGGAGGGAAGTGAAATGGCGGGGAACAGGGCGACATGCAGGCAATTTGTTTGTGGCCATCCCTTGCCGGATTGAGGCTTCTGGCAATAGACAGATAGATAACCACATCTAGATTATGATACTTAAATCTTGGAAACTTCCGTCCGTAAGCTTATAACTTAACATACGAAAGGATAAGTAATCTCCCCATTAAAAAAAAAAAAAAGTCTCTATAACCTTTGGACCACCCTGTATACAGGGTGGTCCATACATAGCGCTCCACTTCAGACTCACCTGGCGGTATCTTGGGTGTTGCAGGAACGGGTCAGTCTGTTAATGTGGGCGGGGGTGTGGCAGTGGGAGTAGGGAATGATTAAAGGATGCAGAATGAGCATTGATAACGCTGACTGAAACGTCCCCACAACACGCGACAAACCACCAACAGAATCGAAGAAGAGTGTTATATGTGAACCACCCTGTAGCTGACACGACACCTTACCCACGAATTGCTGAGGGACAAGGCCGAGGTGGCAGTGAGCTCTGAGGGCGGGTTCGTACAGTAGGTGAACTTGACGACTCCCTTCGTAAACCAGTGGTAGGTTAGACCACTCCACAGCAGCTGCTAGAACCTGTGTGCAGAGAAATATTTATTATTTCCAGCATCTGTTGTATATTATTACTGAGAGAGAGAGAGAGAGAGAATAAAGTGTAAATATTAAGACTTTAATTGTTAGGTACTGAAACATATTTTAGCAACTCTGACCCTCGTTGATCTGATGAAGCATTTGCTGTATTCTTGCCATCTTTGATGATTTTACTCAGCTCAGGAGAGACTATTCAACTTTAGCTATAGCCTTCCGAACCCCTTCACTACTAGAGATCCTGCCTATACTGAATAAAATCGTCTTGGTCTAGGAGGAAGAGAATTGAAGAGAATAAAAACATCCTCTAATTGAAGTGTTTACACCTTCCCTCTAGTAGCTTTTGACCTCATGCAAATGGTAGTTATCCTCTTCTCACTTTAATTTGGCCTAACGTTACCATCCTTCCATTCTGAAATGATTGACGCTAGAATATGAGGCTAGTCACAAAAAAAATGTTATGAAAAGGATGCAGAGCCTTAGTACTGTTTCCACTACTGTGTTATGTGAAATATGGTGCAAAAATGAGAAAATCTGGGCTATGTTAAGGTGGAAGGACTATAGTAACTGGCCCTCTTATCCAATTCAGTAAATTTATTTCATACATATTTTATTCCCCCAGTGTCAGGCGATTTCATGCAGCATATGGAACACCTGTCGCAACAGAAGATTGGAAAAAAAATCCCCATTAACCCTACTGTGCGACGGTGTCTTTTATGTTGTATTCTTGGTACGGATGGGTGATTTCATACTGCCTAGGGAACCTCTTAAAACACTGTTGCAAAAGAAAAAAAAAAGACTAAACTTACCTAACTGAAACTCAAGTGAACTACAGGCCAAAGCTATCCTTCTGCAGCCCACCATCCCCCTGTCAGTCGGGAGAGAAGGGGTTAAGGACGTTTGTACAACCAGACATCTCCATCACCTGCTCACATCTGAGCATCCACTTGAAGGTGTCCTTCTCTAGCACCCACAGTGCCGTAAATTGTTCAGATGGAAAAATATTAACCATATGTAGAAATGGACGACTACTATATGCGAGCAAAATTATGCTGTTAGTTTTCGTTGCTCTCGTGTGCCTTTCATTGATCTTTAATTCTGAAGCTGTAGTTTGAATGTTTTCATTAACCTTACGAGCTGTCTCCATTAGCCGCTTCACCCCGAAGATGTCTTTAATTTTGGCCTGCTCCAATGGTATTTATTCATATTAAAGGCGACCCTTCGGGTTGAATGGATGAAAGTAATGGTATTTTATAACATTACAATATGTTCATGCTTTGCTCCGATGAGCGTTTGTCATCACACAAAATTAGTAGAGATACAACAGGGAAAAATTCGTAATTCACGAATTTTACAGAACTGTCACTTACTGAGATGGAAGAAACATGCCAATACTCAATATCTAAATTTTCTTAACTGTGAAAATACAAAAGCGTAACCCCCACCAAACACAATATCATTACGTGGGTATAGTATTTTATCTTCACAATAAGCACAATACCAGTATGTAAATGCAAAGTCTCTTCACAATAAACGCAATTTCTGTAAATGGGTATAATGTTTTATCATAACAATAAACAGTTTTAATTTGTGGATATAATACATCTTTACAATAAGCACAATATGAACATTTAGATATAATTCTTACCCCATCCTAAGTATGGGAAGAAAGTTAATAATGATAATGATGGTGATGATGATCATGATGCTGCTGTTGATGATAATGATGATGGTGATGTTGATGACGATAGCAGGCATAATTCTTCAATAAATGAGATACATTGCGTACTCTGAGCACTAGCAAGGGAGAGGGTACAAGGAAGGTGGTTTCCGGTACATGGGACTCACTGGACAATTTGCCGGAGGGACATAATGCAATCGTCCAGCATAGAGTGGATATTTATAAACTGGATCCACATAGCTATATCGGAGCCTGGACTCTGCAGCAAACATTTCGTCCACCTACGCACGGTTGAAAGGTTGACTCCTGTGGCTCTCGCGATGGTCCCGGTCGACATCCTCCCCACCCACATCCACACAAACCCCAGCCTGTCTGTCTCGCTTGTCATTCGCCGCATCATCGTGGGTGAAATAATCAGCAGTTAGGGTTTCGCATTTCGACAGCAAAAGAGTTCATGCCTGTGCCTCTAAGGATGGTAAGAACTGACATTTCACTCACCCATATATATATATATATATATATATATATATATATATATATATTTAAAGTCAGTGTTTCATGCTTATGTTTTGTCAGGTCAGGTCAGTATCGTGGCACTAATGGCTGCTTTACAGGCCGATCTTCTGCAGAATTCTGGTTGAGTTCCCAATCCTGAGGTCCCTCATAAGCACCATGATTTCCTTGCTCTGCCTTCAGTGTCTCTCCCTTCTACGTTCGATCTGTGTAGCGCTTCACCCAATGAAAGTACACCAAGTGACTTCATGCATATGAATGTGGCTTTATGTATGGTTCTGCTACGTACTGTTTGAAATGACTAGTACCAACAGTGTTCCCAACCGTAGGGATATGTCCCTTAACCCAGGGACTTTTGACTAATTTTCAAAGGCATGAGGACGTAGGGAAGCCCAGGCAAAAGTTTTAAATACTTAGGGATTTTGGACATTCACTGATAATTAGTGTTTTTTTTTTTTTTTAAGGAAACCAGCAAATAAAATTATTTCGTGTACTTTATGCAATTATAATGTCCCTCCTTCACTTATTCGTTTTCTTCGATGAAAATACAAGAAAACTCACAGTCTCAGGCTCTCAGCTCTGGGCATCACTGAGTACAAGTAGTAGTTTCAGTAGAATCCCATGCTCATTTGAAAGTGAACCCATTGGACTGAAGGAGAAGGTTGTTTGTGCTGGAGTACACCATCTTTTTTTTTCGAAAGGCGGAGAGAGAGGGATGAAAACGTTTTTATAACTGGGCAGCAAAGTTCTATTATATCGGTGCCAAAGCGAGGAGGCATCCTTTTCCAGCACCTTTAAATAACAAAGAAGACAGCTATGATCCACTTTCCTGAACTTTGCCAAGAGGCATGCCTATGTGGCCTGAAGGTGACTGAAGTGCAGGTTAAAAATGAGGATTATGTTCCAACTAATTCAAATTTACTACTCACTAAAGAATTGCTTATTGTTTATATTACTGTGATTTCTTGAACCAAACAAGGAGGAACTTTATAATCAGTATATGAGTTAAGATGTCACAATCTTTTTCCTCTTCCACCCGCCACAGAAATTTTATTTAACTCCTATACTGCGACAAAGGGCTGCTGGAGAAAGACGCATTCACATGACAGCATCGATATTGATGTGCGGCGACGGATTTGCTTGGTTAGACAAACGTCGTCCATTCCCTTCCCTATCCCCCGAAAAGAGAATGGATGGCTGCGGAAGAAGAGCAGTCTAAGTTTGTAGCCCATCAGATATACGTTGAAATGAGCCTGGGGTTGCAACTACTACTACTGAAATGACGTACTTTATATATTTTTGGAATTTATAGAAAATATTATGAAACTTAAAAGAGACTTTCCGTGATGGAGGGGTCGGACATACATCCCAGTGAAACCTACACCACAAGAAATCTCTCTTCCTCCTCCCCCGGAAAAACTATTTTGCGTACGACAAGAATAAGAACGACGGCCTTGGCCTGAAGTGATTTAAGCTTAATTCTGATTTTCCATTTACATGTCTCTATCTTCTCAATGTATTTATCAACTTCCTCCTCCTCCTTAAGTTTCAAGTTAGCATTCCCCTTCAACTTTTTTTCCTCCTCAACTTACTATATTTTTTTCCATCGTTTTCTTCCACAGTCCTTCACCTTTCTTTCATAATCTTTTCCTGAATAATTTTCCCATCTTTCATTGCTTCTTTCAGTTCATTTATTTTTGCCTAGTTCCTGTATTTCCATTCAGTTTTCTCTGTTTCCTTTCAGTTTTTCTTCTACATCATCCCTCCAAGTGAATGCTCTCGTCATCTATTGGCAAAATTATTTTTATTTATTTTTTTTTTTTAGTGACCGACTCTGGGCATAGGCTTCACAGCCTGATTTCAAGGCCCAGTAGTCCTCCTACGTACCGCACACCTCTACATGTCACCACTTCGGCGCTAACACCCATCGTCCATATTGAATACATGCTAGGGCTGTCTCATATAGGACTGATGTATTGGTATTAGCAGGGGTATTTTTACGACATGTCGGCGGGTCTTCGTCATCTATTGGCAAAATTATAAACCACTGTTATTGGTCGTCGTCTGAGGTTCATTCTAAATCAAGTCTTAGTTTACTTTTTTGCCAGCAGATGGCTTTAGGTGTCAAAAGAGAAAAACAGAAAATGGTTTTATAATAAAGCTTGGTTGGTCGAGAACCTATACATTTTCAAGTTGACGCTGTAGCTTCGAATGTATGGAAAACATTTAAGCCCTTAGTTATCATAGTCTAGCCCTATCTAAAGGCTCGTACACACGCACAGTCTTAACTGTCAGTCCAACTGGGCAAAGTGGATCGAACATACTGGTTTGAGAGTGGATAATCGGATCTGCCGGTCTGAGTGTGTGGATGTACGTTTCCCAGCATCCACAAGGCACAAGCTCAAACCGGCATGTGCGAACCACTTTGCGTAGGTGGACTGACAGTTAAAACTGTGCATGTGTACGAGCCATGGTATATTGATCGTAATGTGATCGATACCAAAAGAGATCCCCAGACACAATATATCTAAATATCCATTTTCTGGCCAGTTTTGGGAATCGTTAACTATGGATTCAGTCGATTCGTTTGAGCACTGAATAATGATCCTTTTCCAGATGTGTTTGTGTAGTTATGCTTTTTTTTTTTTTTTTTTTAATGTTGCTCTTCCTTCACTGACGTCGCAAATCACAGAGGAATTACAGCTCCTCTCAATCGGTCAGGTGAGAAATTTGTTTACTATACAGTATAGCATCTTGTGAATGAATGCCTTGGCAACATGAATTCCAGGCTCTGTATCTCTACCCTCCAACGAAGCACGATGCCATGATGCACCATTCTCTCTCATATTCTCCATTATCTTCTCATGCCATCTAAACTCGCTATAGCCGTCCCATGCAGTTTTATAAAGTAATGGGGCGAACATTGACTCTCTGCTTGACCTTCACAGTAAACTAGTAAATTATAATACCAGTTTGGCTCTGGTCTAGTTTCGTTAGGGGAGGTGAACTTATTTCTAAAATACAGTGTCGCAGATGCTCTTGTTTACATCAGATATATCGATAAGTCGTCCGATAGGAGGGCACCACTTTACGGTTACTGGTTTCCGTTTATATTCTTACTGATGATTTTTAACTTTTGAGATACGTATTTCCTGCAATTAATTACCTTGGAAGAACCCCCTCCCCTTTGGAAGAATTGTGGCTTATGAATAAAAGTATGACAGATACCAAAGCAAAAGTAGCAAAGATGAGACAGGAGCTGGAGACGAATGGATGTAGTAAGGCTTTTGAGTGACGTGTATGATAAATCATGAGTGAACGTACAACAAGTGGGAATGTTATGAGATGCATGTGGACAGCATAGGCAGGACAGGGTAGGGAATACGAAAGTTAGGGAAACTTCTGGACTGAGAAATTTCATTGGTGAAAGGGTGGAAAAGACTGTGTAAAATGGTCAGACAAAACAATGGGTACGAATAGGACGGTAAAAAGTGCATATTTATTTGCCTCTTCAGGTTTGTGCTTTCAAATTTTTGTATACCATACTGTGCCTAGACTTCCTTTATCCCTTAAGCGTCCCCATCAAAAAGAATGTCACATCGATGAGCTAAATGCCAGGCGAGGCACTTTAACCCTTTTGACGTGAACCTTCCTACTGATAATAGTGTCCCCGTAATCGAGATACACATGCACAACCCCCTCGTCTATTTTCTTCAGCGTCATTCTTTAGGAGCGATCTACTGTAAAAGTCTGCTCTGTCTGAGGTGTGAAACTGAGGAAGCAAAAGACTGATGGAGGGTAGAAATACTGTAGGATGGATTCACGAATGTTGTCAATAAGATATTCGGGCATTTTTTTTTTCATAGCTTGCAATTGTCACAGTTTGAAGACTATATTCAGTGTATAAAAGACCTCAAGCAGTGAAGGGACTTACGAAAGCTGTGTCTAACCTCTCCTTTGCTAAAAGTCTTCTGTAAGCAAAACTTCCTGGGGTAACAGGAGTAAAATACACAGGGGGTCACCGAATTCAAGGGGTTAAGGGTAGGAAGAGGAAAGAGGAGTAACCTGTGCATGGTCAAGAAGGAAAATGGAGAACAGTGACTATTACTAAAATGGCCACCACCAGGCTATATGACTCATCCCCGGAAAATCTCTAAATATCCAGGAGTTAAATTTATCTTTACCAACTCCTCCGTGGTCAACTATATACATGCTTGCTATATTCCTATTTTATCCAGCTTTGGGAAACGTCTGAGTATTCAAGGTTTATCTACTTGACCACGATATTAGTTATTTTGTATTAGGTCTCCACACCATAGTACGGGGACCTGTTGTCTTCCCTCAGTTTCTTTAAGGCTATTCCTTCCTTCTTTCCTTCCTTCCTTTTTATTCTTTTTTCTTTTTCTTCCTTCCGAACATTTTTCAATTAAGTTCGCTCGCTTATTACTTCACCGGTTAACTGCAGATTTAATGCAATTTTCCTCGAGCAAGCACCCCGAACAGTTATTGTAATTATTATTATTATTATTATTATCAAGAGCATTTATAGAGATTTATTGAGCCAGAAGTTAAACCACATCAACTCATAAGTTTTGGTGTCCTCTGTTTTTGTGTATTCATTGTTCATCATGGCATTTTGTACAGAAAAATGTCAGTGTACACTAGTTGTGTGGAGACTATCCTGCACTTGCTGGGAGTGTTGGCAGTCTTTTTTTTTTTTTTTTTTTTTTTAATAAACTTTCCACGGTTTTATCTGACGGTAGGGAAGCCTCTCGCAAAAACAAGCTTAGAGACAATCTTCATTAGGCTTCCTCATGAAGAAAGATGTGAAGTCTAAATACGACCGGAAGAGACGTCACCGGCCAGTGGAGGTTAAAATGCTGAAAGCCCATCAGTTTACTTCGGTATCTGATACATTTATATAATCGTTAACGCTTTATTTTTCATCTACGGCTGTTCAGGTACAGTGTAACAGTTTTTTTTTTTTTTTTATGAATGGAAGACATCTGTAATCTGGTGCACAGGTTATTTTTTGTTTTTCCCTCCTCTGTTTCGTTTTTGTACAAAGAATCTATATTGGTGCTGGATTGGGACGCCTTCATGTGGTGACACCGATATGGCTGGACGGTGGAGCTACCCAGTTATACAAACGTCCCTGCAGCCCCCTCCTATCCCTCGAAAGGAATATGGTGTACTGTGGATGAAAGGTAACTTTGGCCTGCAGTCCAGTGGGTATACTGCATGTGAGCCCAGGGTTATAACTACTACTTTAACAATTATCTATGGAGAGATAATCGGACTTCGAATTGCGTAAAAGAGAATAATGAGTTCCAATAAGCAAAATAAGTAGCTAAAGATGAGACGTTAGGAAGCCTGCTAAGCTGACAGGAAGGCGGGCCCAAAAGAATCATGGCGAGGCGATGAGAGATGTCAATGGCTGCCGCTTTCGGAAGTAAATTCGTTCTCAGTTTATTCCCTTATATTTTTTCCATCCTAGAAAGGGTCTCTAATAGTGATGGGTTTAAACTGGACTGTATCTTATCTCTCTCCACTTAAAGTCTCAAGTGTTCTGAATTAATTCATCTGGCAGCTAAGCTGCTTGGTTATATCGGTGCCACCACATGAAGGCGTCCCTTTCCCGCACCACCATCTCTATTAAATGCCTTATTCTCGATGGCACAGAGAAGACTTCGTAGCACCTCATCTTTAGTAATATATTTCACATATTACTCCATAATATTATATTTTCAGTTATATATATATTTATTGTCTACATGCAGTAAGTTGGATTCGATTCATTTCAATGTCGTATTATTTTTTGGTTTATCTTGCCACCGCTATAAGACTTCATTCAACGAAGAAAAGATGTGTTTTTGAGGTTAATCTGAGCTATATCTGATTCCTCTCATAAGAAAAAAAAAAAAAGAAAGTCCCCAGGAATGATATACAAAGCATACGGGCTGGAGGTTCAGTCATTTTAACTAGGAGGACATTTTCCTCTTGCGCATTTTTTTTCCGCGGGTTGATGGGAGAATGTCAATATTACGGCGCTACATACTCATACTTTCCAATCATAACACATGCTTTCTTGACTAGCACGATAATCTACGGTTAATCTCTTGTCACAGCACAACATTCATGATAGAAAGATGGCAATTTTGCGCCTAGTGAAAGTGAACATGTTATAGTGATAGTGAACAGAGTATAGACAACAGATCATCGAGGAATAGGTGTAAAGACCATCAATGATTAAGTTCTACATTCTCGTTCGCGTAGGAGATTTCGAAACACCTCTTCCTAAGCGATTTATTTTGGAAAATTTACCTTAATATTCTCTTGACAGCTTTCTATCGACACTGCATCAGTAACATACAGGATTTTAAAGTGTAATGTGAAAAAATAAACTACTGAGAAATATGGTACGAAACCATTTATGCTTGCAAGGAGAGAGAGAGAGAGAGAGAGAGAGAGAGAGAGAGAGAGAGAGAGCACCCTTAATTTCAAATATTTCGATTTTATTATACTCAACCTTTACACTATGGTACTGTCTTTTTTGTTTTTTTTAATGTACTTTTACTTTTATTTTTTTTCTCCTCATAGAAGAGGCTTTTAATTCCATTTAGCTTTTTCTGTTTCTGGATCCTGTCAATCCTATTTTCGACAGTGGGTAAATGATTATGCCTGAATGATGGGTGAATGGAGTCGGGCTCTGTTGCCGATGAATACTTTGTTGATAGTTTTCACTCCTTTGCATTCTTGTTTTCCTGTTTCTGGACTCTGCTCATCTCATGTATAATGGCAAAAATTTAGTACTGATGATTTTGATGGTAACGAGGACGACGATGATGATGATAGTGAGACGACATTGTTTAAGTGAATATGAAGGGTAAACGTGACGAGATAGGAAAGATGCACGGGGAGTATTTGTGATCTGAAACTGAAGAAAATGGGATGACAAAGTCGGGGTATTAAAGGGAGGTATTTTTGAATTCCTTGAGCTAATACAATGGTGGGGGGCGCGGTAGCACAGTGGTAGCGCGCTGGACTTGTGATCGGGGGATTGCAAGTTCGAGCCTCGCCCGGGCTGCCGTGCCGGGAGGGGTAGCTTCCTCCTGTAACCCTAGCGGGGCTATATAGTCCAATACAGGGCTTAGCTCGGGGGAACTCCATTTCTCCCATTTTTTTGAGCTAAGACAAGATGCCCGTGGACCTAGAAGTCTCCCCTAACATCTTCAAAAATTTTTCTTCACTTCATCCTAACCCTTCTGTATGATGACGTGTTTCATATTTTGTTCTTGCTACCACTGGGCGATTCTCATTCAACTTAAGAGAGTTTGCTGATTAAGTTTATGTAAGAAATATCTAACCACCCAGGTTGAAAATGTCTCCCTTAAGCTGAATAAAATCGTTTTGATGGTAGTATCGAATGGCTGGAGATCTTCATGTTATTCACTCAGTAGGTGGCCATCAATTCGAAGTTACCTGCACATCAACAACAAATAATCTCTCTAACGACATCTCCTATATTGAAAGGTCGCGAGAAAAGGACCTCCACACGGTTCTGTCCCCACTCAGCATCGACTTCGTTTCCTACTATTCCTCGCATCCAGTTCTCCATTTCGTTTTAGCCTCCCTTCCGTCTCCTTCCACCCACCTCACTCTCCAACTTTTCCATCCAGTCTCTCTCTCTCCATCCGGTCCACATGGTCACAGTACCTAAGAGCATTACTTTTTATTAGTACCACTACGAATAAAAAAAAAAAATACGACATGCTATCATGCATGCTTGCTGAAAAGATTGTTGTCGGCCACAGCCTTGACGTGTTTGAAATGAAAGATTTGTGCTGCGAAGAGGCACGTAAAGTATGCCTTTCATCACACAGCTTGAATATAGCAACCCGGATGTCAAATCGCTTACAAGA
Organism: Coenobita brevimanus; assembly: GCF_032717465.1. Classification (NCBI taxonomy): domain Eukaryota; kingdom Metazoa; phylum Arthropoda; class Malacostraca; order Decapoda; family Coenobitidae; genus Coenobita; species Coenobita brevimanus. The sequence goes on along the minus strand of NC_137007.1, from coordinate 38,804,879 downwards.
AAAAAAAAAAAAAGCGACGTTTGATTCGGCCCAAACAGCTCCTTTAAAACGCCGTCAGATGATTGATCTTTGTCGAACATTAACCAGCATGAAAATTTTTGACGTATGAATAGCCAACTTGGTAGAAATGTATACGTCACTGGTGGTGCATGGGTGGTGATGGGGCATGGGTGATGGTGGTGTCTGGGTGATGATGTGGAAAGTGTCCTGGTGGTAGGTGTGGTGGTAGGTGTGGTGTCTGGGTAATGTCTTCTGGTGTTGGTATGTTGGAGGTAGTGGTGGTGGTGCTTGTCTGGTCTTGGTGGTGTCTGGGTGATGATGATGGTGGTGGTGTTATCTCGGTGATGATGATGGTGTTTAGGGTGTGAAGGTGATGACTGGGTTGTGGTGATAGTGTCTGACTGGTGGTGACGGTGGTGTGTGAGTGGTGACGGTGGTGTGTGAGTGGTGATGGTGGTGTGTGAGTGGTGATGGTGGTGTGTGAGTGGTGATGATGGTGTGTGAGTGGTGATGGTGCTGTGAGTGGTGATGGTGCTGTGAGTGGTGATGGTGGTGTGCTATTGGTGACAGTGGTGTGTGAGTGGTGATAGTGGTGTGTGAGTGATGATGGTGGTGTGTAAGTGGTGACGGTGGTATGTGAGTGGTAAATGTGGTGTGTGAATGGTAATGGTGGTATGTGAGTGGTAAATGTGGTGTGTGAGTGGTGATGATGGTGTGTGAGTGGTGACGGTGGTATGTGAGTGGCGACGGTGGTGTGTGAGTCGTGATGGTGGTGTGTGAGCGGTGATGGTCGTGTATGAGTAGTGAGGTTGGTGTGTGAGTGGTGATGATGGTGTGTGTGGTGATGATGGTATGTGAGTGGTGATGATGGTGTGTGGGTTGTGATGGTGGTGAGTAGTGATGGTGGTGAGTAGTGATGGCGGTGAGTAGTGATGGTGGTGCGTGAGTGGTGATGATGGTGTGTAAACAATGATGGTAGAATCTGAGTGGTGATGGTGTCTGGGTGGTGATGGTATATGGGTGATAAAGGTGCTTAGGTGGTGGTGACGGTGATAACTGCGACATATGAATGCAAGTGAGTCTTTTTCTTTAGCACAGTAAGTTTTTTTAAATTCTAGTTTGATCACCGAGAGAAGATGTTATTTAATTTCTATGATGGAAAGGTTATCTCTACAAAGCAGAGTCATTCACAGCTGGAAAAATATCGTCTGGTGGTGGAAAGAATAAATGAAAAAGCTTTATCACACTGAAGGGGTTAATAGAGACCATAAGCCTTCCATTGCAAGTGGTCTAATCTAGACTGGAAACAATTACCCGAAAGTAGCCAAAATATTTTTAAAAGTCGTCGTCCTATTGACAGGATCAGTCTTAACAAAATCATCTTGCATTATACAGTAACTGTATTGTGGACCAGGCTTCGCATTAGTGCCAAAAAAAGTTAGGATGATGATAATGAGGATGAGGATGATACTGGCTTATGCCTTTGGGGATCTGCTTCATCATACAGGTTGTTGGGGCAGCACATCCTTTATTTTTCATACACCGGTTTACAGTCAGTGTAGTTTAGGGTGTAAGGTAAATTAAGTCAGTACGGAGTGGTATGTGAGATATATAACATGACAGTGTGTGGTGTGGTAAGTGTGTGGAGTGGTTAGTGTGTGGTGTGGTAGTGTGAAGGATGTGCGAAATATGGCGGTGTAAGTATGTGGTATATGAAATGTGTGGCAGTGTGTGGTGTAGCAATGTGTATGATGTGGCTATAGGCTATACCAACTGGCGGTGTGAGGTGTGACTGTGACGAGTGAGTGATGTGTGATGTGGCAGTGTCAGGTGCAACTTGGAGTGAGAGATGTTATGTGGCCGTGTATGTGTTGTAGCAGTGAGAGAGATGGTTGTGAAGTGTGTGTGTGTGTGTGTGTGTGTGTGTGTGTGTGTGTGTGTGTGTGTGTGTGTGTGTGTGTGTGTAGCTGTGGTGATGTGAGTTGTGTTTATGAGGTATCTGAGAGGTGTAATAGTATGTGGCGTGAAGATATCTGATATGGCAGTGTGAAATATGTGTATGCGTAGGCAAAGTGAGCTGTGGTTGCAAGAGTTGTGCGTTACATGCGTTGGTGTGAGATGTGGTGATATATGCTGTGATTGTGTGATGTGGTAGTAGGAAGTGCGTGGAAAGTGTGGCAATGTAATGTGTGTGTCATGGAAAGTGTGGTAGTCTGTAGTATGCAGTGTGTGGTATGGCAGTATGAAGTGCTCAGCGTGAGGTGTATCAGCGTCTAGTATCACAATGACTTTTTTTATTGCTTTGGATTAGGCTATTATTTAGATTCAAACATTTTTTTTTCTCCCTCATTGCTATTTCTTGCACCAGCGAGGGAGATTCATCTAGGGAGGCTCAAGTACTTCTTTCTTATGCATTGTTTTTACCATGTTACATCTTATTAGTCCCCCGTATGTTCTGTATATCTTTTGTATATGTCGACATACAAATCATAATACACAGGAACATATCAACGAACCACGTACATAAACATCTAAAATATGGGAGAAGTACAAGGGTTTCTCCCAAACCGACGAGCACACAAACCCATGGACTGACCTTCTTTACCTATGCACAACTGTCTCACCGATTTCAACCAAAGTTAGATCATCCTGAGAATGGAGAGTACAGAGTGATGTTCAGCGAGAGAGAAAAATTGTTAAATCACCAAATTCAGCTCTCAGACAAAGACGCTTGAGTGACGGATGAACGACGTGACCACTGATTAAGAACGAAGGAAAAGTTACAAAAATTAAGTTATGTTACGACCGCGACTTTTCCGTGTTTGAATGACAGTACCGAGAATCACCGAACGTGAGAGGGGGATCGGTTACTGCGTTTGCGAGTGTCTGATTTCCGTAACAACACCGCCTGCCATTCAAGGAGGTGTTGTATCACTGGTTTATTTTCTTCAAGGGAGCAAGGACATACCCCTTTTCTGCAGCGAAGCGAGCGCCTCTCTGGTGGTGTGTAGATAATGCTGAACGGGTAATATTAATCATTATTGTGTAATATTATATGATTGAAGATATATGTATAGTACCGTATTTCATGGTAAGATTTTTTTTTTCCTCATAGGGCTACAAGGGTTCACGTCTGTTTTCTGCAGGGTAACAATTATTTCTTAAGCAGGGTAAGGAAAATAGTGAACGATGCAATATCGAAATTTATGAAAATTTCCCACATCCCTGTGTTTCATTGTTATTATTATTATTATTATTATTATTATCATTATTATTATTATTATTATTATTATTCGTATTTCCAGACCAACTTTTTCAGCTGGACACTTTTCCTAGAACGAGTATTGTTGTTTTGGTCCCAGGCTCATCTCAGCATCAACCAAGTGGACTGCATGCTGAAGATGGTCCTCTCTTGCAGTCCATCAACCCTCATCCAGGGGATAGAGAGAAAGTTAACTGATGTTTATATAATCAGGCAGTCCAGCTGCCCGGTTATACTGATGTCACTGCGTGAAGACGACCCTCTCCAGCACCTGCCAATTTTATACATACACTTATCAATCTGTCTATTAGCGTTTAATTGGGCTGTAGACTGAGTATTTTTACTGTGACTTGAATTTATATTCATATCCAGTGCTTTTTAATTGGCCCTCATTACTTTACGCTCTTCACTTTTCTCTGCAATCTCTTCACTTTACTCAGCAATCTCTTCACTTTATTCTATCAACTTTACTCAACTCTCTTCATTTTACTCTTTATCTTACTCTCATTACCTTACCGTCTTCCTCTTACTCTCTGCTCTTTACTCTCTTCACTTTACTCTCTACTCTGAGGTGGATGTTTCCATAGTATTTTCACTGTAACTTGGCTTTATATTGATATCCTTTGCTCTTGGACTGATTCACTGACTGACTGATTAGTTGATTGATTGATTGATGGATGGATGGATTTCCTGTTACAGATGTCAAACATGGAAAATTCCCGGTCCTTCCTCCTATGCATGAGGTTTGATGTCCTCAGCACGATCTTGCCTTCTTACTGACAGGATTGCGTAACACCTCTTCTTTAGCGATTTATTTTTTATGCTTATTATTACGGTGACGATTGCGACTACGATGACGATGATACATTTTATTATAATTCCAGGTGGTGAAACGCATCCTAAGTGTGGCTGGTATGGCTGGTGTGGTCGCTGATGTGGTATTGGCCAAGACTGACTATCCACACCCTCTCCTGCCCCCTAATGGCACGGTCTATGCACATAACTGGATAGTAATAGTAGCGATGGCAGTAGTAGTAGTCGCAGCAGTACGTTGATGACGATGATGGTGATGGTGATGATGACTATGATGATGATGACTGAAGATGATGATGATATTGCAACTATGCATATTCTGTTCTAAACTGATATTGTCTACAAATAAACAGTTACCTTATTTCATTACCCCACCTGTAGTACTGATAGACGTGAGAAATGCATATAAATGACATTAACATCCAATAAAGAGTCAGCCTGTACTGTTTTTATTCTAACTTGGCCCAGATTTTCGCCCATTTGCAGCTTATTTCACGTAGCACAGTGGCAGAGACATTACTGTGGCTCTACACCCTTTCCTTAGCACTTCCTTGTCACTACTATCATATTCGTGTTGCGGTTAAGACAGAGATGGCAATTTTTAAGCCAAGTTAGAGTAAAAAGAGTATAGTAGCGATAACTTAAATTCTCTTACCATATACGTTGTCAAAATAAAAATTGGAGGTTTTAGTAATATCTTCACTCCAAAAAGGTGCGTACTTATTTTTTATTTTTTGTTTTATTTTTTCTTACTTCAGGGGATTTTAGTCAGCTTTGTAGAGGCGGCCTGAATTGAACATATTAAAATAATACTTCTTCATTAACCCTTCCTGTACGGGATTTATTCCTAACTCCAATATAATCGCCTGGCTCTAGCAATTTTGATATTTGAAAATATATAAATGAACAGAAGACTGAAAAAAGAAAAAGATGGGGTTTGAAAATTTTGGTGCAACATCTTTGAATAAAAAGTAAACTATGGTACGTAGTCCGTCATGTTGTAGGTTTTTTAGACATTAAGATGCAGTGGTATTATATGAAGAGAAAATATATTGATCTTAAAACTGCGTCCTGATCTCCGATGATTTTTAAAAATTCAAATCTATTTGAATATATATATTCGGACAGATTTTTCATCTTAAATTTTTTCATGATTATTTTTTCCTTGGTGGATTTTTCGAAACTGAAGAGGTTACATATAGCCTCCATAAACCATTTCACTATTCGGAGGGCTGTCCCAAGCTGAATAAAATCATCTGGAAGCAGCAAGAATGACTGAAATATGACACTGGAGTAAGGGGCTGGAATTTGATAATAAAATTAGGATGGAAATGAGTAACTTGAAGAAATCTTGCCACAGCTGAAACTTAATATCCAGGAGGTAAATCATGGTGAAGATGAGGTCAGCATAATCCTACACTTTTCACCCTAACTTGGTTCAGATTTTTTTTTTTTTGTACCTTAATTTAAATAGGTCATTTACAAAGACAACTAGATAAAAAAAAAAGTCCGCTTTATATCCATTCAGTACCATAACTTCGTGACTAGCATCATATTCTAGTCCACTGTTACAGCTCGGCATGTAGGAGGGAGAGAAGTCAATTTTAGGGCAAGTGAAGGAGAAAAAAAAATAGTGTTGGAATGATATTAAAGAAAAATTTTGCACAGCAAGATAAAAACGAGTCTTTGGTCTCGAACTGGAGCTCGATGAACCATAGAAGCTTCGAATCCCGTCAGTCACCCTCTAACCGTGCGGGGGGGAGGATGCTGGAGCTGTGTGTATATTTTATCACTGTTAATAGTGTGTAAAACAGTTTCCCCATCTTGTCGAGATAAACAAAGGTAAGCGAGGATATTGTTCATCAGTTGTTCGATAACTACCAGTTCTTTTAGCTGAACCAAATCGTCTTTATTAGTGGGAAAAGTGGTGTGGAAATAATCTATCTGAAAGAAGCATGGAGCTAAATGAAGAGACAGACAAATGAGGAAGTGAAGGATCATTGTAGTGTTTATGTAGATATGGAGTTAGTTGGAGAGACGGGCAGACAAATGAAGCAAAGGATGTGATGTTAATGTGAATCTGAAGTTACGTGGAGAGAGACAAATGGGGAAATAAAGGAGGCTTGTGGTGTTTATATGGACGTGGAGTTACGTGGAGAGAGAGACAAATAAATGAGGAAGTGAAGGAGCTTTTGTTTTTGTTGATGTGGATGTGGAGTTATATGAAGAGGCAGTCAGATAAATGAGGAAGTAAAGGAGCGTTGTGGTGTTGATATGGATGAGGAGTCAAGAGGAGAGATAGACAATGAGGAATGGAGGGAGCATTGTGGTTTTGATGTGGATGAGGAGTTACGTGGAGTAATATATAGACAAATGAGGAAGTGAAGGAGCGTTGAGGTATTGATGTGGATGTGGATGTGGAGTTACGTGGAGAGGTAGGTAGACAAATGAGGAAGTAAAGGAGCGTTGTGGTGTTGATATCAGTGTAGGGTTATGTGGAGAGGTAGACAGACAAATAAGGAAGTAAAGGAGGGTTGTGGTGTTTATATGGACGTGGAGTTACGTGGAGCGACAGACAGATAAATGAGGAAGTGAAGGAGCGTTTTGGTGTTGATGTGTATGTGGAGTTACGGGGAGAGAGAACCTGGCAAATGAGGATGTAAAGAAGCGTTGTGGTGTTGAAATGATGTGAAGTTACGTGGAGGGACAGAAAGATAATTGAGGAAGTGAAGGAGCTTTGTGTTGTTGATGTGGATGCTGAGTTACGTGAAGAGGCAGTCAGATAAATGTGGAAGTAAAGGAGCGTTGTGGTGCTGATGTGGATATGGAGCTTGCGAAGTTACGTAGATAGGCAGATTGGCAAATAAGGAAGTGAAGGAACCACACACACACACACACACACACACACACACACACACACACACACACACACACACACACACACACACACACACACACACACACACACACACACACACACACACAGCCCCAACTTCTAACTTTTCTAACACTTCCTAAGATTAAGCCCCTTCAGTACAGTTTTATCCATCTTAGAACACATCTATGGGAGCTGATAGAGTTAGTGAAGATTGTTTACAACCCCTTTTTCTGCTGCAGTGACTCCTAAGCAAAGAAAATAATAGAAAAAGAATATAAATAAATAAAAAATAATAAAAATAAAGAGACGTCATGGTGCCGAAGAAGTAAGGAATTTTCAGGAAAACGTAAAACCACCCCATACATTAACGCACCTGTTTTGATGCCATTTATAGAATGTACTTGTATGGCATTTTAATTGTGAACTCAAATTGTGGCTTCCTGACTTGTATACCTGATGCACACGAGTATTCCACTGTGACCGTCAAAACCTGGGGTCTTTCATAAGCCTGTTTTGAGACTATGGTTAAACACAATATGAAACATTGAAGACAGTCTATATTCTTTTATGTATATAACTTTCATGCAGGAAAGAAGGAACCAAAGGCTATTTTACTGGATACCCCGATGATAGGTCTCCCTCGTTCATTTATTTATTTATTTATTTATTTTTTCTAATTTCATTTTCTTCCACTCCCACTTCTACGGCTTCTTCCTGATCGCCTCATTCCAAACAGTAAGTATTAACAATATAAAATACCGATACTATTTACTTTCAGAGAGAAAGAACCAAAGGCGGACCATCTGCGAAAGCTCGCACTGAAGTAAAAGTCAAACAGAATCAAGGCATAGTCAACACCATGCTTGCATACGCTGCGTTAGAAGACTGGAGGTGGAAGGCAGGGGGAGAGGCAGCATGAGGAAGAATGCCTTAAGAGGTGAATTATTGGCACTTCAGGTTAGTGATTACAAGACACGTAGCATTTTCACATCATTTTATCAACCCCTTCATTCTGGTGACGTCTGACTTGTGTTTCTCTCTCTCTCTGTTTCTCTCTCTCTCTCTCTCTCTCTCTCTCTCTCTCTCTCTCTCTCTCTCTCTCTCCCTCCCTCCCTCTCTGTTTGTCTGTCTGTCTTTCTGTCTGTCTCTCTCCCTCTCTCTCTCCTCTACCGAACCTACCTTCCTACCCACCTCACTACATACCATACCTTACCACACATTTGAAGCCCACCCAGCAGTGCATCCATTAGCACTCCATAATCCATGCTAGGGATAACATTATTTGAATCACCCTGTTTAAAGATTTAGTTCAAGAGATGTAATAAAGTGGGGTAAGATCGGGGTTCGATGGGATGCAGTAGGGCGGAATCTGGTTGGGTGGGGTGCAGTGGGCTAGGATCGGGGTTAAGTGATGAACAGTGGGGTAGGAATGGGGTTGGATGAGGGGCAGTGCAGCAGGGTCAGGGTTGGGTGAAGTGCAGTGAGGCAGGATCGGGGTTGGGTGGGGTACAGTGTGTTAGGATTTTTGTTAGGTTGGGTGCAGTGGTTTAGGATAGGGGTTTTGTGGGGTGCAGTGTGGTATGCTATGGATTGGGGGGTGCAGTGGGATAGGAATGGGGTTGAGTGTGCTGCAGTGGGGTAGGATCGGGGTTGGGTGGGGTGCAGTGGGGTAGGATTCGGCTTTGGGAATGCAGTGGGGTAGGATTGTGGTAGGGTAGGATGCCGTGGGGTAGGATTGGGGTTGCGTGGCATGCACTGGGCTACGATCGAGATTGGGTGGGGTGCAGTGTGGTAGGATCGGGATTGGGTAGGTGCGGTGGGGTAGGATCGGGGGTGGGTGGGGTACAGTGAGGTAGGATCGGGGTTCGGTGGGGTAAAGTGTGGTAGGTTCGGGATTGGGTCTGGTACAATGTGGTAGGTTTGGGGTTGGGGGTTGGGTGGGGAGTAGTGGGGATGGAGCGGGGTTGGGTGGGACGCAGTGGGGTAGGATATGGGTCAGGTGGGGTGCAGAGGTTTAGGATAGGGTTTTGTGGGGTGCAACGTGGTAAGATATGGGTTTGGGGGTGCAGTGGGGTAGGGTCGGGATAGGGTGCGGTGCAGTGCCGTAGGTTCGGGACTGGGTGCCGTACAGTGTGGTTGGTCTGGGGTTGGGTCGGGTACAGTGCCGTAGGTTTGGGGTTGGGTGGGATGCAGTGGGGTAGGATATAGGGTGGGTGGGGTTGCAGTGCAGTAGGGGGTTGGGTGGGGTGCAGTCCCGTAGGTTCAGGGTTGGGTGGGGTGCAGTTGGGTCGGAGTGGGGTTGAGTAGGATGCAGTATAGTAGGATATGGGTTGGGTGGGGTTGTAATGCGGTAGGATCTGGGTTAGGTGGGGTGCAGTGGTTTGGGATAGGGATTTTGTGGGGTGCAGTGTTGTAGGATATGGGTTTGGGGGTGCAGTGGGATAGGATCGGGGTAGGGAGCGGTGTTGTGGGGTAGGATTCTGGTTTGGGGGTGCAGTGGGGTAGGATCGGGGTTGGATGGGGTGCAGTGGGGTAGGATTGGGGTTGGGTGGGATGCAATGGGGTAGGATCGGTTTTGGGTGCAGTGCAATATGGTAGGATCGAGGTTGGGTCGGGTGCATTGTAGTAGGATCAGGGTTGGGTGGGGTGAAGTGTGGGAGGATAGGAGTTGGGTGGGGTGCAATGACTTAACATCGGGGTTGAGTAGGGTGCAGTGTGGTACATTTGGGGTTGGGTAGGGTGCATTCCCCTAGGTTCGGGGTTGGGTGGGATACAGTATGGTAGGTTCAAAGTTGGGTGGGGTACAGTGTGGTAGGTTTGGGGCTGGATGGGGTACAGTGTCGTATGTTCAGGGTTGTGTGGGGTGCAGTGGGGACGGAGAGTGGTTGGGTGGGATGCAGTGGGGTAGGATATGGGTCGGGTGGGGTTGCAGTGCGGTTGAATCTGGGTTAGGTGGGGTGCAGTTGTTTAGGACAGGGGTTTTGAGGGGTGCAGTGTGGGAGGATAATGGTTTGGGGGTGCAGTGGGGTAGGGTCGGGGTTTGGTGGGGTGCATTGAAGTCAGATCGGGGTTTGGTGGGGTGCAGTGGGGTAGGATCGGGGTTTTGGTGGGGTGCAGCGGGGTAGGGTCGGGGTTTGGTGGGGTGCAGTAGGGTAGGATAGGGGTTGGTGGGGTGCAGTGGGGTAGGATCGGAGTTTGGTGGGGTGTAGTAGGGTAGGATCGGGATTAGTGGGGTGCAGTGGGGTAGGATCGGGGTTGGGTGAGGTGCAATGGGGAATGATCGGGGTTGGGTTGGGTGGTAGTGTGGTACGATAGGGGCTGTGTGGAGTGTAGAGGGGTGGGCACGGGCTTGCGTGGGGTGCAGGGGGTTGGAGTGTGGCTGAGTGGGGTGCAGTGTGGTAGGAGCAGGATTGGGTGAGGTAGGAGTTGAGCTGGATGGGGTGCAAAGGGTTGGAGTTTTGTTGGGTGGAGTTCAGGGGGTAGAAGTGAGGTTGGGTGGGGTTCAGCGTGGTAGGAGCGGGATTCGGTGGGGTATGGGCGGGATTTTGTGGGGTGCAGGGGATTGGAATAGCGTTGGATGGGGTGCAGTGGGGTGGGAAGAGGGTTGGGTGGGATGCAGTGGGGTGGGAAAGGGGGTTGGGTGGGGTGCAGGGGGTTGGAGTGGGGTTAGGTGGGGTGTGTTATTAGCTTGAACACATTAAGTATTTTCTACTATATCTGTGGGTTAATATAAACTGTTTCTCTCCCATCATCGTAAGAGATTTTTTTAATTTTTTTGAAATATGTGAAGTCATGCAAAGAGTAAAAGTAAAAAATGATGTCAGCAGATTGACTACGTTGTGTTTTAGGCGCCCAGGATCGAGTCCCGGAGGAGGACAGTTGTTTTTATATCATGTAGGCTTTTTATATTTTATTATTACTACCTCCAGACGGTTTTATATAGCTGTGAGCAGCATTGTCATATTGAAGGGCTCAGTGAAATATATATCTAATCTCTCCAGTTTGAAAAATTACAGATATGCGTCCTCGTGCTAAATGGGCTGGAATTCTTGCATTCCTCACACAAGATGGCGCCACCTCTGCACTGCTGCGATGGGATTTGGTCAATCGCACGACACTGCTCTTTTTCCTCTAATTTGGCCTAGAATTGCCATCTCTCCACCTTGAATGCTGAGTCGTAACTATAGACCAACTGGGCAGAATTTTTCGTCTTTTTGTAGCCTATTCCTCGTAGCTCAGTGGCAGAATCAGACCATACTACGGCCCGGCATCCATTCCATATAAATTCTTCTTAACCAGCATCGTATTCTAGTGTTGATGTATTGCCACAGATCAGAAATTGAGATGCAGAGATGGCAAATGCTTTTTCCGCCAAATTAAAGTGAATAAAGTATCGTAATATCTCTCTCAGGCTTCAATGACTTTCTCTCAGCCGAATAGCATAGTCACCCCCGTCAGCTGGACATAGTGTGCGGCCGAGCATTAGAGGGTTAGCTTAGGCATTTATTAACCCCCTGGTGCTTGAGACAATTCTAGTGACATTCCAGTTGGACCAGACGATTTTATTCAGCTGAGTGTGAGTCATAGGAGCCTGAGAGTGTTAATACAATCAGCATTAACCCCTGCATGACCAACACAACTCTGGTATATTCTTTTCAGTTGATGGCAGGCGATTTAGTCTAGCTGAGTGAGTCATTGGAGTCTGAGAAGACACGGTATATGAAACTAACACAGGGAAGGTAAAAAAAATGTATTGTAAATTATTTTCAAATAAGGAAAAATAAATATAAACACTGTTGCAGTTTTTATTTGCCCCCTATATATAAATACATATAGGATAGTCGTCACTTTCAAATACTCGAAGTGATTCTGGATTCTAACACCTCTTCCATTGCGACTTACTTTACACTTTACACTTTAGCACTCTCTTGTTTCTTACTGATACCAAATAACTAAAATACACCACAGGTTTCAGGCAGAATGTTAGTGTGTCCTTCGTGGCACAGTGAGTAGAGCGGCAACATGCTAATCTACTGGACCCGGGTTCGATCCCCGGGCAAATAGAGGTGAACATTTAAAAAGTATGGTAGTGTCCGTAGTGGCCTGCCACTGGACCCGGGTTCGATTCCCGGTTGAAATAGAGGTAAATTTGTGGCAGTTTGGTAGTCACATAGTGATCTGCCTGTGGTGGTGGTGTTTGTGGGCAGTCACTTAGTGGCCTGCCTTGGGGAGGGGGGAATGTAAAAGTAGATATTCTTACACACACACACAACTACACTATATGCACAAGACATGCACACACTCCTACTCAAAACACCTACATACACACATATAAGGCAAACACACACACGTACACTATTAGGCATACACTGAACACAGGTAGGCACACATACGGTAGACACACACACAAACCATATGCATTAGAGTAGGTCGTGGAAGGGGAGGGGGGTTTATTTCAAAGTCCAAAAAAGCCATATTGGGTTTTTTGGACTTTGAAATAAAACCCCCCTCCCTTCCACAACCTACTCTAATGCATATGCTTTGTCTCTGTGTGCGAGCACCTATCTTATGTGGTTGTGTGACTGTTTTGTGTAAGTGCATGTGTGTCTCTGTAAGTGCATATGTGTGTCTGAGTTTATCTACTTTTACATTACCCCCTCCCCAAGGCAGGCCACTTAGTGACTGCCCACAAACACCACTGGCAGACCACTATGTAACTGCCAAACTGCCACAAATTTACCTCTATTTCAGCCGGGAGTCGAACCCGAGTTTAATGGCAGGCCACTACGGACACTGCCATACTTATTAAATGTTGACTTCTAGTTGCCCGGGGATCGAACCCGGGTCCAGTAGATTGGCATGCTGCCGCTCTACTCTCTGCGCCACCGCGCACCTGTTAAGATTGCGCTAGGAACTTGTAGTGTATTTTAGTTATTTGGTATCAGTAAGAAACAAGGGGATACTGAACTGTATTGCGCATATTAAGTCGCTAAAGGAGGGTTATTACGATATCTCCAGAGCCACTTGGAATATTTAAGTCTGATATAATGCTAGTTATGAAGACATGAAGGGTTATCATGTACTAGTTTGCCAAAATAAGCAGAAAATAATCGCTGGAACTTTGTATTTTTTTCTATCCTTTTCCTTGTCCATGGAAAACTGAGTCCCACTACCATCCCTAACTAAATCAATCCAACCTTCATATTAACTAGTCTCTTTGCCACGTTCATTTCTGGCGATAAGCTTTGATAAGGGGACAGTGTCTACCTGGTTGGAAAACCCTGATGTATTTTGTCAAGGATGACTTTGAAATGTGGCTGGAAGTTTGAATGGCTATGATAACAGTGCAAAAGGAATCGGTATTTGGATCTCTTTTGAAATAATGACATAACTTTTTTGCAATAATGTCATAAGTAAAAGGAATAACCATTAACTACACTGAAAATGGCTTTGATAACACTGGCAGCCCTCCTCCTAACGGCCAGCCCACTTCCTAACACAGCCAGCCCTCTTCCTAACACAGGTAGCGCTCTTCACAACACAGGCAGCCTTCTTCCTAACACGGATATCCGTCTACCTGACACAGGCAGCCCTCATCCTAAGTCTTCGATGTGTTCTGAAAACTGTGCACAAAATTTCTAAACTGAGAGAAGCTGGCAAATCTGTTCCATTGGTAGCAACAGAACTTTTAATGGTATTTTTGCTCCACTGTAGACCTAAGTTATGAGCACTTTCTGTACACACTGGTAACTGAACAGTTTTGAATAACAGTTTTGATAAAAATATATGAAACTGCTAGAGAGTGCACACAACTAGACAGTACTGGTATAAAGCATGGTATTAACAGCGCTGGTAATAAGTGGTATTGTCACATATAGCATAAACCTGTGTGAGATAATGTAACTAAGATATAAAAATAGCCGAGATAAAAATAACTAAGATCTAAAACTGTGATAAAACTACGAGATAAAAAAAGTAACTAAGAGCTAAAGCTAGCCTTTAAAGGAAACTATGATAGAAAAAGTAACTAAGAGCTAAAATAACTGATAGAAGTAGCTAAGAGATACAAGGTGACCTGGAGGCCTTGTGTACCGGAACATAACCAGGTATCTACCCTAAGCAGTATGAAATATCCTGGCCGTAGCAAGGAACACTGCAGGTACTACGTGAAATTAGTATTGTGGAGGATTATAAAGTCCACCCGAGATGAAGCTATTAGGGCAAGTCGCACATGGCAGTAAATAGGGCCTGGGACTCAAACTGTCAACTTTGCAAATTACTATAGTTGTAGAAAATTACGGTAGTTATCCAATAATAAAGCATAAGTGCTGGAAGTCCTTGTTTTGCTATCCTTATCAGTGTATTCTGAATAAGTTGTAATAATGGTTTTGTACCCATTGAGTTTATACCATACTCCACAGGGTTTCAAAACTTTTAAAGTTGAAACGTGGGTTTTATATCAATAGACTTTTTGCCCAGTCCCATATCATTGTCTAAAAAATACTAACCATACCACAAAAGGTCGAATAAACTTGATATACAACTTCTTTTATTATCTTAATTTTTCTTACACGTGTTCACATTTGTAATGCATATTTACTAAGTACATTGGTAGCTATGACGGCGGCATGTTAAGTTACTCTGAGAAGGTAGTGTTATCTAAAATTATATTAATAGTCCTTCAGAAACTCTGTTCACAGTTACAAAAAATTGTCAAAAATACAGTTGATGAGAGAACTGATCGAATTTTGTTACAAAATACCAAATGATTATCAAAGTATTTATATTCTATTTGTCTGCTTTAGGTAACCCAATGATTTTAAAAGTTAAATAAAAATGGCTCTCTCTCAAGAAAGGCACTGTGTATTTTGGTTTACCGAAATAAAATCTGATATGCAGACCCCGCAAAATTATTAGACTACGTATGGAAAACATCCACCATCACGTCACCTATACAAGAATTTGCGACTATATGCATACAAAACGCAATTGTTGACGACATTTGAACCAGATGATAAATCAAGAAGAAAAGAGTTTGCAGTTAACACACTTTACCGAATTTCTGAAGATGCAGACTTCATCACACATGTTTGTTTTATTGATTGGGCAAGTTTTCATGTCTCAGGGAAGCTGAATAAACACAATGTGAGGATTTGGGAATCAGAAAACCCTCATGAAACTAGGGAGCTTCAACGGGATAGTTAACAAAGGTGAATGTGTGGTGTGGTGTGGTATCATGCACATTTGAATCACTGGGCCATTTTTCTTCTTAGAGAAAAAATTACCGCAGATATATACCTAGATCTTTTGACCGAATATGTGGTACCACAGGTACAAGCCCTTCAGCCAACTATTATCTTCCAATATGATGATATGCCAGCTCATTGAGTACTGCGTGTTTGAGAGTTACAAAACCAAACATTTCCAGACCAGAGGATTGGAAGGGACAGCCAAATTCTCTGGCCACCTCGTTCCCCAGATATCACTCCCTAGGACTTCTTCCTATGAGGCTATGTTAAAGACGTCCAGCACTGAACAAAGGTATGGGACATAAACAACCTGAAACAATGGATCACTGATGCTGTTGCCACCAATGATGAAGCTATGTTACAATGAACATGGCTGGAAATCGAATACCATCTTGATGTGCTTCATGCAATGAGTGGTACCCATGTAGAAGTGAACTAAATAAGTTGGGAAAAACTTTCATTCTTACTCTTCATTACATAAAATTTCTCACGTTTATCTGTTCATTTGTATTTTTAATAAATTTTTAAAACTGTGAACAGATTTAGTGGACACCCCGTGTCACAAAAAACTTTCAAGTACAGTAAACCCTCAAAGATCCGGACTAACTGGGGCTATAACCCTGTCTGGATCTCGAAAAATCCGGATATTCCAGAAATTATATAAATTTGCTCATATGAAAGAAAACTTATGGTGGTTTAGGTAAAACTTAATGCAAAATAAAAAGTTATTTTTTATATTCACCTTGCCAATACAGTATAAAATTAATAGGATAGTATAATAATGTGTACATATATTTTTTTTTTCATAAATTTTAATTAATAAATTGTGTATCGTGTAGCCTATGTTTTAAATTGATCCAAGAAATGGTCCGGATCTTCGCAAAATCCGGATCTTTGAAGTCCGGATCTTTGAGGGTTTACTGTATGTCACAAAATGTTTCAGATATCATAATATATTAGGGAATTTAGGGCAGTAAGCTATGTTCATCTCCAACTCGTTTGCTCTCCTGCTCACCTCTACCCTAGAACAATACACAAACGTATCACACCCTACAGGAAAAATACAAAGAAAAATACAACCTGTATCCTGTCCTGTCTCATGCTCCCATCTCCTCTCCGGTCTCTCTCAACCGGCTCTGACTCTCTCCTCTCTCTCCCTAACATCAGTCTCTCTATTGTCTGGGGAAATACTGGAACATTAAAGGTGCCTAAAGGCCCGTCCAGACGATCGAGCAATGCCCGCGGGCACAAGCGAGCAGTTTGCCTGTTGACGGGCTCACCGCTTGTGCCCGCGGGCAAATGTGTAAATTGCCACGGGCAATTTACGCATTTGCCCGCGGGCACAAACGGTGAGCCCGTCAACAGGCAAACTGCTCGCTTGTGCCCGCGGGCATTGCTCGATCGTCTGGACGGGACTTAAGGAGCAGACTGCCTACCAGAGTAACGGTATACAATCTATCTATCTGTCTATCATTTGCCAGACCCCTTAATCCCGTAAGGGATGGTTACAAACAAATCGCCTCCATGTCGCCCTGTCCCCCGCCATTTCACTGCCCTGCCCCTAGCTCACATCTTCTCTCATATACCTCTCCACTCCACCTCTCCATCTCATCCTTGGCCTCCCTTTCCCTCTTCCCTCCTCCACCTCACTCTCACACACTCTCTTCGTCAGTCTCCCACTCTCCATCCTCTCCACGTGGCCAAACCACCTCAGTGTGTTTCTCCTAACGCTTCCTATCACATCCACATCCACACCGCAACGCTCCTTCACATCCTCATTTGTCATTCTGTCTCTCCACCTGACTCCACATCTATCTATCTATCTATCTATTGCCAGACGCCATAATCCGGTAAGGGGTGGCCATTTGTCTTTGAGTTATTTGTTTTACGGGGAGGGACACTAACCCTCCACCAACCCACTTGTTGACACGTAGGGAGCACGTATGGTTTGGTTATATGGTTACCACCCAGCGTTGTAAATGGTTTCTTGGTTACAGGACTCCACATGCTCCTCTCAAATAACTCATTTCCACTGCTCTCACTCTTGACTTCTGTCCCTCCAACAAAGTTCAAGCTTCATTTCCATACGTTAGGGTTAGTATCACAATACTGTCATGTAGTAACTTTTTCACTTCCATGCTCACTTCCCTGTTTCTTATCACTGCTTTCAAGGAACCAGCAACCTTTCTTCCTTGTTGTACCCTGTCAAGCACTTCACCCTCCAAATTTCTATGCTTAATCATCACACTACCTGAGTACTTAAACACACACACATTTTCCATTTCCTTCTCATCCAACCTCACTGAACATTCACTGACTTCATTTCTCTCGAAGACCATAACTTTACTCCTCCCTACATTCACCTTTAGATTCCATTTCTTACACACTTTCCCAGACTCATCCACAAAGCCTTACAGGTCCCTTTATTCTGCACTTAACAAAACATTATCGTCCGCAAACAACAGTACAACAAGAAGTTTCCAAACACTGCCCTCTTTCATTAGAGTCACTCCAACATCCACTGCCGTACCTTGTATCTCTTTTATAACCCCATCCATATACAGACTGAACAACCATGGAGACATGATACATCCCTGTTTCAGTCCAACCTTCAAGTCGAAAAATTCACTCAGTTCACTATCCACACGCACTGCAGCCTTAGCACCCCGATACATACTCTTCACAGCATTCAGCAACTTCCCATCCACACCATATATTCTTAATACTTCCCACAATCCTTGTCTATCCAACCTGTCATATGCTTTCTCCAAATCCATGAAGACCGCATGCAACTTCTTTCCCTTCTCTAGAAACTTTTCCACTAAAGATCTGAGAATAAATATCTGATCTACACAACCTCTTCCCTTCCTAAAACCTCCCTGTTCTTCTCCAGCTAATTCCTCTGTTATTTCCCTAACTCTGCCAAATAAGTATCCTACCATATACTTTTCCTAAAATCCTAAGAAGACAAATGCCCCTATTATTACCACACACTTCTTTTTCCCTTTTTCCTTTGTACAAGGGAATAATTATACCTGACTTCCAATCCTCCGGGACTCTACTTCCTCTCAGGCCAATTTGCACATCTTCCACTTCTATTCTGCTACTCTCTGACCCTCATGCTTCAACATTTCACCACACACTCCATCAATTCCTGGGGCTTTTCCCATTTTGACTTCTTCATTGGTTCCACTATTTCCATCCTACTGATTTCGTCCTCTCTTCTCACCTCCCTCCTTCTCCCAGCCATTCCCCAGCCACTTATACTCGCATTTCTTTCTTTCTCTATGTTCAACAATTCCTTAAAGTGTTCTCTCCATCTGCTCACTTTCTCTCCTTTCTCCACTAGTAAACTACCATTTTTAGCTTTCACTCCCCGACTAACTTCATTGCCACCCTGTCTAACTCTCTTTACCTCTTTCCAGAACATTTTCTTACATTCCCTCCACTTGACACTCAAATTCCTTCCAAATTCCTCATCCACTTTCCTCTTGCTTCCTCTTACTAATTTTTTCACCTCTCTCTTCCTCTCCACGTATAGCTCTCTCTTCCATCTCTCAACTTCTTCCACGCCAGTTTCTCATTCTCTCTCTATATGCATTCTTCTTTTGTGCCACAGCCTCTCTCACCTCTTCACTCCACCATGCTGTTCCTTGCACCTCCTTTTGTCTTCTCTTCATCCCACACACCACCTCACATGCTGCAGATTTCTTCTGTGAATATCTTGCACACACTTTCCACGTTCCCCATGTGCTCCAATCCATATTTACCCAATCGCTCCTCCATTTCTTTCTTATATTCTGCCTTTTTCTCATCCTCTTGTAACCTTTCCACTCTCCTTGCATCTACTACTACCTCTCGTCCTTCCCTTCTTCTATTTTTCCAATTCACTTGGACCTTGATTCTCACCACCACCAAGTGGTGGTCAGAAAGTCCACTCCCCCAACCTCTATATGCTCTTGCATCCATTACACATCTTCGCATCCTTTAATTCACACACACATAATCAGTCATTGCCTTCCATTCATTCGGTTCACTACCCACCCTTCTCAACACTCGCCATGTATTTCTATGCATCATTTTGTGCCTGAAGAGGGTACTGGCTATCACCAACCACCTCCCTGCACAATTGTCCACCAAAGCACTACCATTCTACAGTAATCTATCTCAGCAGGCACACCCCACTCACCCACTACTCCATCCACTTTCACATTCCCTACTTTGCCATTCATATCGCCAATCAAAAACTCTCTCTCATTCCTTTCAAACTTTTCCATGGACGCTTCCACATTCGTCCAGAACTCATCTCTCGCTCTGCTTGCACTATCTTGTGTTGGCGCATACATGCACACAATCTCCCACATTTGTAGTCCAACCGTCAATATTACTTACACAATCCTTAAGCCAACTGATCCATACTCTCTTATATTCTCCTTCCATCTGTTACTCACCACAATACACACTCCTTTTGCCATCTCATTCGCACCTACTCCTGCACATATACCCCATCCATACTCCTATTCTCTCACACGCTTACCTCGCCATTTAGTTTCAGTTAATCCACATACATCCACTTTCGCACCCTCAAACACCTGGACAATCTCTCTCGCCACATCATTTGCACCCCTTACATTCCACATCGCCATCCGTACTATGTCCTTTGTTCGGTCCTTAGTCTTCTTGCTCAGTCCTGATCCGAGGCTTCTTGTTCGTATTTTTAGTTGTTTTCCAGGAAAGGGCAATAACCCTCCGCCAACCCACTTGCTGTCACGTAGGGAACATGTGTTGGTTGCTTATAAGGTTACCATCCAGTGTTGTAAATGCTTTCCTGATTTACAGGAAATCATTTGGCTTGCCACTCACTGTAGAGCTACCCTAAAAACAAAGTACCACAACACTAAGTGGGTGGATGGTGGGCGCCTCCACCTACCACACAGAAGTGCCCCCATAACTGCCTCTATCATCCCTACCACATCACCTACAGATACACATTACAGGGTCGTTGTGGCTTTGGAGACTTCATAATACTCTTCCTTAGTGATTTAGTTTACACATTTTACTTTAATCTTGTTGCTGATGGAAACTGTCGATATTAAAATTATAAACAGCATGTGAGAGAAAACTTGGGTGCAAAGGAAAATAAGTCGCCGAAGAAAAGATGCTATGAAGCCTCCTACACCACTTTTGACCCAGACGCTGATGGCTTCCCTGGGCCGCCATTCTTGCGTTCCATGGTTGCCATCTTGTTCTCATGAGTTGTCTTCTGTTGTTGCCATCTCGCTGTCCAAGGGTGCCATTTGTCATCCTAGGCTGCCATCTGCAGTCGTTTCATTGTCATATATTGCCATCCCATTGTGTGCGGTTGGCTTGTCAAATGGGGTTGCCATCATCTTGTCTTTGGTTGCCATTCTTCTAAGACCGTGGGGTTGATACTCAGCAGTTGCCATCAGTTTCTGCAGAGGAAAATAGCAGTTAGGCGAACACTTTCTCTGTTTTATGTTTTACACTACAAGCACTTGACACACCACACTCTTTACCCTATTATGTCACAGGGGTTGACCAGCGAGGGAATGTAGCCAGAAAACTTTGTCCCCAGTACCTAGTGATGAACGCAATGGACGGTATGGTGTGGGTTCTGTCGGTGAGGTTTTGGGTCTGGGATGGAATGGGACTCAGATCTGTGCCAAAGGGCACGGGGCATTGTGTTTCCAAGGCTACAGTTTCTACTCAATAGCGAGGGGCCCGAACCTGGGAGTAGTCCCTCAGAAGCTGCCCAAACATTGGGTGTATAATGACGGGGCAGTGACAGTGCCAAGGTGCACTAGGAGGGTGTCCTAGTAGCTGTCCCGGCAGGGTACCCTGAGGCCACTGCCACAGCCACTGGCCAAGGCTGGTGGGCTTTAGGTCCTTGATCCCCTGCCTGGACTTGGGAATGTGCAGGTGGGCAGGTCCTGTAGTTCATCCCCTTCTTTAACCTATGATGATAGTCAAAGCCAAGTGTAAAAAGCAAGCCTGAGAAATCCAAATCACCCAAGAGGTTCAGTGTGGCATCCTGGAATGCAGGTAGCTTGAAGGATAAAGTTGGGGAAGTGGTGGACATCTTGACCACGAGGCAGGTAGCTGTGTGCTGCTTACGGGAAGTTAGGTTCAGGGGAGGGTCAACTAGGATGACGGTTGGGAAGGACTGCATTTGCAAGTTATTTTGGAAGAGAAGTATGGACTGATATAGCGGTGTCGGCGTGCTGCTAGAAATAAGTGGAATGTGGATAGGCTCAACAGCGCCGAAAGGATGAATGTGGTATTAAAAGTGGCATATCAGATGAAGAGAGAAAACAGGGATATCATAAGTGCATAAGTGAGCAGTGTGTGAAGAACGATGATGGAAAAGTGGTGGTGGACAGTGGGGATATTAAAGATGCTTGGAGAGAGCATTATAACCGGTTGCTGAATATGGGGTTTGACAGGAATAGGAAAGGTTTGGAGCCAATGGATCCAGTGTTTGACCCGTGGCCTTGCACTGATGCTGCTACTGCGAGCTGGGCAATATTTAGGATGCAGTTGAGAAAGGCGGCGTTGTGTCTGGGTTGACTATTGAAATGTTGAAGAGATCAGGAGACACAGGAGTGGGTTTCGTTACTGATCTGATAAATTCCATTATATACCGGTATGAGTATGTTGTCCCAGGTGACTGGCTGAATTGTGTGGTTGTAAATGTGTACAAGGGAAAAGGTGATGTCTTGGAAAGAGGAAATTATAAAGACATAAAACTTTTGGAACAGATAATGAAGATATAGAGAGAGTCCTGAAAAGCACGATAAGGGAAAGAGTGAATACTGATGAGATGCAGCATGGGTTTATGCAAGGCAAAGGGGCCACTGATGCAATATTCATTGTCTGACAGCTTCACAAAAAATAAAATGGAGAGAAAAGGGAGCTGTACTTTGTTCTTTTTGATTTGGAGAAAACCTTTGACAGAGTTCCTAGGGAGGGCATTGAGAAAGCTTGGGATCGAAGTGAGACTGGTTAGAGTAGCTATAGCAATGTTGCAAGGGTGCTTGCACCAAGGTGAGAGCGAATGGAGATTTGAGTGATGAGTTTTTCGTGAATGTTGGCGTGCATCAGGGGTCAGTCTTGAGCCTCTTATTGCTTATCATGGTGCTTGAAGCTCTCTCACCTAACTTTAGATATGGACACCGTTGGGAGACGTTGTATGATGACTTTGTATGTCTGCAGAGAATGAGTGGGAGGTGGGGGAAAGATTTAGGAGTGGAATGACGGAATGGGGCACAAAGGTTTGAGAGCAAATGCGGATAAAATAAAAGCACAGGGAGTGTGGCCAAGTGCAGCTGGTCAAAGGCGTGTGGGAAGTAACTCCATCTTGTGCAGCGTTTGTAATAAGTGGATGCATAAGGGATGTAGTGGCATTAGAGATAGGCAACAAAATAATGTCGATTTCGTATGTGTGGTGTGTCACTGACAGCACGTATAGATTGACTGGCGTGAAAGGGCTAATCGTGCTGCAAAGTCTCTTCAGTGTGTGGATGAGTTTTGTTATTTGGGAGACATGTTCCGTGCTCGAGGTGGGGCAGTATCTAGGTCTGTGGCTAGGGTAAGGAGTGGGTGGAGGAAATTCCGGGAGCTGTTGCCTCTCCTGACACTGAGAGGGCTCTCCCTCCCTGTTACGGGCTCCGTTATACAGAGTGTATGTTTGGAGTGTAATTCTTTATGGTAGTGAGACCTGGACAGTAAAGGAAGAGGATATTCGTAGGCTGAAACACACAGAATGATAATGGTTATATGGATGTGGGGTGTGTACTTAAACGAAAGGCCTGGGGGGTTAGAACTGCTACTGAGGAGTTGAGTGGAAGGATGGGACTTGACTGTACTCGTATTAGTGGTACGATGAGGAGAGGTATGTTGCGATAGTTTGGGCCTGCTGAGCTGAGATGATGAAATATGTCAGTGGGATGCAGAAGGTGAGAGGTGTGAAAGTTGAGGACAGGGTTGCGAGAGGCAGGCATAAAGACCTGGAACGAGGTGAGTGTGACCTCAGGGATAAGAAACAGATTAGGGAGGCTGCTAGAGATCGGGCAGCATGGAGAACCAGGATTAGGTGACCAAGGCCGACGTATGCAAACATGTTGGAGACTATATAAATTAAATGATAAGCACCATACATAAGCAGCCCTACAGTACACACAAATACGCACACAAAATAACAAACAACCATGTAATAACAATTCACAGTGCTATATTCAAAATGGCATAGGAGGCTCCGTAATACCTTTTCTATAGCGATTTACTCTGCATAATCCTTGATATCCACTTCTGTGTCTTGTCGACATAGTTTACATAATATGAATCAACAGTAGGTGAAAAAGGCAAAATAAATAACGTAGGCAGAAGTGCAACGACTCCTGTGCCACTAACATAAACACCAGAGCCACACAGTACCTATGACAACAAACGCTCCCTCCACCACACCAACATACACACTTTGACCTCTTCACTAAAATTGCAAAAGTTCTTATATTCTTGCTGGTTCGAGACGATTGTACCACCACGGCCGGAAATCTGGTCGGATAATTAGGCTCCCTAGCACCTCTTCCTAATGGAATTATTTTGCTTATTACACTTTATTATCCTTTTCCGTGTTATGTAAATCCTTCCAATATCGCCATACTCTTTAATAACGTACAAAAAGATATTAATCAGCCATATCCGAAAATAAAGCGCGAAGGAGGAGGTGCTAGGGAGCTTCCTGCGAGAATGCCGACCTTGAAGCCAGTAACGTAATATATTTTTATCCTTGCTGTCTTAAGGCGATTTTATTCAGACTAAGAAAGCAGTAGTGAAGGGATTAATGAAGGTTGTGGCTGGTATTCTCGTCGGTTAAGAACGACCCCTAACGCCTTTTCCTAAGCGATTTATTTTGCTTACTGCTCTTTACTCTCCTGTTCTGGGTTATACAAAGCTTTCAAACATTGCCATGCTCTGCATAGATAACGTACAAAACGATATTAGCCAACCGTATCCATAAATAACTCGGTGAGGAAGATGTGTTAGGGAGCTTCTTTAACCTGCCACAATACGAGCCTCTATCTAACCCCTCCAGCTCGAAGAGAGTCTCTCAAGCTGAAAAAAGAATAAACTAAGAAGACACTAAGAATAAAGATAAACTAAGAAGACACTAAGAATAAAGATAAACTAAGAAGACACTAAGAATAAAGAATAAAGTAAGAAGACACTAAAAATAAAGAATATACTAAGAAGACACTAAGAATAAAGAATAAACTAAGAAGACACTAAGAATAAAGAATAAAGTAAGAAGACACTAAAAATAAAGAATATACTAAGAAGATTCTAAGAATAAAGAATAAACTAAGAATAAACTAATAATAAAGAATAAACTAAGAATAAATTAAGATTAAACTAAGAAAGGGCTTAACATTATTCTTGCTAAATGAAGACGATTTAGTTCAGCTCAGATTTCCCGAACAGGAGGGTTTAGAGAGAGAGAGAGAGAGAGAGAGAGAGAGAGAGAGAGAGAGAGAGAGAGAGAGAGAGAGAGAGAGAGAGAGAGAGAGAGAATTATCTTCTGCTATTCCAACTTCCACGGACGGTTTTACTTAGCTTAAGGAAATCCTCTGGTTATTAAGTTCCATTCAGTCCCTCCTATTCCAAAAGTCTATCCTATTGTGAATAAAATCGTTTGCAGATAAGGATAATATAATACACTACAATAAAAGTCATAGGGGTGAAGGGATTAGCAGGTAGGGAAGTGTTATGTCTGTGAAAATATTAATGAATGGAAAGGAATATGGATGAATGAATGTGTATGCATGTCTATGTGCGCATGTATCCATATTTGTGTACGAGTATGTGTGTCAACGTGTACAATATGCGTGTATTCATGTGTATATGGAGGTGTCCATAAATGTACGATTGTATGTAGGTATATGTTTGCAATCTTACGCGCAACTGAATATGTGTATGTATAACTATGCGTTGATGTGCAAGGAGAATCTATTATATATCTTTATATATGTATGTGTATGCATTTGTTTATGTGTGTATATGTATATATGTAAGTCTGTATTAATGTGTATATATCTAGCATCTGTGTGTGTATTATGTACATATGAGTTTATGTATGCACGTACATTACATATTTACCTATGCATGGAGGTATGTTGTGAGGGGAGTAGGTTGTAGCACCATCTGACCGGGGTGGTACTCCTAAGGGGAATGGGAATACTGGTGACAGGGGGAGCTGGAGCTCCTCTTTCACTAGCCATCAGAATATCCTGACCATCCCTTTTTACTGACCTTTTCAGTGTGACATTAACATGGAGAGTATGCTAGCATACTCTCCCAAACACTTCTATCCAATGCATTACTCTATTGTGTTTTACATCTCACACAACGTACCCCACTTCGTCACAGGGATTGATGCCAACAAGGGCATGCGACCAGAAAACTTAGCCCCCGCTTCCTAGTGGGGACCTATTGAGGGGAGGCGTGACGTGAGCTCCGCCAGCATAGTTTTTTGGACCGATATGGGATGGGGCTCGGATCTGTGTTAGGGGATACAGAGCATTGCGGTTCCCAGGCTGGTAGTAAAGAAGGAGGATATTCGCTGGTTTAAACATACAGAAATGGCAGTGATTAGGTGGATGTGTAGTGCGTCACTGAGTGTGAGGCCTGGGGGGTACAGGTTTCTAATGGAAGAGTTAAGGGAAAGGATTGGAGTGTATTGGTGCTGTAACAAGAAAGGTAGATTGAAATGGTTTGGGCATGTGGAGAAGATGGAAGTTGACATATGGGTGCAGAAAATCAGAAGTGTTAACGCTGGGGGTAAAGTTGCTTGAGGCAGACCGAAAAAGATCTGGGTCGAGGTCATAGCAAGGCTGCCAGAGATCGAGCAAGATGGAGATCCGACACTGGGTGACAAAGGCCGAATATGAAAGCATGTTGGAACCTTTATAAACGAAATAAAACGAACGATTAATGCTCGTATGTATGTATGTGCGTATGTATGTACGAATGTACAATACTTATACATGAATGTATATTTGTAAGTATACATGAATGTGGGCATTTTATGTGAACACGTATTTAAGAATGTACATGTGCATAGGTGTGTGTGTAGTCTTATGTGAAGGTACGTTTGCATGTGTTCATGTATGCACGTATGTATGTGCGTATATTTGCATGTACGTATATATTTGTGTATAAATATTTGTTTATGTATGTATTAAAATATGTATGCAAGCATGTTAGTGGGTATGAATGTTTGCATATCGATACGTGCTTGTATGCATGTGCTGTTATAAATGTGTACATGTGTGCATAAGCAAGTGTGATAGCGTATGCGTCCGTGCGTGGAGGCGCGTTTACATGCGTGATTGTGTGTCAGTGTGTGTGTGCAGTATGTTTGTGTGTTCATGCGTGTGTGAGAGTGAATGTAAGAAAAAAAAAACTGGAGAGTACGTTAATGAGAATCTATGAAGAAGTACTCTGCGGCGAAAAGGTAGATTATATGCCTAGAGGACAAAACGTGCCATTGAACTGTGTAAAAAGGCCAAATCCTTTCAAAAGTAAGAAAAAGCAAGGTCTACCCACAGTACAAAATACCTGCATATAAAGTCAAGTAGAATATCCTTATCTGTGAGTGGTGGTGGGGGTGGGGGCGAGTTGTGATGGTTGGGGTGGAGGTGGTTGTGGTAACAGTGGTTCTTCGCAACTTCTCTTTTCTGTGCTCCTGTCTTGTCTTTTATCTTCTTGTCTTCTCTCTTCTTATCCTCAGCTCCTCAGGTCCAAATCAATCTGTAAAAATAAAATGAAATTAATACGAGTACAGGCTCTTCAGACTGCTAATAGGAACAGAATATTCTTCATATTAACCATCTCAACAAAATTTTGGGAAATGTAAACGTTCTGCTATTTTACGAGTTTTTTGTTTCAACAGTATAATTATTTCATGAAGTGGGAAGGGCACAGAAATAATACTAATACAAATTATAATGTTACTGTTGGTGGTGGTGATGGTAATGGGGGTGCTGGTGATGGGGGTGGTGATTATGGGGGTGGTTATGATGTTAATGGAGTGGTGGTGATGGCGATTAGTGGTGGCGGTGGTGGTGTTGGGCGGGTGGTGGTGGTGGTGGTGGTGGTGGTGATGATGTGCGGGTGGTGGCGGTGGTGGTGGTGATGGGCGGGTGGTGGCGATGGTGGTGGTGACGGGCGGGTGGTGGTGGTGATGGGCGGGTGACTGGTGGTGGTGGTGATGGTGGTGGTGGTGAAAGTGGTGGTGATGGGCGGGTTGTAGTGGTGACTGTCGTTGTTTTGCAGCAGCTGTGTTCTTCTGTCCTATCTCAAATCTTTGTCTTCTGTCCTGTTGTCTCTTGTCCAGTTCTTCAGCCACTCTGGTCAAAGCTTATCTAAAAAAAAAAAAAATGATTTTAGTAATATAATAAAAACATCAGTAATGTAGCAATAATAACAGCAATAGTAAAAGAACAATAGCAACAACAGTAATGAGTAATTACTAACAGTAATAAGAGGATAATAGTACTATTAATGAACATTAGTAGTAATAGTAATGAATATTAATAGTAATGAGTGTTAAGTGTAATAATAATAAGAGTAATAATAGTAATAGTTGTTGCTATTGTATATATTGTATGGTTGCTATTGTTTACTAAAATATGGAAGATGAAACAAAGCAGTAAGGGATACTTTCTATAGCGAGAGTAGTAGAGTGGTGGCTGAACAGGGAGCTGTTGACTGATGTGTTAATGAACAGTACAGAGCTCTCAAGAACAATTTCTTGAGAGTTCCTGATTTAATCTGTGGATCGACAAGGGGTCTTCCAAGACATGATTTAACATGGCGGAAAGATGAGGGTGTAGTTCAAGAGAAAAAGAAATTTCTGGGAATGGAAAAAAGGTGATAACAAAAAGGAATACTTGGCTGCCAAGTGTAGGGCTAGAAAAGTGGTATACAGGGCAAAATCTGAGTCTCAGAGACTATTGCTTGATAACCTAAATAGCGTTGAAAAGAAGAATATGATACTCAAGGTGGCAAATCTGACAAATAGGGACAATAGGGATGTCACAGGTGAGCAGTGTGTGAAGAAAGATGAAGAAAGGGTTGTGGTGAACAGTAAGGATATTAAAGACGCTTGGGGAGAGCATTATAACCGGTTGCTGAATGAGGAATTTGACTGGAACGGGAATGGTTTGGAGTTAGTGGATCCAATGTTTGGCCCATGGCCTTTGATTGATGCTGCTACTGTGAGCAGAGTACTAGGCAGGATGCATTTGGGGAAGGCTGCAGGTGTGTCTGGGTTAACTGCTGAAATGTTGACGGCATTAGGAGATATAGGAGTACCGGTAGGTTTAGTTACCGATTTGATAAAATTGTACCTGGGTGTGCTGTCCCACCAAATTTGGTCCAAGTCTCTCTTTTAGTTTCTGAATAATCCTGCTTACGGTCAAACAGGCTAACAAATAAACAAACAGGGGTGAAAACATTTTTCCTTGTCGGCGAGAACAAGTGATGATATCTGGGTCTGTTGACGGTACTGTCAAAGAAGAGAGAGAGTGGTCATGTCCGGCTTGCCACAAGGGCGTGAGAAGTAATTCCATCTTGTACAGTATTTATGATATGTGGGTGCATAAGAGATGTAGTGGCGTTAAGAGGTAGACTGTGAGATAACGCTGATTTCGTGTGTGCGGTGTGTCGGGGAGAACATGTGGAGATTGTCACGCGTGAAAGGACTGATCTTGCCGGTGAATTGCTTGTGTGTGTGGAAGAGTTTTGTTACTTAGGAGCTATGTTATGTGCTGCAAGTGGGGCTGGAGCCTAGCTCTGTGGCTAGATGCTTCAGTGAAGAGTGTTGGAAGAAGTTCTGGGAGATGTTACCTCTCCTGAAAGAGAGGGCTCCCCCTCCATGCTATGGGATCTTTGTATGTGACATGTTAGGAGTGTAATGCTGTATGGTAGTGAGACCTGGGCAGTAATAGAAGAGAATAATTGTAGGCTCAACGTACAGAAATGACACTGATTAGGTGGATGTGTAGTGCGTCCTTGAACGTGAGGCCTGGGGGAGCTAATCTTACGACTGAGGAATGGAAGAATGGGACGGAAGTGTACTGGTGCTGTGTTGAGCAGAAGTTGATTGGGATGATTCTGGCATGTGGAGAGGTTGGCGGATGGCATTTTGGTGCGGAACGTGAGAAGTGTGTGAACACTGAGGGTAGGGTTGGGGGAGGCGGATCATTTTTTTTATTTTTTATTATGTTCCGCTTGTTTGAAGGATTTGCATGTTTTTAATCGATTTTTTTTGTTTTTTTTTGTGGGAGAGGGGTCGAAAACGGCAAAATAAGGTATTTCCGAAAAAAAAGATTTAAAAAATCAAAACATGTAACTGATATTAATGTAACTTGGTAGAAATGTAAAAAAATGAAGAGCATAAGAATATTAAGGGGTCAAAACAGCAGTAAGTTTGTTTAACTGGGCCTAAAATAACGCTACTTCGCCCGTTACTTAGGCCTGTTTTGTAGTGAGACGGGATGTTTGTTGGCCGTATTCATCTTAAGATAGCTTGCAAAGCCACTTTTACCTTGCAAGTTATTTGTAAATTTTAGCACCAACATAACTGGAGTAAAGAGTATACACTGGAGTATGAACGCACCATACGCCATACTAAGCCTGCGTGGAAGTGGTCCAATTAGGAATTCTATTGAGCCGTCCAAATGCAAATTCACGGCTTTTGCTTCTTACTGCGTTTTGTTTTCCTTCAGAACTTCCTGAATGACAGCTCGATATTATTCTTTGGCACGAAGAAGTAAATAAATAGAGACTAATGCCAATACTTACAGCTTTATGAAGAAGTACCACTGACACAGACACACTCTCTTCTCCAAGACTACCGCTCCACTGGTCTCTAATTCAGGCATTTAGTGTGATTGGTCAGCGAAACAACTTAATTGACTACACGAACAGCCACTAGATGGTACCGGATTCTACACGCACAGCCACTAGATGGCACTGTACTCTTCCTCATCTTATGACAGAAACCGGTCTCAGGCACACTCAAGCATTTACTATCTATAAAACTGTGGCACTCCCTTTCAGCAATAAAAAAATTTTCTACTTAATTCTCACTCAGCTACGGTGTGTGAATAATGGATTATGTCTCACGAACATATGGTTTCGAATACGTTGAGTCTTCACTTCAACCTGCAGCTGTACAAGTCCAACTGTTACAGATTTTTTATGAATGGGGGACATCAATAATCGGGTGTATGGATTTCTTTTTTATTCATGTATTTTTCCTTCCTCTGTTCTGTTATTAAAAAAAAAAAGAAAAAAAAAGAAGGTTAAATATAGTCTTCATTAACCTGTAGCCTATAGTATGAAAGCTCTTTGCCAGCCTGTATAAAATCGTATCCGGCATAGCAATAACTGAATAAAAAAGACACCCCCTCATTCAAGATTTCATTTCCGAAACAGATCAGCGTGGAATGCTGTTTTCACCATTCGAATGACGTTATATGTGCGTTATAGCACGACATATTTGCTTACATGTTATCAGTCACCATAAACATTCGTGGTTTGCGGTCCTTTCCCAGGGCGAAAGCTGTAGTCTATTTTATGACAACTTTTAATCCTTCGCTATATACCGTAGTTATTTTTCACTAGTTTGGCCCAGATTTCAGTCCTTTTTGCAGCTAACGCGATGCAGTTCAGTGTCAGTATGAGACAGTGCTAGTGGTTTACATACTTTCCACAGGACCTCTTCGTGCCTAGCATCAAATTCTGGTGTTAATCTATTGGTACAACTCAGCATTTAGGATGGAGGAATGACAGTTTTAGCCCAAGCTGAAGTAAAATAAGTATAGCATGGCGTCTTTTATACCTCACTCTTGCAACCACCATAAGGTTTACATTTATCATCCTGCAGTCTCATCCTATCCAATAATTCTCCGTACCTAGTTGTCTTTTACCAGTATCTCCAGTTCTCTTTTTCTCAGTTATCCTTTCTCACTCTTTCTCCATCTCTTATTTTCCTTACTCAGTTATCTTTCCCACGTTTCTCCGTATGACAGTAATTCTCTTTACTCGTATTTTCTTCCCAAGTCTGCCTCAATTCGGTTGTTCCTTTTACTTGGACATTCTCTCCTCAGTCTGTTATCTTGTACTAGTTTCATTTATAAATTTATCGCATCCATCTGGAAGTTCTGTTATTTTTTTTCCAGTCACTTCCCATCTAGTACATATCCTTACTCAGTTGCCTCATTCATTCGAAGTTCCCTTGACTCTATCTCATTCCATCTGATAGTTCTCTTTACTCAGTCTTAGTCTCTTCCCATCTAATGTAGTTGTCTATACTCAGTCTCTTCCCATCTTGTAGTCTTCTTAATTCATTATCTTTTCACAATCTTTTCCCATCAGGTAACTGTATAACCATCTAATCAGTATCTCATAGAGTCTCTGAGAAAGTTTCTTAGTTTGTTGTGACCAAATGGCACAATTATGGCAGGTAGACATGCAAAGAAATATAAATAAGTATGAAGACATAGACAGACACTAGTATGTAGATGCAGACAAATAGGTAGATCGACAGACAGACGAAGAGATAGAGAGGGACCTAGATATATATAGACAGACAAAAATAATGCTGGTGATAAAGTATGTTCATGAGAAAACTGACAATGATAATCAAGGTTGACAAAAAACATTCATCTCTGAGATACATTTTTTATTAACATTTACAAATACACTTTATAGGTAAGTAAACAAATCCATGTATATGATACAAATGGAAAATAAGTTAACCTTTCCCATTAAATATCACGTCAATGTATTTACAGAATATTTTTACATCCTCTCAGCACTACACGTGACAAGACAACTCGGGGAGGTGTATTACAGTAAGGAAGGATCTTTAGCTACTGACCAAGGGCATTGTAAAGTGGCTCACTATGTAAAAAAAAATCCTTCATGTAAAATAGCTTCTTCAGGTATTTTACATTTGGTTCTTCATTTCAACGTTTGTGCAAAAAGAAAAGCATTATTGAGTATACGTTAATTCTTCAAAAAACTCAGGATATATTATATGGACAGATTTAGATAACAGAAAGTGTCATGAGCTATAATATCGTACATGATGTGTATGTGGAAGTAAATACTGTGGTAGGAAGATCAAGCACCTCGTTGCAAATAAGCTACTTTCATGAAAATATCTTGCATTGGTTGGCGTAGCCACGCTGTTCATGTGCTCATACTGTCCTTTCTTCATAGCACACGACATTATTATCTGCATTATTACTTGTATATATTATAAACAATGCATGAAAAGAGAAAAAGGAAAAGTATACTTTGTCCAGAAATCTTTTTTATAAACTGAACAAAATATTACCTTGCTGGGTACAATTACTACCCAAGTAACGGTATCTTTAAGCCATCCTCAGGCAATAAGGCATTGAATATACATATATTTGGTGCAGTCACTTTCATACTTTAATACATCACCGGTTCAGTCACTTGCACATGTACACATTTATCATTTGAAGCACTGTCATTTCTTAAGACATTACTAGTTGACTCACTTCCATTCTTACAATTTTACGATCCGAGTCACTCATTTTTATGTCATCACTGATACACTTTCATTCTTAGACAGATCTGCTTCACTGTCCCGCCCTACAGCGACCACTTCCTCAGCGCTGCGTTGCCATACTTAGTCCAGTCCTCCTTGGTGATTCTGGATTGGGCAAAGGCGGAGGACTCAGCCAGGACGCAGGCACCAATGTAGGCAGCGTGGTAGCGGTAAGGGGACGCGTGCACCTGTGAAATGGAAATACTGTAATTGTACCCTGCTTACTTTCAAGCTCAACGTGGTACACCACAAGCTGAGAAATCTGTGCTGAATATACTAATTTCAAACACTAAATAGGTAATGAAATAACATTTTCAAAAACATATTTTATTGATGTTCTGTATTACCTGAGAGTTTAAAGTAGACAGTTAAAATCTTACATATCTTAAAAATGTAATAAAACTAAACTTTGTCAGCAAAGATACACAATATCAGACAATAAGTACTTGAATTTTTTTTTATAAATAACAGCAACAACACCAACAAACAACAGGAGCATGGAGGAAGCACTTTGAACGCATTTTCTGGGTAAAACTTCATCCCCATCTTAGCCAACTATTAAATGCAAACAGAGCCACCCACCTTTGGCCTGATGGCTGGCGGTGTGAGATTATCGATCTCTGTGGTGAGTCTGTCTACAAGGCCAGGCAGCTGCGTCACACCCCCTGCCAGGAAGATGCTGCGGCTCATCTCCTTACGGATGTCCATGCTGCACTCCTGTCATGTGTGGAGGAGGGGGGGGGGGTCAGTATGGGTAGGAGATCTCTTTCTATCTATCTGTCCCTCCATCTATCTACTTGTCTATATCAATCTTTATATTTACCTATCTACGTGTGTCTATCTATCTATTGCCCAGAAGATGCTGTGGATCATCTTGCGGATATTCATGTTGCACACCTGTCATGTGCGGGTCAGTATGGGTGGGAGATCTCACTCTATCTATTTGCCCACCTACTTATTTGTATGTATCAATTTTTACGTCCATCTATCTATACTGTACTCTCTCTCTCTCTTTCTATCTATCGCATTATGCTGCATCATGTGAGAGGGTTCCCATGACAAAAAAAAAAAAAAATCACAACTCAACTGCAGCCCATATTCTTATACACTGCCGCTAATTAATAATGGAAACTCCCATTGATTGGTTTTGCTAATTTTAGTAGAAATTTGTCATTGTTTCATGCTGCCAGACATAAGGAAGTTATAGCTTTGATTTTAGCCTACTGTTTCTAGCTCATTTACTTTCTAGCTCCTGTTTTTGTGGAAATATTGCCTAAACATATCACATAGTCGTGGGTAATATCGATGCATAACTGTATTGTTGACCCCTAGAATCGATGGATTTGATCTGTCGATTTGTCCATCTGGCAATCTGCCCATCATCCAGTCCTGTATTTATATGAACCGAAAATATCCATCACTTTTGCTGAGTATGTTATTTTTGAGTTATAATTAATACAACCGTATGCCATATATTCATACTTTCAGTGACTTGACAGAAAATAATCAAGCAACACTGAGGCACTATAATACAGTAATAAATTTCAATTCATTGATCATAGGCCTCTGACTACAGTATGCAGCTGTACACAATGGTTTGGACAGTAATGGTTCGTTGATGGAAATGACAGTGAAGGGAAAAAAATGATATCAAACTGCTGGAACTCACCATGATGGCCTTGTGCACCAATTTGTGTAACCCAGGGTGATCAAGACCCCAGGCGTCAGGGTTGAACAAACCTTCTGTTGCTTGGAACCGACCGAAGTCCAGGGATATTGACCTGAAATCAGAAGTTTGGGTTGTAACGGTATGCAGACCATGTTCCTGTGAATCTACTGAAATGCCTTTATAAGGTGCACCAAATAACATTTATCACAACACTGAGTAATACTTCACTCCCACAGTATAAACACAAGCAACAATTACACTCCAAGGTTCTGTCCGTTCTTTGCACACACAGGCCATGACTCTGGACATAACAAAGAAACATCTTTGAAGTACAGTAAATATAAATTATCAGTAGCAGATTATACTAGTCTCATATGTTACCCAACCTGAAAAATACACATTACTGTCCAAAAAGTACGGGAGATCACAACTCATATCATCAATGAATGAACACAGACAAAGCCAGTCGAACTTCTTAACAAAGAAACGGACATTCAGAGTCATGGACAATCTAGATGTGAGGGGAGCATAGTTTATTTCATCAGCACAGTCCTATTACATCCATGCCACTATATTCTCGGTTACACAGTCACATCCAGACAAATATAACTACCAAAGAAAGTCAACACAGTACCAACAACCACATTCCCCCGCATCACATACCAAGAAGCATATACATACATACATACATCACTGACCATGCAGTAAACAGTTCAGGTTCTACTTCTTTAATAAGGACAAATACTTCAGTCACAGATAAGCCAGAGACACAACAGAGAAGTCAAACACGGTGGACCTGACCAGACTGCACTACGGACACCGTCTATCTCTACTTGCAAACAAACGCAGACTAGAGATTACAGCAAAAGAAAAAAATTGTAGGCCTACACTCGGCCACAGGAAAAAGTGTACACTTATAATCCTTATTTGAATGATTTTAGTTGTCAAAACTGACCTGACTAGCATCGAGAAATGCAAGAATAACGAGCATCCTGAAATACTCCCCTTCATTTATCAAATGCATTAGTTGTGAATGTGTTATACTATTTTGTGCTTATTCTTACTGCCTGTGGCCGTCTGTACACAGTGTAAAATTGCACCCAACATCATATAGTAAACAACGACAAACTTTTCGATATTCACACAAGTGAAATCACAACGCAACATGTGAAGTGTGTTATAACTATGATCCACCATGATGAAAAACTGTATGCAGGTTATGTCTTTATTGCAAATGTGCTCAGTCAGAGCAGTGTAATTAGGCTGTAAAAAACAGTCATCAGCTACGAGTAAAATGAGTTGCTTAACGCTGACTTACTCATAAGGACAGTCCTTGCTGAAGTATTCTTTGAGAGACACACTCTTCTCAAAGCTGTCAGGGTTAGCGGTGCAGCGAGCCTTTTCTGTGTTGTAGTGGTGGGCGCTGTAGCAGATGTTCTCTAGCACCTGCAAGGAATAATAAGTTTACATTAATGAGTGACAGACAGAAATGTCATGATTTCTGCAATATAACATATCTGTACATTAGAATAAGGCTGTACTTCTACCATACTGTAATGATTGCTATGCAGACAACTGTACAAAGAAAAGAAAAAACACTCAGTACCTATAATTAGAATATACTTTAGAAGGATATACAGTACCTCACAGTGTCTCCTACAGTAGGGGATTCAGTTAATACAAGTTATTCGAGAAATCTCCATGCAGTCGGAGATTAAACAAGTGGCATTATGAAGCATAACTGTGAGGTATGGTAGTGTGTGATGTCATGTATTATGTATGTGAGGTGTGATGCGGCAGTGTGAAATGTGGTGTGACAGTATGAGGTGTGGTGTGGCAGTGTGATACGTAGTGTGACTGTGAGGTGTGGTCTGGCAGGGCAGTGTGAAATGTGGTGTGACAGTATGAGGTGTGGTGTGGCAGTGTGATACGTAGTGTGACTGTGAGGTGTGGTCTGGCAGTGTGAAGTATGGTGCGGCATCGAGAGGTGTGGTGTGGAAGTATAAGATGTGATGCGGCAATATGACGTGTAATATGGCAGTGTGAGATGTAGTGTGGCAGCGCGGGGCGTGGTGTGGCAGTGTGAGGCGTGTTGTGCCAATGAGATGTGGTTTGGGAGTGTCCTTGATACAGCACAGCGATATTTCGTAGAGGCAAAACATCGCAAAGAAGGAGAAATGTTGTCACAACTATAAAATGAATAAAAATAGAAAATTTTGTATATAACGTACTTGACGGATGATGTAGCTCTCCACTTCGTTGATGAGGGACACATTTCTCATGTAAAGGAACTGTCTTAGATGATCCAGGATGCGGTAGCCACCATAGGGTACCCGCGACACACCGCCGTCCACGATATAACCTGCAAAATATTGTGCAATTAATCTTTTAATATGGGATCCTCGTGCAGAATGCACAATGATAGCAAACCTATCCTCTAACATTTATTTTGTCATAAAACTATCTACAGTATGTAAAGGGGATTTATTTTCCATTTGAGCTAAAACATCCCACTTCTACATTTGTTTTCTATTTTACCATTAACTATGACTTGATAAACATTGGAATACTGAAGTGTATTCCATATCCTGGCAAAGAACACATTAACTTCTTCACTCTCTATACAAGTATATAATTTTGACGAGGGTAAGGAAAACACCCAAACTTTGTCCCAGAAAACCACCCTCAACATACTTTCCTTACAAAGGCAAGGACTCAGACGTTACATCAGCACTTTATATTCGTTTCTGCAGCTTTCCCCAGTCTGTTAAACACTATATATCTAAGCATCACGAAATGAACGAGTCTTGAATTAAGATTTCTTTTTCTTCAATTTTCTTTAGGAGGAACAAGATTTATAGGCTCTCAGCCTTAGGTTTGCGTACCATCATCATCATCATCATCATCTATGACGCCTTGCACTCTCCTGGGAACCTCCCCACAGAGGATGGTCGTGAGAGAAACGCTTCCTGGCTAATTTATCCTCACATAGCACTCCTTTTCCTCCTCCTTCTCCCTCACCAATACTCTGCCCCACTCTTTTAACTTTGCATTAAAAAAAAAAAAATGAGACTCCTTACATACACCTACCATCAATGACAGGCACAATATCCATCCTCTCGCCGACATCCACGACAATGCCTGAAGTGGCGTTGTAAGCGTACAGGGCGAGAATGGACTGGTGGGTGAGATTGACAGACCTGACGCCGTGCTTGTCGAAAAGAACGCGCAGGAGTTCCGCCTGTGTGTTGGTGTTGAGGACCCGAGGGACGGACAGCTGGATGTGGTAGTTCTTGGGGTCCACTTTCAGCTCAGCAAAGGTCTTCTGCAGTAGACTTGAGACAGCGCTCAGGTCGACAGAATACTGAAAAAGAAAAGAAAGTAAATCCTCCTTTTCCTCTTCACTAGCATCAGCGTCGTCGTCATCATCCTAGTCTGCCATTAAACGACAGGGCGGGTATGGAATAACAATAAGTTTCAAATGACTAGAGGATACTACTTAGCTACCCCTAGGTACCAATGCATACCGGTTTGAGGTGATACCAGGAGCGATTATTA
Organism: Coenobita brevimanus; assembly: GCF_032717465.1. Lineage (NCBI taxonomy): Eukaryota > Metazoa > Arthropoda > Malacostraca > Decapoda > Coenobitidae > Coenobita > Coenobita brevimanus. The sequence goes on along the minus strand of NC_137007.1, from coordinate 38,766,779 downwards.
TAATTATAAATGGCAAAAGGATATTACTTAAAGAACGATATAGCACAAAATTTTCACAAGTGACATGAGACAATTGCCACTGGAAGTATTCTGTTTTTTAAGCTGTGATCGTGTTCTGATATACAGTACATAATAATGGTGTTGGTTATTCTACTCTAAGTCATCGCCAGACAAAATATTCAACTGAAAAAAACCTCTCGTAGTGAAAATGTTTACGTATTAGTAGGCACTTAAACACACATACACACACATACAACTATAAACATACACACACACTAGTACGGACAGACAAACCTGACCCTTCACACATATTCCTTCACTTCTCTCTCTCTCTCTCTCTCTCTTTCAGCCCCACCTTTGATATCTTCTGCGAGGGTCTGATAGGGAAGGCGATGGACGAGCCAGATCTGACCTCAGGGGCGAGCGCATCAAAGCCCCACACTTGACGTCGCCCCTCTCGGCTGTTGGCCACCACTGACGGCATGAACAGCTGAGGCAGGGTGGCTGTCAGGAGAGAACAGAATATATTAATTAAAGACAATAATTGACAATAATTCGTGATGACATCTGTGCAGTGATTAACTAACTGATATTGTCTGAGGACTAGTTTGGAAGATAAAAGTTTTGCCATATACGCAGCACTGCTTTTCCATAAGGAAAAGATATTTAACCTACTTGATTCACTGGTTATCTAATTTAAGTGTTTAATGTTAGTTTTAACTGAAGAACCTTTACCCATACAAGAAATGCTGTCTAACTTCAATGCAGAGAATGTATTTTAACCAGCCATAAATCTTCTCTTACAGGTTATATAAAAATAAGGTTTAGGATACGCACGAGCATACACCCGTATATGGAAGCGGTAATGTCCGCTGAACATACCTAGTGTACAAAATGGAAAGACACTGAAGCTAAAAAAGTAAATTTATTAGGCTGAATAGTAACTTTCTGCTGCGTATCATGTAGAAATAATTTGCAAATAATAATACTGATCTGAAGTTGAAATGTACATAGAAAATAATTCTGTAGATGAAAAAACCCGTACAGCTTCCAAGTTCTTGGGCTTAAAGATCTATTACCATTTATTTCGCTGGTCGATAGCCAGATATCGAACAATTGCCCAAGCACGTTACCTTGTGAGGCGAGGATGCCCGCTCTGATGGAGGCGGACCCTATATCGATGACGAGAGTGTCCCTGAGGAGTGTTGGGTTGGTGGGCATGGGCCATGGCTGCACGTACTGGCTGGCGAAGTCCTCAACAGTGTGAGTCTCCAGCGCTCGCCGCCACCTCTCCGCCTCCTGCCGAGAGCTGCATCTCACCACAACATAGTGTCCCTTCTGTGGGAGGAATGGGTAGGGGGACACGTCAGTATAAAAGAAGGGCATGACGGAATGAGAAGTATTTGAAAGAAATTAGGGTGAACGAAATATCTGTAAACGTAATATGCTGGAATAGGACATGTATGTTTGAAATGTGAAACCTACGAAACTAAAATAAAGGAATGAGGATTCTTAGGAAGGAAAGTGGGTGAAAAAGCTATCTATACGAGGGTTACAAAGGTTTAAAGTTTATACAAAAGAAAATGAAGAGCCCGGGTAAAGACTGAAGAGTGATGACAATTCTATACAAGTGATGTGGAAGACTGAGAAATTTATGCAAGGAATAGGATAAACAGAATTTCACTGCACAGGGTGATTATACAGGCAATGTGTAGGAAGGTGTATGAATGGAATATAGACGAATGAGATATGTATGAAAGGGATGTGGTGTTGTGTGAAGGTATTTCAGAAATGTAAAGTCTAAGCGAGGAAATTAGAATATAAAGAGGAATGAGAGGACTGTGGAAGGAATATAAGTGACTGATGGAAGCTAGTGCATAGGTTAGTAAGAGACAATGACCTTGAGAAAATGACGGAATTAATAATCACCATTACTAACTAAGAGGACTGTTTTTCACGGACAGGAAATCATGCATTATATAACTACATTTCCTGAAGTCCAAGTTATATACAGTACCCAAGACGCACAAATCTTATGACTACAGCGTTATGACATTCGAATTATATCTCTCAAGCTTTTTTTTTTTTTCATATTACTCAAGATAAGTACATATGCACACAAACTACACATACATATAAAAAATACATTAATCTTAGCATATTAACGTTAAAATCATCAATCTGAATTAGTGGCAAAAGACAGTGAACAGCATTGTTGTTGAACGTAACGTGTTTCAGCTCAATATGTTAATTCCAGGTTTATTAATTGTCAGTATTAAATCTACACAGGTGAACAGGTGTCGGATAACATCTGGAAGTGTTACTTGCGTTACGATACATAAATCTATAATGAGCAAACGCAAAGTAACACTAGATTTAATATGGTATCAAAATTAAAAATCTAAGAAGCTGAATATATGGCAAAATACAATTATCTGGATGTGTTTTAGTCTATATTACATAAACCCAACAAACACAAGCCAACTCTTGTTTGAATTCAGTATCATAATGAAATCTTCAAAGCTGAATGTGATAAAAATGCGGACACACAGACACACTACAAGCATCATGAACAACATCACCCAGGCCAACTTACCCCGTCATCAATCCCGAGCATGACTGAAGCTTTTGTGTCGCGGCTCTGTGGTTGACACGAGCGATAGGGACGAGACAATGGTTAGTTTGGCTGCACATGGACAGGGTGGGAGGGAAGAATGGAAACAAAGGATGGGAGAGACGGGCAGAAGATGGGAGAGGAGGACAGAGGATGGGAGAGGGGTATAGAGGACAGGAAAGGGGGACAGAGGATGGGACAGAAGATGGGATTGGGAAAGAGAGACAGAGAATGGGAGAGAATGAAAACTGAGACAGAGTTTGGGAAAAGAGGATGGCAGAGAGAGGACTAAGGAGAGAGAATTAAGGCAGAGGTAGGATGGGAGGAAGGGTGGGGGAGGGAGAATTGGAGTGAGAATGGGAGCAAGGAAGAGCGACAGAAAGAAGGCGGAGGGGGAAAGGAGACAGGGATCATGAAGGGAAAAACTTAAGTAGGATTGGGCAGCGACAGAGACAAGGCAATGGTTAGCTGGGCTGCACATGGACGGACTGGGAAAGGAGGAGTGGGAATGGAGGATATGCGCAACAGGATGAGAAGCAAGGGACTGGGAGGAAGAAATTATGATATGAAGGAAGCTGTGGAGGAAGGCCTAAAGGAAGACAGACAGAATGACTGAGGGACAGGACTTATGGAAGAAGGACTGAAACAGGATGACGAAGGAGGACTGGAAGTTGGCATCAGCTAGGATGAATTAGGGCAGGATACGATATGAGTTTGCTGACTGAGAGAAGACGGACTTAACAGTGTGACAGTATTCTGGGGCACAATCGTAGGGTCAGACAAGGGAGCTGGATTCAGGATTAGTGACTGGGGATTACGACTGGGATTGGGATAGAGGTGAGGGCCAAAGGAGACAAGGGCTTAACAAAAGCAAAGGGATGGTACAAATGCAAATATATTAAATTGTAGCAGGCACAATAATTAATGCTACACAACTGCTGAGGGCAGCAAGCGATGTTAGAACATGATGCTGTTTTTGTGTACACCCTGACCAGGTATCCGTTAATGGTGAATGCTTTTTATGTACAGTGTCTTTCTGTTCACAAAGTAAAAGGTAGTTACGAGTTGATGCTGATATGCCCCAGTTGATGCTGATAAACCATTACGTTGTCTAAACATGTGTGCAAGAATTAATTTCAAATTTGAATATGTACACATCAATAAATACCACTGCATGACGAACACAAACCAGAAATGGATCAAAGTTACAGAATCTTCAATTCTTTCATGCAATTTTGTGTTATGAATTTTCTCGCCATTCCAGCACTGATAATAACACCAGATAAGAAAAAAAATCATCTAATATACTTGCTTTGCTCTTCCTTACTACAAACCAGTATCACGCACAAGCTCTCTGGGTCTGGCCAAGGTGAGCTGGTGTGTCGCAATGACTCTAATATAAGTTTACTTTAATAATTAGTGTCCTTGATATGGAAGTGTCTGGAAAGTTAAGACAGACATTTCATTTTCTTCTGTTTTCTGCATATACAGTTGGCTACAGAAGTTCGCATACACCTTTCTTTATCGTGTGGTTCATTATCAGGCACTGGTATGCACATTAAGCAGAGAACCAGAAATTAGAAAAAAAAAAGTAACATAATCTTCCCTTCAAAAGTACTCTCGCTTCTCTGCATGAAAATGATATACTACACTTCGAATGAGGTATACAAATTTCTGTGGCGGATTGTATATTATGCAACTTTAATCCATTTTTGACTGCATTTTATTAATATCTATATTTTACTTGACACTTCCTTGAAATTGATGACTGAGAACCACATTATTCCATTACTTCCTTAACAATGCCACACACACGCAAAAAAGTAACTTGTTAGTATGAAATGCACAAAACTCTCATGATGTAAATATTATACAAAGTGCCTAAGTATCATGACACCAGGTGTTAATGTGTAAATATGCACTTAACATTTTCAGTGTCCATGCATAACAACAACACAGCAAGAACAGCCACAAGGACAGCACAAAAACACTCTCAGGGACACCACAACCAAACAGGGAAACCACAACCACACGTACCCACGTACAACCCTTAGCATAAACCACCTCATCAAATCTGAACCGTATTTTCTTGGGATTAGAAGGGATTATCCATTATTTTGCGTATCTCAGTTTACTTTTCTTTTTAATGTTATTTATCTCGCCTCAGTAGTCCCTTGTATGTTATTCATATCTTTCTGAATATCACAACAGCTCCCATGAAGAACAAAACACAAGAGAATATTAATTTGACATGTATAGGGAAAAAAGCAGTAATGGAGTGGTCTATGTAGCCTCCTAATCTCATCAGAATAACTCTTACAGACCCATTAATATTTAGACCCTGAAGTCTGATAATTCTAACCCTCTACCACAACATTATTACCCACCCTACCTCTTTCAAACCCTATCCTGCCACCCGTCCTACCACAACCCTAACTCACCAGGACTAGAATGCTTGATCAAACTTCCCCTACTCTTTTCTACCACCCCTATTCTGCTTTCGTCATCTTACCATTTCCAATTTTACTGTCCCTACATTACCCTATTCTACTAGCTTTACCCTGTCGCTCTCTACCCTGCTCTGTCACACACATACCCTACAATACCGTGCCACATCGGTGCATCCCGCCATCCCCATCCTGTCACTTTCCCCTGCCACACCTCTACCCTTTCATCCCGATCCTGTCATCCCTAACCTATCATCCCCACCCTAACATCATCCCAGCCGCATTCACACTCCAGCACCTTTACCTTACCATCTGTACCCAGTCACAGTCCTATTCATGTCCTTCCACACCGCATACTGTGCTACTTTCCTACCCTACCACCCATACCCCACCACCTCCTTCCTGTTATCTCTCTCCGTATCCTGTCACATCCAATCATCCCAACCCTTGTCCCACTATACTCATACCAAACTAAAGTCATTCCTACCACACCCAGACCCAACCACCCCTACTCTGTCAACCCTAGTCACACTCATTCTCTCCCATCGCCTCCCCTGCCACACCCCTCCTATCATATTCATTCCCCATCACACCCACACCCTCCCATCCCTACTCTGCCACACTCATACATTCCCACCGTCTACTCTGCCACACTATCCCAACCTACCCCATCGTCCACGCCGACCATATTGGGGTCCATGCTCTCCACGCGGCCGCCCATCAGTGTCATCTTCATGCTGGGCTTCTCTGTCTGGTTCCCCTGCAACAGGTGGAAAGGCAAGTGGGGAAACTGTCGAAGGTTATGTGCAATTTGTGTGGCCATTCTATGATTCTATGGTAAATGTTGATCATAAGGAGAGAAACTGACGTCATCTAAATTTTATCATATTTGTTGAGGATTTGGTAAAGAGTTAGTCTAAGCTTATTGTTTATGTGCTTTTTATAATTTTGAGATATTTTGTTTGTTGTATTCTAATAAAAATGTGAATCTCCTTGCACAAATAGTAGTCCAGATGCATAATATACACGAGTTATTTTTTCTTCCAGTTTTAGATGTCAGTATTTTTTTTTTTTTTTTGGGGGGGGAGGGGGGGGGAACAGACGAAAATTTGACTTCTGCACTGTCAGTTTCCCTCAGCTTCATTTTTAGTACTAACAGAAATATCATCACTTACAGAGGGATACCAAATCCTTGACACATTTTCTCACCTGGTAGTAGTACAGAACACCGTCTTTGGCCACGAAGTAGCGGCGTTTCCAGGCGTTCCAGAAAGTGGCCTTCTTGCGACCCGAGGGCAGCTTCTCCAGGTAGCCCTCGATGTTGACGTAGGTGGTGCCCTGGGACTGCATGCGCGGCGCCTCAGGGATGTAATACAGACGCTTCAGTAGGGATCGCTGCGAGGGGAGGGTACAGATTAGGGTTATAGTCCTTATTTTAAACCCTGTCATCAGCAGGAGGAGAAATATCAGAGCAAGCAAATTTGGCAACTTTTTCTGCAGGAAGGGAAATATTAGACACGTTCTTTTTTCAACTATTCCTATAATCTTTTCCACATATACTTTAACGAATACATTAGCTTTGGGATGCTAAAAGTGTAGGCTATGGAAGCGATCCAGTCTTTCGTCAGCGCAGTCAAATCAATAAAAAATGCAAAATTGTTCGCACTTTGCACATGCTCTCCTGCGCAGCCGGAAGGGCAGTTAACTCCCTCAAGTATCATAAGGTCTTTCATTCTTTCTTGCTCAAGCTAAGGATATACCTCTATTGGTGAACAACTAGTATTTTAATTAGATTTCTCTCATCACTCACCGGGTTCCATCCTGAGGTAGACGGTGGTTTGCTCATAAGCTCCCTCAACTCCTCATCCACCTTCTTGAACTGGTTGTAGATGGGTTCCACTGGCTCATCCCTGTCCACCACGGGCTTGACGCTATCGGCCGGGGAGCCAACCAGATTCTCCACCGAGGCACTAGGGGAATGGAGGCTGTTTGTGCTGTTACTCTTATTATCAACGTTGGAGCTGGCCAGGGAGGAGTTGGAGGTTGAAGATTTGCGACTCTGGCTCAGGTTTCCGTTGCCGTTCGTGGTGGCTGCGGTCCCGTTGGTCTCTTGTCTGCTGCTGACGCCGTTCGCCTTGCCTGTCTCAAACTGGTTCCTCAGCGCCTTGACCGAGGGTAGGAACTTCTTGACTTTGGATGGGCTGGTTAAGGTGTCATTGTTGTTGTTGTTGGTGTGGTTGCTGCTGTTGTTATTGGGGCCAGAGGAGTTCCAGTTCTTGATGTCAACCTGGAGTAATAGATAAGAAGCATGTCAAAAATATATCGGTCATCATCATCATCATCAACATCATCATCACGACCTCTCCGTCACACTAGCAAACTGGGTGCTTAGGATCAAGAAATATGTCAAATAAACTTTAAATAATGAACTACCAAGAACGTCCACTGAATAAGACGGTACATATATTCACTCACATCAACGCGGACGAGTGAAGGGATCTTTTTATAAGGATATATACAAAATGGCGTCAAAACACTGTGTTTGTCTGACTGCTGAGTATATTATATTGATTTAACCCGGTCTTGACGCCGCGAATCGTAACAATTTTATTCTGGGTAAGGGAAGACGATTAATTTCTTTAGCTTAGGATGGCGTGTCTGGTCTTGGGATAAATAAAGTCTAGTATTTATCTGGGCGATGTGCATAAAGTCTCTGCTAAACAAATCATTTTGAATCAGTCTGAACGAAATGCCTGAGTCTGGATACAGCTTCTCATCTATGGCTAAACAAAATCGTCTTTCCTTAGCTGAGTGACATACCTAAGCGCGTCCATCGCAGTGAAAGGGTTAAGTAAACGGGACCAAGGACACCAGCTGTCGTCTCCGTTCCTGGCTGGTCTTATTTTCTTATGAAATTCAGTGAGGAAGTATTACATTTCCCCTTTAGACATCAATACTGCAGGAACCAAAATTTAAGGTTTTAGATAATATTATACATACCTTTTGCTACCCTCCGTTGGGGTTGTCAGGTGCGAGGATATAATACATAACATCTTCCACCGTCATGAAAGGATGGGTTCAATGTGAGAAGTACTTGTATTGTCAGACTTAAGTACACAGAACCAAGGATACCGGGTGTTGTCTCCTTTCATGGGCAGTGTTGTGTGTGCGTGTGTTTAACCTTCGTCTGGGAGGCAGGGAAGGCGGTGCACGTTAAAGGCCTCCCATAAGGTACTTGTCTCATTGTTATTCAGCAGATACATCCTCTTCTCTCTCTTGTACCGGCTAACACGCCTTGTCGCGGCAACGATGAGAATTGAGGAAAAACATTTACTTCACCACAGTTAGCGAATATTATAGCATTGCTGAACTGTCAGACATCGATGAGTTATTCCCATGTTATTTAAGTAGTACAAGTTATTAAAAATTAGTCAACCCTTACAATATGACGACATTTCTTCTGTTTTTTTGGATAACATCAGAAAAGTTTTTTTCAGAGGAGAAGGCCCTCTGACAGAAAGGGATAGATATTGTCCCTAAACCCCTTCATCACTGTGACACATTTTCCGCATTATTCTCCCTGACGCCATTCTATTTTATGAAGTCTATGAGACACCTGTTTGATTAATGGAAATAACCATCTGCTGTTCCACTTTTACCGCTTTAGAAGGAATTACAATAGATTTACCTCACGCCATTTCCACGAGGAATTCTATCGCTTGAACAGAAACTAACTACATGAAGCCGAGTAATCTTAATAATCACAAACTCTTACCGATTAAAATGAACTATACAGTCTTGCATTTGCATATGGAGAAAACAGCCATCACGAAAAGCATTAGTGATTACAACACAGTCCTCTTACCACCAACGCAAAACCTAAGGTGGCACACTCGGCCATTAAATCTATATACTTAACTAAATGCCAGGGTCGGAACACGCAAGCACTGCCTTTATGCTGACTTAGAGCTGCCCTGTAAACACTGATTGTTTTATTTTGTTATGCTTCCTATATGGTTTAATGAATCCACGTAAAGGTTTATGTAAAAGTAAAGGTTAAGCGGATGTGTTTCTTCCTGACGTACTTATCGCATGCAAAAGTTCACCGACTGTATCCTGCCAGCTGCGTGTCCTGTCTTCCATACTTCTCATTCCATCCACAGCGCCGGTGAGTGTCCTTCCCTCTCGTACTCACTGATGTGTGCTTTAAAATGCTATCACCCTCCATCGCCACAACCGTCGGAGAAATGTAGGAGAATCTTTGATCGCGATAGTATGAGGGAGATTAAATGTTTCTTTAAACTCTTCCGAAACTTTGAAATCTAATCAACCAAAATCATACAGGGTTGAATGATTGCCACACTAGTTCCTTTACAGTTACAAGAGTTTCTGCCTAACTTAAGAAACCTCGCAGAACCAGTAAACGAAAATCATGAGGGTTGTAACTTAGCTTTATCTGTTTGGAATTCCAGACGAAGAAAAGCATCACTGGCTTCGACTGTACATACGCGGGTAAAGGTCACGCTAATGCACTTCGCCTTGAGGTGCAGTTGCCGTCACTAATGCTAACACAGCTTCTCGAAACTATGTTATATCCTTGTGAGATCTTGCTATGCTCAGCAGTACTGCGTCTCTTACAAGTAAAATGTCAATATCGACACTCCATTAAAAATATTTCATATGAATTAACTGTATTTGAGTGAAATTTCAAACATATTCATTCACTTGAAAAATGTTTACTGGAATGCTGATATAATGTCGGTTTGGAAAATGGTAAGCCATATCATAATTAAACTTCTGTAGCAGAGATCTGACTAAGTTTTCAAAGATACATGACAGTTGCATTGTCGTCTCGTCCTGGTACTGGTAACTCCGTCCATTCAACTTCCAGCAAACTCGTGTATAGGTCAAGGCTGTCCCCTGTACCAGCTACCAGACCGCTGCTACACACATTGTCCTAGGTTCAAAGGTACGCATCTGAGAGGCTTAAGAATCTTGGTTCATTTGCGCCGACCTCCAGAAGAGTAAAAGGATCATTGGTTGTATCCGTGCAAGCTGGGTTTAATGTTTTTAGTTCTTGTTTTATAAGATTAAAATGTTCTGGCCGCTTCTTGTCGATTCAGACCAGTGCTGAGAGAGACCACCAGACAAAAAAGACAGCCCTTAACTCCCTCACCTTGTTAGCTGCAGCCATCATGTTTCTCTGGCGCTGTCTGACCGTCTCCGGGTACACCTCGACACAGCGGTCCTTCTGAGTGCGGTCGTCCTCCCTCTTCTGCTGCTGCTGCTGCTGCTGCTGCTGCTGCTGTTGCTTGTTGGGGTGGCGCCCGCAGTCCTTATCGGCGTCCACAGGGGGGCCAGGGGAGGGCGTGTCTGTGAGGGAGGAAGATAGGAGTGAGATCTGGTGGAGGGACGATGGTGAGATTTAGAGCAACGAAGAGATGATGAGAACTCGTGGGGGAAAGTGAAAGGTGAAATAAGTGTTTGTGGAGAAGAGAGAGCGCGAGACAGAGAGGTGGAGTTTAGGAAGGAGGGCAGGCTGATGTGCGAGGGAAGTAGCTAAGATTTGGTGAAGAGGAGAAAAGAGACAGAAGCAAGAGATGAGGGGAAGAGTGGGAGATTGGAAGGTGAGTGAGAGAGAATGGGTGGGTGAGAGGGAAAAAAAGCGAGGAAGAGTGAATGGGGAGGGAGAAGGGAGACAGAAAGAGGAAACAGAGGAGAGAGAGAGAAAAGGTAAGCAAGAAAGAGATTTGGTAGGTATAGAAGAGAGGAAGTAACGAGAGGGAATGGGGAGAGAAGGGACGAGGGGAGATGGAAAGGTGAGATAAAGGGAAAGGGTAGGCAAGGAGGAGAGGTTGTGAGGTAGGAGTTAGGAGATGAGTGTGATGTCAGGAGGGAATAATGGCAAGGTGAGATCAGCTATGAAGGAAAGGGAGGTGAAGTCAGGAAGGAGGAATGAAAAGGCGAGGCAGGTTGAGGAAGATAATGAGGAAGACACGAGCATCAGATCTCTTGTTGTATCCAGAACATATTCCATCGTGTTAGTACAAATGTGATGCTAATGGGCGTTAATATGACTGCGTTTATCTCGGACTTATTGCCCAATGTTTTATTCATCACAACTCTCACAAAACAGATGAAAAGTTTCGATTACAGTCACTTTTTCTTTTGACAAGTTCTCAACAGCTTAAGAGATTTAATAAGTGTCCCTGTATATTTAAATCGAGTCACCCCTTATCAACAAAGCTATAGCACAGCAAGCTAATCTGAAGAGCAAAGTCTTTGTCAGTCCATAAATGATCCAATACATGACCAGACCTACCCCTAAGCTGGAATGGTAGCAAAGATTAATCATCTACACGCAGACCATGTGTGAACCGAGAAAGGCTGGCGGTAAGGAGAGCGGTGCATGTGAAATCAGAAGTGCTGGAAGGGTTTTGGTTGTGTGTTAATTTTGTATATGTCATCTGGGGGTACGAAGAAATGCAAGCATGTGAAAGGACACACTACCATTACAGGATTTCGAACTCATACCCAGGGAATTGTAGAAAAGCAGGTGGAAGCGGTACACCTGGGCCTTCATGGTCCATTAAGACAACAGGTCATTGATGGTAAAGATTAATGATTGTACTTATACCTACTAGTAACTGCCATACGAATAAATGACCAAGACACACTAACTTCTTATACAATGTGTGCAAAGAATCGAACTTATGCCTGAGTATCTTGTATATTTCTTTTAGCTTCGTCTTCAGTTTTTTTATTACTTTAATATGTTAACTAGACGCAAAAATACTCCATGTTTGAAGGTTGTAAAAGAATCGAAACAGAATTATTATTTTTTTCGCTCTCCTTTAAGGGGATAATAGGACACTTTTTGCTTAAGAAAACATCAGTGCAATATTTGCTAGATAAAACAACGATGCCGTAAAAATACATAGTGCTTTTCCTTCATGTCTGCCCATACTTTTTCTTTTTTTGTTTCTTCTTTTTTCTTCATTCACCTCACATCATAATCACCATGTTTCCCTCTTTCGTAGGTAGGATTTGTAAAGGAGAGAAAGAAAACGTGTATACAAAAACAGAACTCTTCACCAGAATACCGAATGACATGGATCACATTATCACCGTAATCACACCACTGTTATCATTGTTGAGCTGCTAATTTACATATGCATTACACAGGATTTAGAAGCACGTGAAACTACTAGAGATTTTACCTTCATTTGGGCCAGATTTTTGCCTTCTGTACCCCATTTTTCATAGTTCATTGCAAAATAAGACAAGACTGTGGTTCTACATTCTTTACATTGCGGTTCTTTGTGACTAGCATCATATTCAAATGTTAATTTTTAGTTACAGCTCATTGTTGCGGATGGAGAGATAGCAATTTTAGGCCAGTTGGCGTAAAAAGTGTATAACACACATTCCCAGTGATAAAGACTATACATCCAGTCACTTACTGTCCAAAGCTACGCCCAATGAACCCAGGATAGTCATTTTTTTTTTTTTTTAAACTTACACTCCTTGTTTTTATGAAGATTTTTTTTCACTATAAGATAGATTCCTGAAACTGGACAGGTTAGATGCAGTCTTAATATGCCCCTTCAGGACAGGAGGTCTATCCTAAAAAAAAAAGAAAAGAAAAAAAGAAGGAAGCGGTAGACTTATACGTAAAAGGACGTTAATGAAAATCAAGGGGCTAAAAAAAATTGATGCCTCGAAATTATATCGAATCTCGCACGTCATATCACAGTAATGATTATCTCAAAATGGAAAATAGTGATAAAAATAAAAACACTCTCTACTGATAATAATTTATCAGTTCTTAAGCAATTCACTAACTATTTTCACACTGACGTCACTTTAACGCCTCCAGCATGAAGTCATTCAATTCGTCCATGCCACTGCCTCAAGAGGTTATTCAGCTTGGCAGAAACTTCTTGTAGTGGATAAAAAGTGATTGTTTCCAGCCTTTTTTCTACAAGAGGCCCTCCTTTAGCGAAATGAGATCGTCTGGGAGTATTGCGAATTTAAAAGAGGCGTCATCATACTACAGGGTTATCACAAGATTTTTTTTTTTTTTTATCTGTATGCCGTTCCAGTTACTTGTTAAATCATCAAACAAGTCACAAAAGTAAACAACACTCTTACCAGAACGGTCATATTATCACGAAAATCACTACCGGTAAATAAATAAATTAATAAATGAATAAATAATTTTCGTCATCGATACACAACTCACGAAAAATCACCAAATTTGTAATGAAAACTCACAAAAATAGTCGAGCAATACCATTCCACCTGGTCCTTAGTTAGACTACTTAAGATGCTTCCCCTTGTCCCCCCACATACACTTCCCCTCCCACTGCCTTGTCCCCTACCACTCTGTCACCACTTCATCTCTACCATATCTATCACCACTATCACACCAAAGCTCGCCAAGTCTGTCACGAAACTCACCCAGATTGCCGAATTATCCTCCCACTATCCCTACTACACAGTCACCACAATTCACCATCCCTGCCACCTCTACCATCACTGTCATCACTGCCACATCAAAACTCATCTGATCTGTCACCAAACTTACGGAATCGTCGAACCATCTTCCCGCTTTCCCACCCACCATCACCATCACTATTGCACATCCACTAATACCACCACCACACTACACCACACCACGCCAGACAGGTGTACGTAACACTTGTGCACTAGATCCTGTTCCGCCTGCATCTTTCTGTTTACTGGGAGTGTTCCGGGAATCAGGTGACGCTTACTAAGCAGGTGAGCATGTGAAGTTCGGGAATTTAGTAAAATGTGAGGCTTGGGAAATGAATACAGGAGGCAGACGTGGCTTGGAGATCAGGTTCAGAAATCAGATGAATTTTGCTAATTAAATCTAGGACTCAGGTGAAGTTTATTCACAAAATCTTGCGCTAAGGTAGTTTTTTTTTTTCATTAGACATGGGAATCAGGTGAGGTTTAGGAATCGGGTGACACTGCAAAGGTAGGACAATAAATCAGGGTTCTGCTAATTAGTTGTGGTAATGGAACACAATCTGGGTACATTCAATAGTTAGCCTTTAGAATTAGATAGGTTCGCAAGTTTGCTTCTGAAAGTACCAGAGTTTGTAGAGATTCAATAATCAGCCGGGTCAGTTCATTAAATCCGGTACTCACACTGGCTTCTAAAATGAATCCGAATATAACACTGAGATCCGTTCGTCGTGTGGCATATACTCTGCTACACTTTTCCGGAAATCTGATGGCCTTGCTAATTAAAATCCGGTATTCAGTCGCGTTGTTTACACTGCACTCACTCTTCCCTGCTCTACTCCACACATACTTTTCTTAGTAAAAATAGTTCCGGAAACCAAATAAGCATGCTAATTAACTCGGATAATCAGGTGCGTTTGCTTACACTGCATTTGATATTTGTCTCTTGTGCTCTTTTCAGTTGGTAAACCCTTCCGATTCTCACCCGAATTTACGAATGAAATCTGGGGAAAAAGGTGGACTGATAATACCGCTCTTTATCCGTTTTGCTCCATATAAAATTTACGATTGAATAATTGTTTTCCTCACTGAAATAACAGTAATGTGCACGTGATTACAGTTTACGCCGTTCGTTTCGTTCATAAGCTTTCTAACAGCTCGTCAGTTATAAGAGTCACGTAAACTTACCAATTATAATTAGTAAAGAGACACATTTGATTCCATGGTAACCTTAGTCTGTGCCGTGGGTGTCCTGAGTTCACTGTACTGTACTTCGTTTGATTACACAGTGCGCTATGCCAGCCCAACTCCTGTTCTGGATATAATGCACAAAATTACCTTCATTACACTTCACTGTCTCTCTGTTCTACTGTTGTTTCCGTGCCCACTGAGCTCTGTTTGTCTGGTCTTACTGCCTTATCTTCAAAATGGCGGTTAAACTGGGAGTGGTAGAAGCACGCGGAATCAGATAACAGATTAGGATATAAACACGCATTATCAGTTGCCAGCCACAGTCTCGCCAGCTAGCATTATAATTAGTCATACATGTGTTAGATTTTTTTTACCTTTATCTACAAGGGGTATTTAATGGGCTGAATGAAATCGTCTGACGGTAGCAGGAGTTGATTAGAATATAAATTATGACACTATCAGCAGCCACCCAGTACCGTCAGCTACCATTACGAATCACTGAATTCATCCCATCTTAGAACTGCTTACGTTTATTAATTAAATGACAATAGCAAAAATAATGTAAAAACAAAAATTATCTGTAGTCAGTTTCATCCTAGACTGATTAGGGTACAACTTAACGCCAGGTGGACTAGTGGTCTACGGTCTCCACTCGGACTGACGATCATGTACTACACTCAGGTTTGAATCCCTGAGAGTTTATGATGAAGATGATGATGATGATAATGACAATAATGATGATGATGATGACAATGATGGTTATTCCGCTAGGGACGAAAGTCGGTCACACACTCAAAAATTTTCTAAAGTGCCGTAACCTTTGCTTTGGGCCCTAACGCCTTGCTAAAGGAAAAATATCTATGGGTCTAGCTATTTTTTTTTTCCACATCAGATATCCAAAGTGTTGCATTAACATTCCTAAATAACACCTCTTGCAATTCTGGCAGCACCATCATATTCAAAGCTCCAACCTCTTATCTCACAAGGTGCACCATTCACACTGTTATCTGCCTTACAGAGTGTTATTGCAACACTTTCAACCACTCATGACACACACACACACACACACACACACACACACACACACACACACACACACTGTCTGTCTGTCTGTCTGTCTCTCTCTCTCTCTCTCTCACCACTAACTCTTGCGACAGAAATCATATCCCTCTTCTTCTAGCTACCGTCAAACGATATTAGTCAGCTTAGGAATGGTCTCTCTTCGTCTGGGTATTCTACACTGCATCGCGAGTTACTTTACGAAATCATGTTCTCTGTAGGATAACTCATAAGACGAAGTGGAACACCAACAATTTTAACGGATGAACAAAACGTCCTGGTACAAAGACAGCCACAGTTACAGTATCCTTAGCACAGAAAAGTGAAATATCTCAGGTACAAACCCCATGCAATAATACCAGCACAAAATTTTACACCGTCTAGAAACTGAAGGACTAGTTAAAATTCTTTGGGTAAAATGACAAAATTAGTACAAATACCTCGAAAATAAGGGACAACCATTCAAAAGGTCCCTAGCACAAAATATTCACTATCTCTACATGGATTCACCACAACCCTGCCGCTCAATCCTCCCTGCCACTCCTCACCTAGATACTGAGGCCCCTATGCCAGCTCACGTACACTAGCACCCCTGGCCTTCCACCCGCACCCCAGCATAAGCAAGCGTAATCTCTCTAGGTCGCTGTTTGTGATGGATGATGCGTCTGTAATTGATGAGTAATGACTTTCCAAGGCCGAACTTTGGCTAGTAATTATATCATGCTTATATTTCATTAAGACCGAAGGATATAAAAATAGACAGACAGATGGACACAGAAAAACAGACAGATAGATAGATAGATAGACAGATAGAGCTACAGACAGACAGACAGACAGATAGACAGGTAAGTAGATAGCTAGTTAGGCAGGTAGGAAGGTAGGTAGGTCAGTAGGTAGGTAGGTAGATAAATAAAGTGTGTGTGTGTGTGTGTGTGTGTGTGTGTGTGTGTGTGTGAGAGAGAGAGAGAGAGAGAGAGAGAGAGAGAGAGAGAGAGAGAGAGAGAGAGAGAGAGAGAGAGAGAGAGAGAGAGAGAGAGAGAGAGAGAGAGATGTGAAACAAGTGATAGTGGCCTATAAAGATGAAATCAAGAACTAATGTATTATAAAGCAGGTATTAATTACCTTTGTCCCCCGAATTTTTCGCAACCAGTAAAATATTTACTTTCTCGATATATCTAATGCTTCAATAAAAGCATAATATCGTTATTATTTATGATAATTGGGTTAACACAAGGGCTTACCTATTTTCTGGAAGAGTAAGAACTTTAAATGTAGTTTCGTTCATACTGATTACGAGGCTTAAAACACCGTGCCACAGATGTTACTAAGCAGGACACCAAGCATCCTGACCCAAATTACCTCTGTCATACAGCCACGCAGGACATCCGCGCCTAGGGCCATAAGCCACAACCTCCTCCTCGTCTTCATAGCGGAGGCAGAGGGGAGGGAGTTCAAGCCCTGGGGTGCCCTGTCGTTCCGCCCACGTCCGTAGGGGGACAGATGGACGCTCCCAGAACACCTCGTCTTCCAGATAGTCCGAGGGCGAGGTAGGTTCGTCCCCCTCCAAACGTGTCGATGGGGACTTGGTTTCAGCCTCCTCAAGAACCAGTGTCCTCTCCTTGTTTTCGACGTCTACTCTCTCCTCATTCTCATCTGCCTCGGGTCTCTCAGTTTTGCTTCTATCGTTCCTTTCACATTCTCCTTTCTCCTTCTCGCTATCATCGACAGCGTCCCTCTTATTCTCGTCATCCTCGTACTTTTCATTTTCGTCTCTTTCGTTCGTTGTGTTCGGTCTTCGCGTTGGGTCTGACAGTTTGCTAGGGTCGTTGTCTGGTGTAATTTCAGTCAAGGTTGGTGGTTGTTTGGCGTCTGTTTGCGGTGGTTCAGTCTCTGTTTCTGTCCTATCTAACTGTGGTGACAAATCTCCACTAGAGCCAGGATTAGGATGCTTGGATTTCTTGTGCTGTCTGACCGGTGCATGGGGTTTCTCTGCGTCTATCGTGCTTATAGGTTTCTTTTCTTCTGTCGTGCTTGTTTTTATTTCACTATTTTCGTCATTCCCTTTAAGGCAGGACCTGAACAGGCTTGGACTTCGACTAGCCGATGTAACATAAGACTCCCTAGAGTCATTCTTATCTGCAAAAGCTAATTCGGAGTTCTGAATGTCGTAGCTTCTGTGCTTTAGCGTGAAAAATTTGGAAAGACGCAGCTTGCCCCCGTCTGATTTCTGCAGTGGATTTCTGGCAAAATTATAATGTAGGGTATAGTACATCCTCTCCCTCAGTGAGCCCGTTCTTTTCAGGGGAGGCTTCTTGACTTCCAGCTCTTCATTTTCCCCGTCAGAACGAGTTCGAACATGTCTGACGAGGAGTACATTGGGATTTTGCTCAGAGTCCTCCAATACTTCATTAGCGATATCTCCATTTAATGATTTCATGTGTTCTATACCCTCCTCCTTAGCAGTTCCTCCATTCAGCGATGTAATGGTCTCTTTATCATCATCCATAACGATCCCTCCATGGAATGACTTCCTCTGCTCCTTATCCTCATCATGGTGGCTTAACTTGTCGTTGTATTGTGATGTAAACAATTGTACAGGAAGTGACTCCTTTAACTGGGTCGGACGAGAGGTTAAAGGTGTAGATATTTCCTCTGGACACGGCACTTTCACCTGCGCAGAAGACAAATTTTCCAGATGTGACACATCCACCTGCATAGAACAAATTTCTGTAGATGATTTTTCTGCACATGACACGTCCAACTGAGCAGGATAAGGCTGATTCGTCGATTTTTCCAGACATGACACCTCCAACTGAGCAGGGCAAATTTCCGTAGACGATTCTTCGTGACGAATTACTCTCACCTTCTCTGGACGGCTGGACGCTGCAGATGCTGTACGTCTCACCGGTCTTCTGGAGGGGGGTGTTGGCGACGGCTGCTTTGGTTTGCGTGGGAGTGAATAAAATTGTTTCTTCTTCCTCACTGGAGGCACGGGGACAAATGAGGCTTGTTCTTCGCTATATCTGATTTCTAGAGTGTTGTGAGACGTGAAAGTCTTATCTCTAAAAAATGCCTCATTTACTGGGGGTGTCTTTTTCTTCCTTCTCGGGGGCAGAAGCTTGTTTACATCTGTACAAGGAGTATTTTCCTGTGTTTGAGGATAACTGTGTGGTGTGGTAATGTGTTCCCGTTGTGCTGGCAGCTGGTAATTTGAGTCTAAGTGATCTATTACGTCGGAAACATTTGCTGTGTCACTGCTGTTGTTGAGGCTTGAGTTAGCGCTGATGATATCTGTTGTGGCAGCAATCTGTTGTTGTGTTAGGCTGCTCTCAAGTCTGTCAATGCAGCGTTGGACTAACTCTAAATTTGTCACGTCTTCTTTACCATTATCAAATCCGGTTTCGAGGATTAGATGTACTTCATGTTCTTTGTTACCTGTCACGTCTTCTTTGCCGTTTTCATTTCCGGCTCCGATGGCTGGGAACGATTCAGGTTCTTCGTTGTTTGTCACGTCCAGGCACCGGGATACAATTATTAACGGTGTATCCACGGTGTCGCAAGCATTCCCAAGGACGCCCTCTTCTGCAAAGGTCAAAGCATCACCCACCTCAGGAGTGTGTGGGGTGTCTGTAGATTCACGCACCTCCAACACATCCCCTCCTGACCCTGGCCTCTCCTCGGGTTCACGTCCCTCCGTCAACACATTTTCACTAATACTAGCACTTTCGTCATTTAGTGCTGGATACTCCTCTAAGTTGTCGTGGGGTATGAGCTGAGAGAGGTCTTCATTTGTATCATTGTCCTGAATGTCTGTATCTTTGCCGCTTTTCATATCTTCACAACTTTTCAGTACCTTTTCCTCAGTTTTCAGGTCGTTGCTTAATGCCTCATTTTCCTGTAGGTGGTAGGGAGGTATGATTTTAGGGGACTCTTCGACATCTTCGTTGTCTCTCTTTATTTCTGTGTCTCTGCCTTTTTCCTTATCTTCACCATCCTTTCGTACTAATTCCTTCTCAACGTAGTCGTGAGTTGCGAGTTCCTGGGAAAGTTCTACATCCATGCCCTCCTTATCTTTGCAGTCTCTCTCATCTTCACTACATGCAGAGGCCATACAAAAAGACCTCTCAGATCCGCTATCTTTCTCTGTAGTCTGCCCCTCTACAGGTTCTACGGTGTCTGCCATATTTTCCTTCGATTTTGAGAGCTTTCCAGGGAGTGTCTTTCGTCTCACGGGCCTGGTTGGACGATCCGTAATTAACTCAACGTCGGTTTTTGTTCTGCGTAATTCTGAAGGTCCTGGGGTGTGGTCCTCGGGCAAACTCTTCCTCTGCGGCCTTGACGAGTGACGGCACATCCTCCTCCTCTCTGGTCTGGAGGGAGGCAGGTTTGGAGTGGCGCTTTGGAGGGGTTGCGAGGGGGGTGAACAGCTGTCATTAGAGTCTGTGAATGACTTGTCTGATTCGACTTTTTGTGGCTCACCCTTCACAACAGTTTCGTTCATCAATTTTATTTCATCCTTTGTTTCTTCTTTCACTGGATGACTAATGTTACTAATGGTGATTGTAGGAATTTGGAAGTAGAGTTTTGAATCAAGGTCAAAACAATCTTCGCTAAAATTTACTCCAGTTACATCTTTATCATTATGACTTGTCTCCCTGTTGGATTCCGTAGTAGGGCTAACGTGAGGGGTATCTATGTTTTCGTCTACCAGAGTCCCTTCACTTTCAAGCTTAGAATCAAAACCAGGCTGGTATATCTCAGTTTCCCCTGATATCGTTATCTTAGCGACTAAAGACGAAGGACTAAACCGAGGGGTATCCACGTCTTCTTCAGGTAGAGTCCCTTCACTTTCAAGCTTAGAATCAAATCCGGGTTGGTATATATTGTTTTCCTCTGATAAAGTGTCTTGTGGTGAGCTATGGTTCAAGGAGGTTAAGTTAGTGGGTTTATTGTCAAGGCTTGGCATTTGACTCACACCTCCACCAACACCACCACTCCCACTCCCTTCACCCACACTCTCATCTGGGTCATCTGTTTTATTATTATTCTGTGGCTGATTCACACTACCTGATTTCACAACCTCGTCTTGCCCACAACTTGGAGAGTCGGTAATGATGATACTACCCACCCTACTATTTTCATCACTATCAACTTCAGCGATATCTTTAATCTCGTGCATTTTGGTCAGCTTGTTATATTCAGCACATTCATCTTCAACGTTATAGGTAATTTTGCTGATATTGGCCAGTTCATTCATTTTATCGAAACCAATTGGAGGATTATCTGGTGTGCTGCTTCTTTTGGCTGCCTCGCTCTCAATATCACACTCAGGCATTACCTCGCTTTCAATACACTTCCCACCCTCATCAGCCATGATTTCGGTGCGATGAGATAGGCTGTTTGCTTCAGATGCTAGTGCTTCAACGTTCCTTTCTTCTTCCGCTGTACTTCTGGGAAACTCTTGTGCATTTTCCTCCGAGTTCTGACAACCCAAACTTGCACTGCTTTCTAAACTAATACCTGGCTTACTCTGACCGCATCTCAAGGAAAAGTCTTCACTAATACTAGCCTTAGATGACTCTGGCTCATCCAGTCTCGAAATTTTCTTCAAAGCTGGATCGTCCTGGTCATCAACAACTTTCTCACCAAACCCCACCTCATCCTCGGCGAAATGATCCCAGTGAGCGTCCAGTGCAGGGGGCTCTACATCCTCCACAACGGGGTTCTCTGTCAGCAGATCAGGCATTCTTCTTTCACTTTCTTTAACATCCTCAACACTGGGGTTTTCTATAAACATCTCATGAATTTTTTTGACATCTTCCTCCAACTCCTCCACAAGAGGGGCTCCTGTCAGCAGCTCAGTCATTTTTCTTACTTCTTCCCTCAAATCCTCATCAGCAGGGTGTTCAGCCGAATCCCCAGATATTTTTCCGTCATTTTCCTGGGAATCCTCTCTCGGTACTTCAGGCATTTTTCTGACATTTTCCCCTGATCCCTGCACACCGGTATCTTCTATCGGCATGTTAGGCATCCCTCTGACATTTTCCTCTGTCACTGTTTTTGTACCCTCACTGTTGTCAAAATTAATGTCAGTACTGGTGTCCCGATTATCTGTCTTAGATTGCATGGTGTCGTGGGGAAGGGGTGGGGGAGCTGTCTCGCCTTCAGCACCAACAATGTGTTCTTTTACAAACGTAATAAGGGATTCTGAGAGAGAGTGGACTTCATAATTCTGTGGACTATTGGATTCAGGATTAGACTTGGATGTATCCGTTACACTCTCTGTATTATCATCACTTATATCTAGAACCACAGGAATATCCGTATCAAGTCTGCAGCCATCATTTCCCTCGTCAGGAGTAATATTCGAGCACTCACCGTCGGATCCTGGTGCGGGACTAGATTCTGGTGTTGCTCTAGTAAGGGGGTCAACTTCTACATCAACGAGTAAGTCTGGCTGATTTTTTTGGTTTGATTCTTTGTTTTCATCACCTAAATCACTCCCCTCATTGACACTATCTGCATTCTGGGGGTCATCTATGGCAACTAATTCACAGAAATGCACCCTCCTGGTCTTACGTGAACAACTATCTCCTGATTTCATACAGTCATCCATGTTCGATACGCTATCTTCTCTGATTATGTCCTCCATCGTCGCTGTGTTACCGTCAGTATCCATTGTGGTATGGGCAAGATCATCGTGGCTTTCGCTGGTATAATCAAGGAAGCCACTAGAGAAATCTGAGTTAACATCTGGTATTAATTCTTTGGTTGGATGGGATACATCATGGGGCTCTGGTACTAAAGAATCGCCACGCTCACCCAGTGGGGCCTCTTTCGCACTCTCAGCTTCACTACAGTCTGCCGTGTAGTCTTTTTCTAGGGCGCCATCTTCACTCACAGTATCCTTCTCCTGTACACTATATTCCAAGGTGGAATGCTCGGTCCTTAACTCCTCGGGTTTTGGCACAGGTTCCGTCATAACTGACTCCGTGTCTTCCTCCTCTGACACCTCGAACTCGTATATTGTGGAGAGAATTCTCTGCCCGGTGATGACGTCAAAGAACGGCTCATGACTAGAATAACCCCAGGTCTCATCATGCATCACAAAATCGTAGTCTATAACCTTGGCACAGCGTCGAGCACCTGACTCCTGTCCCCCATTGGACGTGACCAGCATCTCATCCTCTTCCTCATCAACCCATGGGGCTGAGAAATTGGCCAGCCTCTTTACTGTTTGACGGGGGACTTGGCTGTTTCGCGACGGGCCACTTTTACGACTGTCTCTCTCCGGGGAAGATCGTGGAGTGAATTTAAAAGTTTTGCAGGGTGCATAGAAGTCATGGTCATTCGGGTCGTAGGTGTCTAAGGTTGGGTTCTCCTCCGAACCCTGTGAACCCAGCTTCCTCAGGTCACAGCCTGAGTTAAAAGGATCGAACTCCACAAACGGGACGTCATCATTATTTAACTTAAAGTCTATAAAAAAATCATTTGATTGGAAGTCGTACCAGGAGAGGTCAGCATTCTTCGGCTTGCTGAAGGGTACCATTTCCTCACAGACATCAAGACTTTCACCAACGGGTCCAATGTCATTCCCGCCTGGCTCTGTTTCCTGGCTAATATCAGGCATTTGAGGAGGTTCGTCATCTTGCTCTAAGCTGTCCGAGTAGTCAGACTCTGTGGAGGTCTGCTCGGATATACCACTGTCAGTCATTATGGAGTCAGCGTTGCTCCTGTTACATGCTTGAAAAATCGGAGACAACTTCGCACTGTGAATTTCTGCGACCGTTTCATTTTTCACTTCAACACTCGAATTTTCTAATGACTGAGTTACAGTTTTCTCTTCCTGTGGACTGAACGAAACCTCAGACATCCCAGGGACCGACGCCATGTTGGCTGAACTGGGTAAGGCACTGGTGTCTACCTCACATAAAAAAGTCTTACCTTCTGCAGCAACGGTTTCCTCCACATCATGAAGACTATCCGTTATCTCGGGGTCGCGTTTTGGAAGATCGCTTTCTTTATCTTCGTTTATGGACTCGTCGGCTGTAGGCTGTGCGGCATCACCATTACACTCCAGACTGGCATGTTCGTCTCCATTACGTACTTCAGCTTCCACCGTTTCACAGCCACTTTCATCCCTGTCTTCATTTAGTCTACTCTGAATATCACAGATGCCAGCAACTATGTGCAGCATGCTCCAAATTCCGTAATACTTAAGGATCGTTACGAGTATCTCTGCACGGGACTACTATCTGCTCTGCACTGTGGCCGTCGTTGCAGACTACTATTTCGCCGGCTACGCAAAGTTCACTAGCCCTGTGGTCAGGGGAACACTTGTCAGACTGGCTCACTGTTGCCCAGCGAACCCCTGTTCTCTTTCTGCCATTGATCATCTACGTCACGTAATCGGTACACGGGATTCATGGCAGCGACTAAAGGCCAAAGTCCAACGAACAAATTCTCCGGATCCTTATGCATGCCTTTGGCTGGAGAAGATTTTGAAGCACGTCTGCTTTCAAGAACCACGGTCACAAATCACAAAGTCGTAGGGTAATACTAACAATAAATAATTAAAAAAAAAATCACTGAAGCCGTAACGTTGAAATCACATAAGTCGGATGGATGCAGCAGTCAGAACACCAACTGAGCTGGGGTGGATGGGATGAGCGGCATCAGCTGATGATTTCACAACTCAGTCGGGGCACGAGTTAGCCATGAGCCTTTTACTACACGGTTGTATTTACTCTCTATTCCCACGTCACTCTAGCTCAGCCACAACCCGATGAGCTATGTCCTCAGGTAGATCATATATGGTAAACCAGATGGATAAGGAATTATTATACAGGCTGGACGTGACTTGTAAGAAGGATCAGATTAGATGGCAGAGGACATATGCTGGTGTGACGCGTTCTGATGTCTTCACTTGTACGAATACCATCATCACCGCAGGCAGATTGTAAGCTTCAGATCAAATGAATCAGGGATTATCATTCAAGCCTTTTCGTACTTATAAGCAGGATAAGATTCTATGGAAGAGAACGAAATTTTCTGGGATACTCCATTTCGCTCATCACCAGCACCACCATTACGGCAGGTAAATCACGAACAGCAAATACGAAAACTTATCATTCCTGCCCTAATTTATAAATATGACCAGCTTGTTTGCCAAAGAAGGACATATGTAGGGGTAAGCTATTTCACATGTCTCCACTCATCACTACGACCATCAGAATCCCCACAAACAAATCGTGAACAGCAAGTCAGTTGTGAGAAAACCTATGATTCATTTCTGTCCTTAATTGTAAACAGGATTAGGGTCCATGGCACGGACAGGCATGTGCAGGTGTGATCGTATTTAAAAGTCTCCTGATCAGACCCAGCCAACAGCATCACCATCTCAACCACACTGCCCCGCTCCACCTCACTGGGGCACCAGCGTGACGTGTGAAGGGCAGGGGGAGGGGCATAGAGGTGAGAGGGGAGGGGTCAGGGCGAGAGACAGGGAGAGAGAGAGAGAGAGAAGAGAGACAAGGATGGGGAGGGAGGGAGAAGGGAGGGGCGCGCAGAAGGAAGAAGGAAGGGGGAGAGGGACAGGCAAGAAGAGGGAGGAAAAGAGATGCAGGAAGGGGTGAGGGAGAGAAGAAGAAGGGAGAGATATGCGA
This sequence comes from Coenobita brevimanus, assembly GCF_032717465.1. NCBI lineage: Eukaryota > Metazoa > Arthropoda > Malacostraca > Decapoda > Coenobitidae > Coenobita > Coenobita brevimanus. The sequence goes on along the minus strand of NC_137007.1, from coordinate 38,741,307 downwards.
AGGAGGAGGTCAGAGAGAAAAAGAGAGAGGAGCCAGGAGACAGGGAAGGGGAGGGAGGGGAAGGAAGGAGAAGAGAGGAAGAGAAGGAGAGAGAATGGAAGGGAAGAAGGGAGAGAGGGACGAGGAGAGTGGGAAGGAGAGGAAGGGAGGAAGGAAGGAGTGAGGGACGGGCAGGAGGGAAAGTGAGTGGGAGCTGTTTTGCATGCCACGGACGGCACATGCACCCCAAGGACTACCAGAGATGGCGACAACTCTGTGTGCGTTGGGTGTTAAAGCCTAGGAGAATAACAAAACATGGACGTGGATCTATTATCAAGAACTATCGTACCGTAGGAGAGAGAGAGAAAAAAAAGGCTTAAGATCATTTTGTATCTGCGTAATAATTATCACCAACAAGAACATCATCGTCATTTTCATCATCACTAACATCAACATCATCGTCATCTTCATCAACAACATCAGCAAGACCATCATCATATTATTATTATTCCCTCTCACGTCCTTAAGGTAGGTAGGTTCCAGAAGCAGAAGAAAAAGAGAAAAAGAATAAGTAGGAAAACTATCACCAGAGTCCCCAGCGGAAATGAGGACACACCTTTCACAGTCTCAACACTGAAATTATTCTGGATTCATACAGTCCGTCCTTGTATAACACGCATGGAAATGGACGTGTGAATATGCATAAGTGTTTTCATTAGCACCGTGTTAGCATCTACATCCATGTGTTTCTCTTCCTGTTCTTGAATCCTTGTCACCATTGTGCAACACGGAAATTTGGGACGATGATGGTGGTGGTGGTGGTGGTGATGGTGGTAGTGGTGGTATTGCGAGTGAAGGGATGCTGACGATATAGACCGGTAATGCTGGTAATGACGTTGATGATTGTGATGATGAAAACAGCGATGGTGAAGGCAATGCTTATAGTTGTGACTGTGAAAACGATGGTGATGGTGATGATATGGGTATGATGATAATGCTGGTGATGGTGGCAATGAGAGTATCGCGACAGTGGCTGTGACGACAAAGACGGTGATGGAAGTGGCAAAAAAAGCGATGACAATGACAGCAACGAGGACGGCGATGAAAACCATAACAGCATAGACGGTAACGGGATTGAGAGGACGGACGGAGAGACAGACAGATGGTAATTGGGCCAAGAAAGTCGTGGGTGACCTGACCGAGTGCCATTCTGCCACTGTGGAATCATATAAGAGCCAGAGCAACTGTTCACTGGGGATTTTAACCAATTTTTACGATATACAACTCTCCATACCGGTGAATCTTATCGCCAGGAATCATATTATGTGGTCGTATTTAGTTTTGTTGGCTTTACTGTTTATTTTTATTCACTTTAATGTTTCTCTAGTTTGATTGTGAAGTGTTTAGTGGGTGTCTGTGGGTGTCTGAGTGGAGCTAATCAACTTTACTCCATGAACCGTGGGATTACTATTTTTATTGTTATTTTTGCTGCTGCCAGACGATTTTATTCATCCTGAGGCAGACTTCACGAGGTGAAGTGGTTAATGGGACCTTTACCTTGCCCTTCCAGTTTACCAACTCACTCCTACACTGAATAAAATCGTCTGGAAATTGCCTAAGTAACCCTCGCAAAAAGGGGGGTAACCATAAGAAAACCCCTAACTACAACCCCAGAATAGACTCGCTCCGTTACCCTCGATACGCCAACTTTTTGTATCCATCTCGAAATTCGCCCCGATCATGAAAATTGCGGGGCTTAAGTAACAGTGTGGGGTAAAGGACATACTGACAGGGATCTATTCATGTTCTACGCCTCCTCAACTTTTTTTTTTTTTTTAACACACACGAACAGTTTATTGTGTGATTGCTGGTTTCGTATTTTCTAAACTGATGATAAGTTGGCCATAAAAAGCGAAGGACACAGTTGAGTAAAAAAACAAGTTTCTTCATTCGATTAACCTGTTTTAGCTCCCGTTAGACTGTCGTGTGGTTATTGTATTTTTTTTTTTTTTTTTTTTTTTTGAAGTCATAGCTTAACTGATGACATAACTTTCCTTGTACATATTTTTAGTAGTCGTCACTGAATTTTACCTCAAAGTATTTATGCACCGAAAACCTAATTAGTTCAAGATAATATGACTCATTCTCAGACAAATAAAATCGTAAGGTGTTAGCTACAATAAAATACTTGAGTTTTCTCGTACCAGAATTAATATACTATCTCCATGTGTCTCCGTAAGTGCGTGGAAATCTACATAACTGTTCTGAATGAGTTTAAGTACTGTATATGCAGAAAATATATCATTTTTTTCCAAGTGTGTTTAAACAGAGAAAATCGGATACACTTTTCCATACGTGTTTGACCTTGAGAAGACTCGAGGCCACTCCTGATCTGCATTAAGCAGCCTAGATAATGAAAGAATAAAAGTACAGATAGATAAAACATTCTGAAGGGTTCTTGGAGACTTTTATAAACCTTCAGACGATTCAAGACCACTTCTGAACTGAATAAAGTCATCTGGCGGCGGCAAAAAAAAAAAAAAGTTGCTAAGATATCTCAAGTACTGGAAGGGTCACGGAAGAGAAATTGTGAACCCCACTTATTATGCGTCTCTCCACTGTGAACCCTTCTCCATGACTGTGAGGAAACATTGAACTTTCTCCCAGGTGTTTAAATGAAGAAAAACTTGATCCAGTTTTATTATTAGGTTTACCATGCGTGTGTAGTATTACAATCACTTTTCCTCTTGTACTATCTTTCGGCAAACGTAAAAAAGAAAAAAATCGAACGTTTCAGTGCTGAATAAATGAATTTGTGGAAGACGTAGAAAAAAAAAAAATGTCTCCAAAAGAGTGGAATATTTTTACCAGACTTCTCCATCGATTACCTGTATGTGTAAGAACTTTAAACTTTTCCTCTTGTATCTACGTAAATGCAGAAATTTTTTTTACTTTTGGCATGAATTATATTTAGAATTATATTAAAATTATATTTAACTTTTCATCACGTATTCAACTAGGTGTGGAAAAGATAATGATCATTCCCTTGAGTACCAAAGTAAGATCAGGAAAATTAATTCTCTTCCAAGTATAACTATTCGAAGGTGGAATATACTGATCTTTTTCTCAGTTATTCAACCAAGTGTGCAGGACATTATTCCATTAACTATATAAGCAAAACATTACGAACACTAATCAAGTGTGCAGAACATTATGAACATGTCCCTGCAGTGAATATCCTGTCCAAGTGCAGTATAATAAAGTGCTGAACAAAACTTAACTTTCCCTCACGTACACAACCAAGTGTGCAGAACATTACGAACATTATTCCTGCAGTAAGCTTCCTCGTTCATCTACGCAAGTGCAGTGTATCTAATCAACTGTTGAACAAAATTTAACTTTCCCTCATGTACTCAACCAAGTGTGCAATGTTATTATGAACAATATTCCTGAACAATATTTCTCGTGTGTGGCAGCTGGTGTAGGGACCCCGATCCGATGACGAAACAGCCACAGTCTAGAGGTTAACTTTCACCCTAGGACTCCCTTGTTGCCGCCCGCTGTGGAGGTCAGGCTGTGTGTGTGTGTGTGTGTGTGTGTGTGTGTGTCCCCCCCTCTCCCCCTCGCTCATGTTCTCTGTTTATCGAAAGACCCCCAATCTCGGGGTTTATCTAAGGTGATTAAAACAAAACACGTCCATATCTTTCTCTGTCGCAGTTTTACAATCTCTGTCGCACTTTATCACTATTCTTTCCATTTATTCAAAGCTGCCTTCTTCCATTGTTTATGCAGAATGGGGCCGTAAAACACCTACATTCCTTCCTATCACAACCATTTCTGTCACTATTAATCACTACTCTTTCCCTCATCCAAATCAACTTCCTCCATAGTTTATCTAAGGTGGGGCTGTAAAACTCCTCGAAGTCTCTCTGTCACAACCATCACCACACCTTGCCACTCCATGACGCCCTCCCCCATACTCCATCTAGAGTTTGTCTTGAACAGCAGGGACCAAAACAGATCCAGGCCTCCAACTTACCTCATCACTCTCTCTCCCTGTCCACACCCCAACACGTCTTCCCTATGGCTCATTCATGCTGACAGACGCAAAAAATCACTAACAGGTTAACTCACTATCATCACCATCACTCCTTCCCACCTTTCTAGGCGATTCCCCATCATATTTTCCTTCATCCAGGGAGGCAACGACAAAAACGCCTTCAGGTATCTATCAAACTTCATTATCATCACCCCTCAGGTCCCTCTAAGCAGCCCTTCCCTGTGGTTTTCTGGATTAGGTAACCACACACACACACACACACACACACACACACACACACACACACACACACACACACACACACACACACCCTCAAGCCAATTCATTATTCCTGCCCCTTTCCATCTCTCATCTTCACTCTCCCTCCCAGGTTATGAAAAGAACGCCTCCCAGCCTTTCATCTCCATCACTCCAAATCACCCTCCTTCATGGTTCATCCAACTCAGTCTTTTTGTAGCAACTTTCAGTTTTTGTAATTTCGAGCGCTAAAAAAATGCATAGGTGTATATAATTGCTCTTAGGTCCAAGGGTGGCCTACATATCCAAATAATTCGTCCCGTTGCAGAAAGTTAAACGCAGATATTTGTTTTTCCTTTTTAAGGGTTGCGTTAGAATGAACATAGAAAAACTTTACAGTCCTCAATGAGACTGGCAGTTCAAGTTTTCGGTGGGTGAAAGTACTGCAATGACGACACTCGAATCTTAACCACTTAGCTATTAGGGATTTTGCCTAAGGTGTATAAAAATATATAATGGTAGAATGAAGAAATCAAAATTATTTCAAGGTACTGAAGGAGACTGAGTTTATATGTGTTCATGGATACACGTTTCAACCCTTTCAGTTACAGGGATCTCTCCTAAACTGAATAAAATTGCCCGGCCATAGTATGAAGAAAATGTATAAGATATCGCGTCGTACTGTAAATAATAATAGTTAATTGAGTTTTAACAGGAGCTGGCTCTAACCAGAAGCCTTTCTAAAACGGATTAAATTTGTTTGGCTCTAGCGTGAAGACAATAAATCAATGACGTCAGGGTAGTACTAAAATGGATGAAGTAATTGGTGAGCCGTGCTGTCAGGAGCACAGGGACCTGGCGGTAAGACAGTCTCACCATTCAGAGGGGTTTGCCTGGGCACCTTGGTGGGGCATACTGATGATCACAGTACTCGTGGCACTGCGCAGTTAGTCATATGGGGAACGACAATCATCATCATCATCATCATGATCAAAATCCTATTTTCCAGATTTACAAATTGGGTGGGTGCAAAAATTAGTTATCCGAAAAAAAGATTCATGAACATTAAAAACAGTGGGATTATTTCGAATTAGCCAAAAACAGATCGTTCGATTAAAGTCAAGGGGCTAGACTATATAATAATACATCATAGTGTCAGAAATATGACTAATATATAGTACACAGACAAGGGAAACTATAAGTTGCGTAAAGTCAAAGAATGGGTAAAGAGATATAGTAAATAGAAAGTAGCGAAAATATAAATGCAGAAAAGGAAACCATGTCAACAGGTTTATTAAGCAAACCAGTCCTGTCAGTAAAAGGGCAGGGCAAAATAATGGCAGCCCAGTAGAGGAAAATATAACAGGTACTCCAAATCGTGCATAAGTTCAGGTTATATTTGAAAAGCAATAATATGTTGGAGGCTAAAGTTGGTGAATTTTTATCAGCACACGTGCGATATATATATATATATATATATATATATATATATATATATATATATATATATATATATATATATATATATATATATATATATATATATAATGTTATTTAAGCGGTAGAGCAAAGAAAAAAGTTACTTCACAAATGACAAAGGATCGGGTTGTACTTTGGAAACAATGTAAAATTTCTGGCGGCAATCTGGCCCTAAATCTTTCAGTACATCCACACAAACAGACTGGGCTAATTGCTCCCTAAAATCTATATCTAGACGAGCACTGCAGTCCTCTTACCTTAGCTTGGCCCAGATTTTCATCTTTTCGCAGCTCATTTCAGGAAATGCAGTGGCAGAATAAGCCATTATTGTGGCTCTGCATCCTATCCGTGGCACTTCATGACTAGCACAGCATTCGAGTGTTAATACCTTGTTAAAACCCAATGATGAAGATGGAGACAGCAATTTTATGCCACGTTAGAGTGAAAGAGGGATATCCTTATAAACTACTGAGCATTAATTAACTTTTATCACTACGAGGTGTCTCTTATAAGCGAAGCCATAAAAACATACCAGCCAAGAAAAGGTGCACGGTGTGTTAATGCACTTTTTTCGTTCAGTTACGATTCATGGCAATATTTTGAACCGTACTTCACAACTAGGCTCGTGTGTTTTGTCTGACAGGTTGCGTTGAGGTGATGTCACCGTCAGGGAAGCAGTTCATGTTCACAGCAATATTTGTAATCGTACGCTATTACCTCACTCATTTACTCTGGCTGAGAATTTGTGCTGAGGTGGTAATGTATTGAAACGTACTTCATAACCGCACTTCATTAATTTGCCCGTGAAACTGCATTTGGGTGACGTGGCAGTGCTTTGAAATCTTGAAAATTGTGTTGGATTGAGGTGATCGTGTATTGAATCATTCGTCATAAAAAAAAAAAAAAAAAAAAAAAACTCATGTACCCTATCAATGAAGTGGTGGTTGGGTTTGGCGGCAATGTTTTGATCATAATTCATAACAGCTTCCATTTTTTTTTTCTGGTTAATGAATTTTTCTTAGGTGAGGTAGTAATGTTTTGATCGAAGTTCATAACTGTGCTCATTTATCCTGCCTGGGAGACTGTGCTTGGGTGAAGTGGCATTGCTTGAAATCATACTGCATACCAGTTTCCTCTCTTTTCTTTTTCTTTTTCTCTGCGTGGTTGGGGTGCGGTGGCAGTGTTTGGGATCTAAGCTCACAACAGCTCTCACTAATTTAGGCTAAGGCACTGTGTAGGGGAAGGTGTTGCGCTCCACCGTCATCATAATTCATTATGACACTCCTAACCAAGCCTGTGTCCTGTTGCCAAGCCTTTCTTCAGCTTTGGCTTTAACTTCCCTCCAGCGTAACTATAACTGACGACTTACAAGGAGAGCACTCAGAGTTTTTTCTAATCTGAAATAAATCATCTGGTGATGACAAGACTCAGCTAAAACAAGGAGCAGCACTTCGAGAATGCAATACCTGCGCCCATCACGTGGTCTATGGGTCGATCATTTAATTATGCCCTGTGACTCTGGCCTTTGACCGATAGCTCTCAAAATCGAACTACTGTACTTCATTCTTCCCTGAACCTTAACCTTTCCACCATGTTTGGTTAAAACTGGGTTAAAACGATCTGAGATGGTCTTACCCTGTGACCTTGACATTTGATGTTCCCAGTGACCCTGACATTTGACTAACTGTTCCCAGAATCGAATCACTTTATCCCTGTCTTGCCCTAGACCTTTCCACAAAGTCTGATCTAACTGGGATAAAAACTGCTTAATCTGACCTTGCCAGGTGGCTTTCATCTTTGATTTACTGTTCTCAAAAGCAGTAGAAAAACACTAGCCAAC